>NC_133652.1:240224678-240574919 GCF_009905375.1 Apium graveolens | reverse complement strand
GTATCTGATTCATTATCAGTATTCGAGTCATCATCATAGTTTGATGATTCAGTGTCTGAGTTTGCAATCATAACTTTTCCTTTGGAGTAGTCATTTTACCTAGCTTTTTCTTTTGGCTTCTCTTCAACTTTGATTGCAACTGGTCTAGAATTTGATCCTTTTCTCTTGCTTTTTTGCTCCATCTCTAGTTCATGAGTTTTCTGTATTCCATAGATCTCATCTAGAGGTGTTTCATCAAGTTGATAGTTATCCCTTATTGATGTGTCCTTAAAGTCCCACTTTTTAGGAAGTGCAAGTAGAAACTTCAAGTTTGAGTCCTATAAGTCATATTCCTTGTCGACAAGAGATAGGTCATTCAACAGCTTCTGAAATCTGTCATAGATCTTAATTTAAGACTCATTATCTCTTGAGTTAAAGTGCTCATACTCTTGAGTAAGTATTGTACTCATATTCTTCTTGATAGCAGTTGTGCCTTGACACTTTACTTGTAAAGCATCACATATCTCCTTTGTTGTTTTACATCCAATAATCCTATTGGACATAACACTATCAAGACTGTTGTGCAAGATGTGTCTGACTTTTGCATCCTTCATAATAGATGAAAGATCTTCAGGAAAGTAGTCTTTTCTATCATTGTCAACCATCTTTTCTGGTTCTCCTGCAACAAAAATAGCTACCTTCATTGGTTTATGAGGACCATCATAAATCCTGTTTAGATATTCAGGATTTGTGGCTTCCAAGCACATGGCCATCCTGACTTTCCAGATAGGATATTCATGTATCTTCAAGATTGGCACCTTGATGGCTTCATACCTACTCATGTTGCTCCTAATCTATGATGAGGCTGGGGGTGGTGGATTCTGTGGAGCTTCCTTGTCTGCCATTAAAGATAGATTTTCAGATATTAAATTGTTTGTATGCCAACAGTAATCTCTGATACCAGTTGTTAGGCCCGTAATCAACTGTATACGGGGGCGAATATAGTTTATGCAAATAATTAGATGAAGCTTTAACAAAATCAATAATTTTTATATTAACAAATAAAAACTGATTACAAACGTACTCTCTCAAAAGGATGAACAATTATCCTTGAGATCTGCTAGGTTGTGCGAATGATATAACAATATTCGCAATGCTTATAGCATGAACCTAATCTATGTTTTATATAAAGCACAATTACATAATCAATAAGGAATCATATTGTATTAAAATAAGAAAATCTATTACATATCCATGTATGATTGTTTCCGAGATAAAAGTCTCTCACCGCCTTGAATTCCTTCTTTCCTTTTCCTCCTCGAATATATACTGATGTGACAAATCCTGCTGACATCACCTGCTGATCATCAAGTACTGATATAAGTACTGATGACATCACTCTTCAGTAAATACTGATATAAGTCCTGATAAGAACTTCTGATAGTTTCTGTCCAGATATCATCAATTTATCTAACATACTTTCTCCTCCAAACTAACTCGTTGATGGCCATCCAAATCGCTCAACAAAGTGCTATTATCTCTGCACGCTTATCATTGTTATACACCCCCAGGACTCTACTCCACTACTGGGCGTAGTTCCTCTCCTTCCGACTGACAAAACAAGTTATGAAAACTTGCCAACACGACCTAGCTAACTGGAAGCTGACTAAGACTTGTGAGATTATTTCATCCTGCCTCTCACACACCGGACACAAACTATCAACTTGAATGCCTCGTTGTTGCACCAACACTTTTGCCGGGAGACATCCTGTCAACAATCTCCAAACAAAGTTCAAGATCCTTGGACGTACTTTTATTCTCCAAATTTTCCTCCAAAAAGGACTATTATCACACTGCGTATTAGTTCTTTTCTGAACATATCAGTTCTATTATAATCGCTCTATTGACTAACTATCTACCTAACATGTTACCAAAATAAGATACCATATCTATATAAAATACTTAAAAGGTTACCTAAAGAAGGTAATGTCCCACAATCTCCTTCAGCCCGTAGGGTGCCCAGACAGTATTTGCGTCATCTCTCATCAGGATATGCATACACATACTGGTCCTATACGCCTATATGTATGTACTGACTCTCTTAATCTGTGGTTTTCATTGGTGTGTCTATATTCACCCACGTGTTTATATGAATCTTTATGTCATTCTCACTGGTCGGTAAGTAGTCACGACATGTATAATAATTAATAATCTAAACATGTTTATTGGCCGGCCACAATATTTTTGAAATATTAATAACTAGTTCAATAATTAAACTTGTTTTTTAGTAATCTAACTAAAAGAAGGAAACTGAGCAGTCCGATTGGTTACTATTTACCGTTGAAACTAAAGTAATAATTTATAAAGTAATAAATTTGTTAAAATGATATTTTTATCTGGTCTCACTATAATATAATAGATACTTACAGAATTTTTTTACATCCACTAAAATAATAAATTCGCTAATATAATATTTTTTTCTCAGTTCAAACACAATCCTATTATTGTTTTAAAAAATTAACTGTAATTGAAATTTAAGAAACAGAAGAAGCAAAACGATTTCTCCAGCCATCTTGCTAGCAGAGTCGCTTTTATATTGTATTTGTTTTGACGAACAAAGATCTTTTATTAATAATCAGAATCAGATAACAACGTAATATCAACCCCATATGGAAAATAACTCCTATCGAATATGCGATCTGGAAAAGAATATGACTCTCGAGCAAGCTCAAGAGCCACAATATTAGCAGATTGTTTAACAAATAACACCGAGAATAAGTTATATTTCTTAAGAATATTCTGACAGTCCTCAACTATGCATCCGAACGGAGATGACATAGCCACACTACTACGAATTGCTGCTATAGGCACCAAACAGTTCGATTCCACCATGACCCTTTGCCAATCTTCCATAGCAGCCCAGCCCAAAACTACATTTATTCCAAGCACCTCTGCAATTTCTAGGGAAACCAACCCAGGTTTGAATAATGACTTCACTGGAATTAAAGGACCACTACTATCCCTGGCCACCATACCAATCCCAGAAGTTGTGCTCTCTCTAAACGTTGCCGCATCCACCGATATCTTGACTGTGGACCCATCTGGCTTGACCCAGACACTTGCTCCATCACCCTCCAATAATGTGGGGAATACAAGCTGTATATTAATACTCTGGGCACATCACCATTGTACAAGATACTACTTTACTTTAGCCATAACAACCTTAGACCGAGTGTACTTACTGTTTCATACTAATTTGTACATGGCCTTCCAAATCGACCAACAAACTGCTGCTATCTCTGCACGCTTATCATTTTTATACACCTTCAGGACTCTACTCCACCACTGGGGGTAGTTCCTCTCCTTCCTACCGACAAAATCATGTATAAAAACTTGCCAACACAACCTAGCTAACTGGCAGCTAACTAAGACGTGTGAGATTGTTTCATCCCGCCTCTCACACACCGGACACAACCTATCAACTTGAACGCCTCGTTGTTGCAGCAACACTTTTGTAGGGAGACATCCTGTCAGCGATCTCCAAACAAAGTTCAAGATCCTTGGAGGCGCTTTTATTCTCCAAATTTTCCTCCAAAATCACCATTATCACCCTGCATCAATACATTCTTTTGAGACCGCAGCAGCCTATAAGCACTATGGACCGAGTACTCACCTGAATTCTCTTTACTCCAGTAAATGGTATCCTCACTAACATGATCAGCTAGCTGAACCTCTAATATATTGCTAATCATGATCGTTAAATACATTTCTTAAAATGTCTTCATCCCAGTCCCGCATATTTCCCTCCATAACAGCACTGACTTTAACATTTATAAGACTATTCGAGTCTGTAGTAATATAAGGATTCCTCTCGTCCATCAGCCATGGTTGGACCAAAATATTGATACTATCACCATTACCCACCTGCCATCTCATGCTAGCTACAATAACGCCCCTAGCTTCCCAGATATTATGCCAAATAAAACTGGGGTTTCCCCTTTACCAGCATCAAGAAAAGATCCCTAAAGGTAGTATCGGGCCTTATAAATCTTTGCTACTAAACTGTTGGGAGTCGTAAGAAGCCTCCAAGCCTGTTTACCCAACATTGTGTTGGATTATTGTTAATCTAAACATAGCTATTTATTTGCTTTCCTTGTTTCAGAATAAATCAACGTATCTTTTGTGATCATTGCAGGAGATGATTTATAGGTAATTACTTATGTTTAGGAATGAATAAGTTGACAGGAGTAATACTAGGAAGACATCCTAATTTGCAGGCCTGTAGTTTAGCTGGTGTACCTTATTTATACTCATGTAATCTCTTTGAATCATTATCAATCAAGTTTTCCATATTAGCAAATCAAACAAACTTGTTCAGTTTCTTATTCTATTCTAACATCTGGTATCAGAGCTTCACGTTAACGATCGATGGAGGCGCAAAATGGCAAAGGAGGGATGTCTGGGTTAAGTTACCCAATGCTGACAAAGACGAATTATACCGTCTGGGCGATGAAGATGAAAGTTTTTATGCAGGCCCTTGGAGTATGGGAAGCAATAGAACCAAAGGATCCTAAAGCTGTCATCGAGGAGAAAACAGACAAAAAGGCATTGGCTGTCATCTATCAAGGCGTTCCAGATGGTATGTTGTTGACGATAGCAGAGAAAAAGACGTCCAAGGAAGCATGGGAAGCCATTAAAACCATGAGTCTAGGTGCAGATAAGGTGAAAAAGGCTAAGGCTCAGACACTCAGATCCGAGTTCGAGTCATTGAGGATGAAAGAAACGGATAAGTTGGATGATTTCTGTATGAGACTGAATGGCCTGGTCACGAATATCAGGGCATTAGGAGAGAAGATTGGAGAAGAGTATGTTGTTAAAAAGCTATTGAGGGCTGTTCCAACCAAGTTTCTCCAGATTGCATCAGCCATCGAGCAATTTGGAAACTTGGATGTCATGACTGTAGAAGAAGTAGTGGGGTCACTTAAGGCCCATGAAGAACGCCTACATGGTCAAGTGGAAAACACTGAGGAACAGCAGTTGTTGTTAACAGCAGATGAATGGCTTAAGAGAGAGAATAATGAAGAAAAACTCCTCCTTACTCGAGAGGAATGGCTAAAGAAATCAGTTAAAACTGCTCAACCTGGTGGGAGTGATTATGGTACAAGGGACAATCGAATGGCACGTGACAGGAGCCAGCTAAAGTGCTTCAATTGCAATGGTTATGGTCATTTTGCTAGAGAGTGTCGAAAACCAAGGAGAGCAAGGCAAGAAAGGGGTGAAATAAATCTAGCACAACTGAATGATGAGGAACCTGCATTATTAATGGCTTTGTGCGGAAATGGTGCAGAGGACGTGATTTCATTTACTGAGGACAAGACATCGAACAATAGCAGGGAAACTCAAGAAAGTACTTGGTATCTAGACAATGGAGCCAGTAATCATATGACTGGCCACCGAGATAAATTTGAGAAATTGGATAAATCAGTAAAAGGTAAAGTAAAATTCGGTGATGGATCACTAGTAGAGATCGAAGGAAAGGGGTCAATCAGGATCGTTTGCAAAAATGGAGAAACCAGAGTATTGCAGGGTGTGTATTACATACCTACACTTAAGAGCAACATCATAAGCTTGGGCCAACTCTCAGAAGAGGGAAATCGAGTTGTTATGAATGGTGAAAACTTGTGGGTTTACGACAGTTGTGGGAGACTACTAATGCAGGTCAAGAGATCAGTAAATCGACTCTATAAAATTCATATCGAAGAAACACAGCAACACTGCCTGTTAACCAAAGGAGAAGAAGAAGCTTGGATGTGGCATCAAAGACTTGGGCACGTGAACTTCAAGGCTATTCAACTGATGTCAAAGAATGACATGGCTCATGGGCTACCTCATATTGACCAACCAAAGGAAATTTGTGACGGTTGTCTAATGTCTAAGCAAACACGTAAGCCGTTCCCCTCTCAATCTAATTTTACTGCAACAACTGTTTTAGAATTAGTTCACTTAGATCTATGTGGCCCTATTGCTCCATCAACCCCAGCTGGAAATCGATATTTTATGCTTTTAGTTGATGATTTCAGTCGAATGATGTGGGTGTATATGCTCAAAACTAAGGATGAAGCTTTGCATTGTTTTAAGAAATTTAAATTGCTTGTTGAGAATGGTAAGAAACATGGCATTCAAGTTCTACGAACAGACCGTGGTGGTGAGTTTTGCTCAAAAGATTTCAATGGTTTTTGTGAAGCACATGGCATACTACGACATTATACGGCACCCTACACACCACAACAAAATGGTGTGGTAGAACGTCGCAACTGCACAGTAGTCGAAATGGCCAGGAGTTTGCTAAAAGAGAGAAAGATTCCTTTGCAGTACTGGGGAGAAGCAGTCAGGCATGCTGTTTTTATTCTCAACAAAATGCCAACTCGAGCAATGTCAACTATCACTCCACACGAAGCTTGGTTTGGGAAAAAGCCAAGTGTGGAATACTTGAAAGTCTTTGGTTGCTTAGCATACATGAAGACACCTGCAGTTTATACAAAAAAACTCGATGATAGGAGTCAAATGGTGGTTCATTTTGGTAGAGAACCTGGAACAAAAGCATTCCGGCTATTCGATCCAATCACAAATAAAGTACACATCAGTCGAGATGTTGTTTTTGTTGAGCAAAAGGGCTGGAATTGGGAAAGCACAACAGATTTTGAGACACAACGAGGTGGAGATTTTATAGTGGAAGAAAGTCGGGGAGCAGAACCTGTTTTAGATGAGTCAAATCCACCACAGTCACCTTCATCACCTTCAACTCCTCAAGCCTCATTGTCAACAGGTACAAGTCCACAGACTCTTACCGAACATACAACTAGTTCAAGTGCCTCCAGTTCTAGCAGTGAGCAGCCTCGAAGATACAAAACTCTGGCTGATATTTATGATAATACAACAGCGATTGAGTTAGAAGAAGAATTATTGTTGATGGGCATTGATGAGCCTGTCTGTTTTGAGCAAGCCATAACAGATGATGTCTGGAAGCAAGCAATGGTTAATGAGATCGAATCGATCGAGAAGAATAATACCTGGAAATTGACAGACCTTCCAAAGGGGCATAAAGCTATCGACCTTAAATGGGTTTTTAAGCTAAAGAAGGATCAACATGGAGAGGTAACAAAACATAAAGCACGTCTTGTGGCCAAAGGCTATGTGCAACGCTATGGTGTTGATTACGAGGAAGTTTTCGCTCCTGTCACACGACTTGAAACAGTCCGGTTGCTCTTGGCATTGGCAGCTAAGCACAGCTGGGAGGTGCATCATCTAGACGTCAAGTCAGCTTTCTTGAATGGTGTTATTCTAGAGGAAGTCTATGTATCCCAACCCAAAGGTTTTGTCAAGAAAGGAATGGAACACAAAGTCTACAAATTACTTAAAGCGTTGTATGGACTTCGTCAAGCTCCTAGAGCGTGGTATTCATGTTTGAATCAGTGTTTGTTAAACCTGGGATTTGTTAAATGCCCGTTCGAACACGCTGTTTATATCAAGAGAGAGGGGGGTCACTCTTTAATCGTTGGTGTATATGTTGACGATCTGTTGATCACAGGTACCAACCTTTCTGACATCATCAAATTCAAGGGGGAGATGAATCGTGAATTTGATATGTCTGATCTTGGTAAACTGTCATATTACTTGGGATTGGAAGTCACTCAAGGCAATGATTCTATTGAGCTCAGGCAATCGAGTTATGCAAAGAAGGTGTTAGAAAAGGCTGGAATGGCAGAATGCAATGCAGTCAAGTTTCCCATGGATCATAAATTACAACTTCATGTAGACGAAACAGTTGGAATAGTGAGTAGATATATGGAAAGGCCTACAGAGGTTCATATGAACGCAGTCAAGAGAATATGTCGATACATTAAGGGAACGATACAGTATGGTCTGGTTTACACACGGGGGCATGGAAACTACATTCTATCAGGTTTTTCAGACAGCGATTTAGCTGGTAGCTTGGACGATCGTAAAAGCACTGGTGGTATGGCATTTTACCTCGATGATAACTTAATCACATGGGCCTCTCAGAAACAACGGTGCGT
The DNA here is from genome assembly GCF_009905375.1 of Apium graveolens. NCBI lineage: Eukaryota > Viridiplantae > Streptophyta > Magnoliopsida > Apiales > Apiaceae > Apium > Apium graveolens. The sequence goes on along the minus strand of NC_133652.1, from coordinate 240,566,862 downwards.
TGCACTTTCCTCATGCGAGGCAGAATTCATGGCAGCTACAGCAGCTGCTTGTCAGGCGATTTGGTTGCAAAGAGTTCTGGGTCACATCACGGACAGTACAACAGGTCCAGTTACTTTGTATATTGATAACAGATCTGCTGTGGACCTAGCACGTAATCCAGTTTTTCATGGTAGGAGCAAGCACATTGACCTATGTTACCACTTCATTCGAGATTGTGTTGAACAAGGGTTGATTGTGATAAAACATGTTCGTACAAATGAACAAAGAGCTGATATATTAACCAAGGCTTTAGCAGCATCCAAGTTTGAGAAGATGAGAAGTCTACTGGGAGTTAAACATCTGGAGAGTGTTTAGATTAAGGGGGAGTATGTTGGATTATTGTTAATCTAAACATAGCTATTTATTTGCTTTCCTTGTTTCAGAATAAATCAACGTATCTTTTGTGATCATTGCAGGAGATGATTTATAGGTAATTACTTATGTTTAGGAATGAATAAGTTGACATGAGTAAAACTAGGAAGACATCCTAATTTGCAGGCCTGTAGTTTAGCTGGTGTACCTTATTTATACTCATGTAATCTCTTTGAATCATTATCAATCAAGTTTTCCATATTAGCAAATCAAACAAACTTGTTCAGTTTCTTATTCTATTCTAACACATTGATATATTGAAATTTTGGAAATCTCGAAACCCTATACACACATCAACTTATACTACTGAGACAGTTCCAACTCATCTAATGCAAACCAGATTTGCTCTCCGACTTAGTGTTCCGCCAAAAACGATATAAACTCCTCTCAATGTCTTTTGTGATGTCCACATGCAACAGAAAAACACTCATAGCGTACGTTGGTAAAGACTTAACCACTGCCTTTATCAAACTTTATTTTCTACCTTGTGAAATAGATTCCGCATTCAACCCTTTAACTTTGTTAGAGACCTTATTTTTTAAATACCCTAAAGTGGTCGTTTTGCTCTTGCCCGTCATATTTGGTAACCCCGAATATTTGATAATTTTCCCCAGCCTCCTCCATTCCTAAAATTTTACACAACTGTGACCTGACCTGACTAGATACATTTGTACTAAAAAATACCGATGATTTCTAGAGATTTACACACTGCCCAGATGTGTTCTCAAAAGTATGCAATAGCCTCATCATATTCAACGACTCCGCCTCAGTTGCATTACAGTACGAGTAGCAATCATCGGCGAATAACATATGATTAATGCTAGGTGCTTGTTTAAATAAATTAACACCTCAAATCATATTATGATGCCCATATCTTCTAATTAATGCAGAATAGCCCTCCGCGCAAGTGATAAATAAATACGGGGACAGAGGGGCCCCTTGGAAAATTCCTCGAGATGGTCATATTGGTGCAATTCCTGTCGAGCACGAGTGATATGATAAGAAATAGAGGTCACACACTGAAGAATTAAGTATACCCGCCAGCTATCAAACCCCATTGTTAATAGCACAACCCTTAAGGTTGTGTTCACTTTGCATGAATGGAATGGGGGAGGAATGGAATGGAAGAAGGAATGGAATGACAAAGGAATAGAATGGAGAAGGAAATGAATGAACATTCTATTCTCTTGTTCACTTGTCCATTTTTAACGACGGAATGGAATGAAATTGGTCAACATATTTTTGAATCTCTTTCTATAAAACTCGATATTAATTTTAATTTTGAACAAATGATATTTGAAACTTTCGAACAAAATAATATTTTAACCGTAAAATAAGTACAATTATCTATACATAACATAAAATGTCGAGTACCAAATTAAAAATTGATATCATTCATGAGTAAAAACAACAAAATAACACTTCAATTGAGTCACATAATTGGTAAGTCATAAAATAAAGTACTAATAAAATAGTCATAGATTTGCTTTAATACAAAAGGAAGGCCCTGACTCTTCTTGTCCCTGACTTCTTGCATGACATACTCCCAAATTTCACAAACAAAGCCTGCCCAAATAAAAAGAATATCAGGAAGGAAATGATGTCTAGAAAAAATATTAAAAAAAAATTAAACTATATACCTGCAATAACGATTATATTTCACCGGCAAATATAGCATCAACAAGATCTTTCTTCTCTATATCTGATGCTCCAAAAAAATACCATCAAATTCTCACTATCTACTATTTTCTTTGCAGCCTTGAACCTTTGTACAACATCAATATCAGAGATCTTTGACAACTCATCCATAAGCTTTTCCTTTTTCTCCAACCTATCTGTCTCTGTAGCAACTAATAACTTGGTGGAACTCGCAAATTCAGCTGCCATCACCTTAGTTGAATTTGCAAACTCAGCTGCTATCATTTTAGAAGCATTATACATCACTTCAGCCATTTGCTCAACATCAACCTTCTTTCTCTTCGAACTCCTTTTAGAACTAGACTCATCAGATGCTTGCATACTTGACTCATCATTCCCTCCTTGAGCGACAGCAACTTCTTCTAAATTAACATTTTCTTCCGCCTCCATTGCACTTTCAGCATTATGGCCAGTTGCCCTATCTTTGTCGAAGACAATTGTAAGATCATTAAAATATGGAAATGGTGTGCTCCTCCATTTCAAAGCCCCAACATGAGACTACAAATAAAATAATGCAGATTAAGTTTACTGACACAACGAATGTGTTTCACAAAACAGAGAGATGATATTACAAAAAAATCAGTTTCAATTAATTTTGCAAGACGGCCAAAAAATTTGACACATAATCGGTTTTCTTTTACAAAATCACATCTGCACTAACTGCACCAGGTTCATACTTTCTAAAGATGTTATGAGTAAGTCCATATTCTGATAAAAGGACTCGTACTCAAACTAAAATGTTAAAAGCAGCAAATACTGAACTTATGTTCTGATAAGGCAGTTATGTATACAGAAGAAGTTGTTAAAAAGGGAGGGAAGCTATTGGACTGACTAGCTCATCTTCTTCAAGTTGGATTTAACCAACTGAGATTATCACTTTGATTTGTTGACATTTTTTATTTTGCTTTTTCTGCAGAACTACCCTCCTTAATATTTCCTAAATGTTATCAACTTTAGATGTTAATTAGTTGTTTTAAATTTAAAACAACTATTATATATCTTCTAATACTTGTGCTTCCGAGGATAAAGACCAGATGTTTCAAGCAGACAACACTATTCTTATTTCTTGCGAGAATTGTTGATTAACAGGCACAGAAAAAAGATAGCAGACCTATGTGAAACAAGGCACATCATCAAATGCAAGAGAAAAGGAAAAGGTCCATTATTAAGACTAACCTTCACTCCCTTCTTCTAAAACTTAAAATTATTCTTGAACATGCAGCACTTGGACGACAATTTAATATACATTCGAGAAGAATTTCAGTACAATTTTGCGGTTGATGGGCATATACAACTTCTTTTAAGATGAAAATATCACTATCATTAACACTTTCTGGAGATCAACAATTATAGGTGCAAATAACCGCACAAATCTTGCTAAACTAGATCATCAAATACATGTTCGTTCTATATTTCTAGTTCTCTTCCACCGTAAAATAGTATCAGGCAACTAATAATTAAAATACAATTGATTATTATGATAATCAATTGTTGCAGATTTTGACGAGAAATCGCTATTAAGATAATCGAAAATTATCAAGTACAAGGAAAATGCTCAGGGCACGAACAAAGCTCAGCTGAGATGGCCAATGGCAACATTAGTCATAATTTAGTTGCTATCACTAAATTAGAAGATATATAGTATTAGAAGATATATAGTGTTAATATTTCCATTAAGCTACTTTAGTTTCAAGCCAGCAAGATAGCAAATCACATTTGTTCATCCCCGAGGTTCTGGACATGGCACAGGTAATTGATAAAACACATTTGATCGATGTTTTAAAAGACATAAAGGACATGGAAAATGAATATATTCTGATATATATAGGATTTGAACCATGAAATATGTGTACATTGATTTTGAACAAACGACACTTCCATATTGTTGGAATGAAAATGAAACTCGGCAAATTGTTGATTATTTTAATTAGCTTATAAGTGTCGCTATTACTGTATTGCTCTATTTTTGTTACAACAGATCATCCACAAACAAGTGAACTATTACATAGGCAACAATCTATTAATTTAATCGAAAGATACTGCAGAAACACATACCTTGGCATATTCGGCCCATACATCTCTTGATGCTGTGACTAGTTGATTCTCGGAATTCCAACCAAAACCAGAAGTGCTCCGTTATTCACAAGTTCTAAAAGAGCCTCGACCAATTTTTCATCTTCTAGTTCACTCCACTTCTTTTTATTTCTGCCTGCACCTTTTTCCACAATATTATCCTCTTTTTCCATGGTAGTATTAGTATCTGATGCCATCTGTAAACAATGAAGACAGAAGACACAAGTAATTATATATCAAGTAATGATTAAATTATGCAGAACTGTAGCTCTAGACAGAAGACACAAGTAATTATATATCAAGTAATGATTAAATTATGCAGAATTGTAACTACCGTTCAATTACAAGATAAACATCAATAAGCTACAGCTTACTTCCAGGAAACATAACATCGAGTCAGAGTCTAATAACAGTGAAAATAATCTACTGATTCCAATTATTAAACATCGAGTCAGCTAGGTTGTTTCTAAATGCAGTCCACACATCTGAAGTGCCAATAGTTGTGATGTGATCTTCGTCCGCCTCATGCTCATTTTGATCATTGGGGTCCTCGGGCCTATGCTGATCAAACTCAATTTTAGCTTGATCAAATTCTGATTCAGTACGAATGTAATTGTGAAGAATACAAGAAGCTAAGACAATCCTATTTTGTGTCTTCACGGGATAGAATGATGGACTTCTAAGAATCGCCCATCTCTTCTTTAGGATGCCAAAACATCTCTCAATTACATTCCTAGCTGACGAGTGCATCATATTAAAATATTCACGGGCAGATGTCGGTTGATTATCGTCATCCCAATCATTCAAATGATACATTTCTCCTCTAAAAGGTGCCAACAAACCTTCCCCATTAGTATAGCCAACATCTACTAGATAATAAGTACCTTTATTACAAAATAAAGTATGTCATTTATTGTTGTATTCTATTTTATTGAATGTGTAACAATAAAAATATAATTAATTACCGGTCGGGACAATCAATCGATGTCTATATATAGCATCTCTTAAGACTCTACCATCTGCGGTTAATCCTTCCCAACCCGTCAATACGTACTGAAATTGTAGATTAGGTGAACAAGCTCCAAGAACATTTGTCGTAATTTCACATCTCCTATTTCTATACTTTGGCCTATCTTCTACGGGTATAGTCATCTTAATGTGTGTCCCGTCCAAAGCTCCCAAACAATTCTATAAATAAATATACATAATTAAGTTGCACATTGTCATAGAGCTTATGTAAATAATGTAAAATATAGCGTATTTGACATATACCTTAAAATGTTTCCACGTTTTATCGGTTGAGTTGCTTTGAATTGGCTCGGGTTTCTTAAAATAACCTCCTTGCAATCTCAAGATCCCATTTAGTACCGCATGAAAATACCTAGTGATTGACTGCTTTGATCTTTGAAAATTTATGTGAACAATTCTCATTTTTGTGTGGTGTCCTAGAATATTAAGAAACATATCAACTTTTTCTACCACGTTAACGTGTCTACTTTCTTGCACATAACCCCTTGACTCCAAGATAAAACACAACTTATAAAACGATCTTTTATCCATTCGAAGATTTTCTACACAACTAGAAGGACCCTCGTGAATCAGCCTATGTATATATTGATTTCGCTCCATCTTAAAAATCGTGTATCGTTCTCTCAAAGTTCTTCTCGTCAATTGAGAGCGATACATAAGTTGGAAAATAGCATTAAATGATAAAACCATTCGCATCCATAGTGTATATACTAAAATAGCTTTCTTCTTCCGAATATGTTGAATCATAGTCAACGAAAGTCAGGCCATAACTACATTGAAACAAAACAGCAAAAAGGCCAGTAAATAAACAGCACATCAATACATAAAATAAAACAGTTTGATATGAGCAAACAAGTTGAATTTGAAATATATAAACACCAATTTGGAGACTTAAATCAAAAATCACAGATTTAGATACATCAGGAACATCAATAATAAATTGGGTATGCAATATTCTCAAAGGTACTCCTGTGAACATCGTATTATAAGTGCAATAATCAAAAATCACAAATTAAATTCAAAAATCGCAGGAACAGAAAAGGTAATTAAGTATGCAATAATTAAAAATCACAAATTATCTAATTTAATACACACACAAGAGAGACACACAGGAGAGAAAGGGGGTGAGGAGGGAGGAGAGAGAGCGGGGAGACAGAGAGAAGGGGGACATAGAGAGGAGGGAGAGAGAGAGAGAGCGAGAGAGATAGAGAGAGAGAGAGAGAGAGAGAGAGAGCGGGGAGAGAGACAGAGGTAGGGGAGAGAGATATCTTACCGAGAGAGTGAGAGAGATCGAGAGAGAGAGAGAGAGAGAGAGAGCGAAACAAGAGAGAGCGAGAGATCGATTGCAGAGATCCAATTTGCTTGCCCCGAGAAAGGAATGAGTCTGTCCTGCATATTTTAAAAGGAATGGATTTGTTATATTTTAGCCCAAACGGAATGGACTAGGATAAGTGATTCCATTCTGCTGGCCCAGCTATCGTAACCCTTTCTCCCGGTGTATGTGAAAAAGAGCAACGAATTCCTTTTTGTTCGGTCATAGGTTGGTCCAAAGATATAGGCCTAGCTTACTAACATCACAGAATTCTCATAAAAATTAATCATGTGCCAGGAACCAGATTTGAACTGGTGACACGAGGATTTTCAGTCCTCTGCTCTACCAGCTGATTGGATGGAAATGAATGAAGAAATCCTAAACCCAATATCGACAAATCTGAAACTTCCGTTCTTCCCAGAATTTGTGTGTCGAGCCCATATTACATTACCTAGAGCGAATGGACAGGAAAAAGAAAGTAACTCGGTCTTAATTAGTATGCCTATAATGAGAGAGTATACATAATAAGATCTTGACTTGGGAGTCACATATTGCGCACTTACCGATTCTTTTATTTTTTCGAAATTACACTTTTATAGAACTTCCTTCTTGTATCAGCAAACCATCACCCATTAATACAACACCGACATTTGTTGATTCCAAATTAAGAGCAATACCGACTGTACCATCTTTAAATTTTACTAATTCACCCGCCATTACTAGCGAATCAGTGGATTCCGCTAATAGCTCCAGCGGGAGTGGGAACTGGCGCGATTTTCTAAACCCTTCGCCACAAGGATTCGTGAGCAACTTCACGAACATTGTGAAAAAGGGAAAGGACGGCTGCCCGTGCACTTTCCGGAAATGACAGAAATATACTCAAGTGCCCCAAACAGACCAATTTTTTATTCAGCCCGGAATGACCATTCCATTCAGCCCAAAACCATTCCATTCAAGTGAAGTGAACAGAGCCTAAGTAGTTCAATTTGATCCTATCATAAGCTTTGGATATATCTAAATTGAACGCCATGTGGCCATCTTTTCCCCTTTTCTTTCATTTTATGAAATGCATATCTTCGTATGACACCATAACATTACCCGTAATAAGTCCGTCTTTCATAAATGTACTATGATTTTCTGAGATAACAGTATCAAACACCCCTTCAATCGATTACCTAACACTTTAGTAATAATCTTAACTAATACGTTATAAAGAGAAATATGCAGCATATCACTAATCAGGGAAGGACATTTTTTCTTCGAAATTTAAAAAATATTGGTGGCATTTAGCTCATAGTTCAAGCATCCTTCTTTGAAAAACTCTCGTACCATGTTAATAATATCACTGCCTACTATATGCCAGGATTTCTGGAAAGAATTTGGGGTCATTCCGTCCGACCTTGGGGATTTATCCGGATGGATTTGAAATAATGTTATTTTCACCTCCTTATCTTCCACATATTTTATGAGCTCCCCATTCTGACCAGTGGTGATAGTAGCTGGAATACACTCCACCACCTCTTGCCAGTTTGATGTTGATGCTTGAAACAAATCTGTGAAATAGTTTCACACTAAGTTATATATGCCATTCTCCCACGTTATTCAATCCCCATATGCATTTTTCAATTTATGAATCTGGTTATTTCTCTTTCTCGAGCTTGCAGTGGCATGAAAGTATCTACTGTTCTGATCACCATTTGTTAACCAAAGTTGTTTCGATCTCTGGCGCCAGAATATTTCACGTTGATTCAGGATATGACCCAATCGTTATTTTGAATTCATGTATTTCTCCGCATCTCTACCTTTTCGATACAATTCTAAAATTTTATGTCACCTCCCTACCCGAACTCGCGAGCTTTTCACTGCACACTTTCACCTTTTGTTGAATATTCACGTTACTCTGCTCCTCCCAGCCATCACGAACTAACACTTCACATATTGGTTCCGTCATTCAAGCGTTTTCAAACCAAAATCTATATTTGCATACCACTTGTTTGACTGTTTGAGGCACAAGTAATATAGGATTTTGGTTAGACGGCGAGCCCTCCAAATTATAAGCTTCGCCATGGAAAACGTTGATAACCACCTATCGTTTGTCATGGCTCTATCTAACCACATCTCTATCCGCTCAAGCGTATCACGGCCTTTTTCCCACATGAACTGGTGTCCCACAATATTCATATTCACCAAACCCGCTTCGTGAATAGCCTTGTTAAATCCTTCAATCAATCTTTGCGGATAAGGAGCCCCTCAAATTTTATCATGAACTGAAGCCACATTATTTAAGTCACCTATCACATACCATGGTAAATTCGAGTCTCTTGCTAGATTACTGAGCAAGTCCCACATTTTTTGACGAAGGTTTCTGTTAGGTTCCCCATAAACTCCTGTTAGATGACATTCATTCAACTCCTCCACCTTCACTTTTGCATCAATGTGATTATGAGAGAAACTCTGAATATCCACCTGCGTACTATCCTTCCACACCAAATCCAGACCACCACTTTTACCTTGAGCATCAACCATAAATAACCCTTCATAACCCTTTTTACTTTGCAACCACTCTACTTTGTATCTCTTCACTATAGTTTCACACAAGAATATAAACAAAGACTTCTTTTAACGTACAATGTCCGAAAGGAACTGAACATTCCGGTGGAGCCCAACCCCCGACGGTTCCAACTTAAGGTAGTCATGACGACTGGCGGGTCTGCAGAGCAGAACCCGCCAATTGAAAGTTTTTTGACTCATTATTTAGAACAGTCTATAAATCCATCATAACTATGTACGTGCTCGTTTGTGCTCTATCACGCCCAATTAGACTGGGCCTGTCCACCCGATGTCGCTTAGGATCCATAATTAACATGCCTTTAGTTTCCTCTATTTCAAAATTATAATTTCCGGCATTTTCCCCAATATGAACCTTATACCTTACTCATTCAAACTAACTTCTATAATTTATCCCCCCTACTTTTTATTAGCATTATATCCTATTTTCAGCGCACCTTTTCGTGATTTCTTGGGATCAGTTACACCTATCACGCCACTCACAGCTCCACCCTAACTGTCGTTCTGTTTTTCTCTTCAGCCAGAATTTCAACCAGAATCTTACCCCCATATCTCAGCCATTTCGCACCTATGGTATGGTTCCTGCTTCGTGGCTCATCCTTCATCCACACATTATATGGTTTTTTAATATTCTCCAATGGTACTTTAAAAATCTATTCATAAAATATATCACCATGCCCTATCATTCCATATATAAAATAAAATGTGGGCACCCCTCAAATTTAAAATTAACCCTAACACCATTTTGTATTAGGGGTGAGCAAAAAAACGAATTAAAACCGAACCCGAAATTAAAACCGGTAATAACCGCATAAAACTGAACCGCACAAAACCGAACCGAACCGAAACCGAAAATTGAAAAACCGAATCGAATCGAATGGTAGCGGTTCCGGTTTTAGGGTAAAACTGAACCGAAATAAACCGAACCGCACCGATTTTTAAAATAAATAAATAAATTATTAATAATGTATACATGCACATATATTAAATTAAATATATTATAAACTGTAAGCAAGGTATGTTTATCATTAGTTCCTTCCATATAATCAGGGTTACAATTTTGCAAATTCTAAGTTTTACTTAACTTAAAAATCATGTTTGCTCAACTAATATAGCCTTATGGTGTTGTCTGTATGTTGTGTTGTCCAATTTTTTACAAATGCAGGCTCAAAGGTCTGAAGTAGTTTGGCATTGCTGCTTGCTTGCTTGGGTTTCAGTCTGTAAAACAAAATAAGTTTTTTTATAGTTTCCGGATTTTATTATCATATTTGAACGATGTATATTGTTCTCGTTTTTATGACTTGCGGTTTTATAACTGAAACCGAACCGATTCAAACCGAAACCAAGGTTTTTAAAACCGAAACTGATCCAGCGTTTGGTTGCGGCTTCGGTTTTTAATTTTAAAAACCGAAGGTATGCGGTTCCGATTTTACCATAAAACCGCACTGATCCGCACCGCGCTCTCCCCTAGTTTGTATCAATGGGCTTCATTTTCATTCTCCATTTTAATGGCGGGTCCAATTTGATCGACACCCTTAACCTAAGATATTATCTCCTGAATCCTACAAAGTTATTAGTGTTAGATTCAGTAAAATCCCCGATATAATTTCCAAAATCCTTCGCCAGTTTCCTGGGACATAAACCTTGCATTCATACCATGTAGATGCACCCAAAGGTCTATCTTGTTTATAGTCATCGTTCATGGATCATCATCCTCCTTTAACCGTTCAAACACTAGATGAAATCTTCCAAACGTCCAAAGACTCCCCTCCATAACCCATGTTATATCCACTTCATAATAAAATTGAAATATGTATCGATTACGCTCAATTTCCTTTACGTAAACTCATCTCCCTGGTCACCAAAATGATGCCATTTTGTGTTGCATGGCCTGAAAATCGATCGAAATTCTCCCACTAAGAACCACCGAACGTCTATTTCTAATACTTCCACTGAATTTCCTTCATATATAACCCCCTTCTTCCTCATCTTACTGCCAAATCATAGCAAAGCTCTCCTCCATCTCTTGTATAAAACTTCTTTCCACCGCCATATTAGAGCCAGAAAACAAAACAAAAACCGAAACAGAACGTATACTTAAAAACTTTCACAAAAGAACTACCAAACCAGACAAGATGTAATGCCCCCAAATCCGGGGTCAGAGGATTTGGTCGTCACTATAAAATCTCAATCCAAATTAACTGTTAAATCAAAATGCAAATGCCAGCGGAAGATATTTAGCAAAAATGACCCCAACTAATCCAAGATCTTTTAAGGTTATAGTTCTAGAAACAAGAATTCCAAATTCCACAAATAAATTTTTTCACTTTCTTTTAAAACTCTTTTCAATAAATTCCAACTCAAAACTAAACCTACTAGTATAACTTTGAAGTGAAGTATACTAGGCCCAAATATAATACACAACTATAATATAATATAATATAAACAACTTTATACAATAAAACTTACACTAGCCCCCAAACCCTGGACCAGCCACCTTCCAAGAGCTTCTTCTTTGCTTCCTCGAATTATGCGGCTAAACAGCGCAAGCTAATCCTCACTGGAGGTTAAATTTAAAAACAGGCAAGTATGAGCGAAAGAAATGCTCAGCAGGATCATTATAGCGAATATATGGTCGTTTTGATATAAAACCGACATCTACATTAGAGCAGAAGATTTAAAATCATAATTGCTGAACTAGAAAACTCTTTTTGATATTTTCAAAGCGAAAGGCTTCAGCAATACTTTGAATCTTGACGAGAATAAAACTCGTAAAATAGTGTTTACGGAAATATCGTAAACAACAATAACATGAAACAATGATTATGGATTGAATCATAAACTTTACTCAAAACCGAAATCTTGAAATTAATACTTATTTTGCTATCATATCAAATTAGATATCAATACGAACTTTGATGCTCACAACATTCCATACTGAAGTCAACATCAATCATCTATACCAATACCACCTTTGATATATAACAACAACGTAAGTATCAACATAAATCAATCTGAATCAAAACTGCATTTTACCATTATTCCAAAACAGAAACAGTTGATAAATTATTTATTCTATGATTATCAAAATAATAAAGAAATTTAGATATCAATTTAGATTGGAACCAATTATATTTCATGCTGTTCCCGATGATCAGTCACGAAACAACACCGGTATCCCGCAACCATACCGTAGGTATCGGTACTACCCGTATCCCGAAGACATACGGTACCTATAGGGCGCCAAAAAAAGGCATAACTAGCCTTGAAAGATATTACAGCTGGACCGATATCTCGATCACCTATGTTGTAACCAGTAACCAGTAACCATTTCAATCTTAAAAACCTTTTTATTGAAAAAGGAGCCGAATCAATCGATATCCTAAATAATTTTATTCCCCCATTCACTTGGGCAGGAATTCTCGCAACAAAATCATCCTTCTCAAAATCCAAAACATTTATAAATCTAGTAATTTGATAAGTAAAATCACTTAGCTATTCTGAACATAGAATAGCAGAAGAATACTTGCATAAACATAATCATTTAATTCCGCGATATGTAAAACATTTATTTATTCCGAACTGAGAATAGGGAAAGCAATACTTGCATAAGAAGATTTAAAATAAATATCACTTGAACGATAAGTGATGATAGGGATACTTGTCTTTGGTCCTTAGCAATCATACACACTCGCAATAACACAAATATCTCATGATGCTTTCTCAAGACGTCACCATTTCCTATTCTTAATTCTTGGATATGTCGCTAATGCAGTTACTGCGGTCTGATACGAAATCTTATCCAACTTCAGTCTTGATCCCCAACGTCTGGTTTTGATCGTCTCGAACCATCCGTAACTACTGAACCACTATGCAACTCTCCCTTTTTCTTTTCTTTTGCTTGGTCTCACGCCCTTAATGCCCGATCCTATCATAAGCAAAAAGATACTACTTTAGTATCCTTCTGAAATGATTATCTTATTTCTACCCTTTCGTGATATATATATATACATATGGCACATTATATAACATATAACAAGTAGCACACATTATAGTTTAAAACTTACTACCAACTCAGAATATTATTTAACACGAGAATGCGTAACTTATGATAATATTTCTACGGAAAATTCGGCATGACCTATTCGTAATATGGACAATACCCTGAATAATCACACCACAAATATAACCCACAAGTCATTTCAATGTTCTTACCCAGACATATCCTATACGTGTTACGACTAACAATCATAACATGCTTTCAAATCATTGAAATCAAATAAGTCAAATAGATTTAGATACAGGGGAATTTTAGAAAATTTTGGCATGAATTATTCGTAATTAGGACTGTCCACCTATTTTTCAATTCCACAATTTAATCTTATAACCAAACAAAATAAAGCTGCCTCAACTTGCAGCAATATAAAAGTAAACAAGTAAGAAAAGTACCCGCCCAGACTTGCGACACCTAAACAATTAAGGAAAATTACCCGCCCAGACTTGCGGTACCTAAACAATTAAGTATACTTAATAATTTATAATATTTGAACTTACAGTTATATAATTTAGCATCACCAATTCAATTTGAGTAAACACTTAAATAAATCACCTTGCACATATATCACATAGACTAGTAACTATACACATATTCAAATCACACTCTAATGATTAGCAACGAAACTCGATCTCAAATAGGCATATACTAACATGTATTTTCATAAAACACATCGCTATATATTCTCATTTAATATCAAGTGCAAACAAAAGCTTTGTAAACAATTAAACATATAAAAACACATAACAAGTATCTTGGCTGCTCGATTTCACGAAAATTAAGTTCGCCTATGGATTTTTAATAAATTCATAAATAGGTCTGTTGTAGTGAAATTTGGTGGAGACTTAACTGACTCACATATCTAACTACCATAAAAATTTCAGATGAAAGTAAGGTGTTTAGAGCCCCTGAACATAGTCGTCACTAAGGCCAACAGATCATCTCCAGAAATTCTGCGCACCTTGCACTAAAACATATATATTTTTTATCTCGTTTATTAAATCAATCTAATTCTTTCGCGAGTAGAAACTAGAGTTCGCGGAGCACATAACCACATAAAGATTAAGCATATAACTCGACTCTATGAGCCTATAATTCTACTGCAAAAGCAGACCCGCAACAATCTAGAAATTCAAATCAATTACATATAATTTTAAAACTTTAATCCGTTAATTCTTAAAGTACCATTCCAAGCATATAAACACATACTCTTAAACCAAAAACTTTAACACCCAGATAATATTGCGAGTTTAAAACTAACCAACTAACTACATAACATATATATACATACATAACATATATATATACAACATCTCATATCAAAATCACAACAATCTTTAACCCAACTGATTTATAAGGATTTGAATTGAATTATACCGACTGAGATTAAGACACACAACGATGGGTAAGGTCTGGGCTGCCGAAAAAGTGGACAACGGTGGCTGTTGGATGGTGGTTAGGAGGCAGAATCGAAGAAGGAGATGTGACTAACGCTTGGAAAGAGGAGAAGAGTGTGGGAGAGATTAGAAGCGAGATTAACGAGAGAGAGACAAAGAGAGGGAGATTGAGGTCGAGGGAGAGTAGAGAGATCGAAAGGGGAGAAAAGAAATTGGGCCTGCTGGTTTTAAGAGAAAAGAGGCAGGGGTATTTCTATAATTTTCTAAAGATTTTTTTTTTACTTACCATTTTCTCTACACAAAAATACATAAAAACGAATTTGAGTACTATTTCTCTGCATTGTAAAGGGTGATAATTATACTAAAATTATTTTTAAAATGTAGAGAACAAAATTAGCTTCGTCCCCATATTTTTAAAATAATTTTTGAGCAAACGATTTATTTTATACGAATTTTGCAAAATAATGCTCAAAAATAGAAATAAAGCTCATTAAATTATTTTAAAATACTCCAATCTCAATATAAATTCAACTATTATTTTTAAAATGTCTCTTACGGTATTTTAGAGGTAATAAAATAAGTTTCATGATTCAATCATATACCGATGATTTGTTAAAAATATTTAAAAAATCTACTAAACCCCATTTTTCACATAATAAATCATGAAAATATCTTAAAAAAACATTTTGACCTCAATGTCACTCACATATGAATCAAATAACACATAATCACATCTATCAATTAATAAAATCTCATACTTACCAATTTTCTATTTAATCATTTATTTACAATTTCTTTTGTGTAATCACTAATTACACTTTAAACCTTATACTAACTCGCCAAACTGGAATAATTTATTTTTAAGCATTTACTCACTAATTCATATAGATATCATAAAATTCAAATAACTCATATAATATTATTCACTTAACACATAAAAGAATAGTATTTATATACTATTCTTTTTTTTAATATTTTCACAATTCACCCGTTACAAGGGAGAATCTAGATAAAACTAAATATATTTTTGAAAACAGTAAAAATAATTAAATACTCTCACAACAATGACAGACATCGATACAACAATTATCAATTAACACATAAACCATTTAAAGACACGAATTCATCAAAAAGGAATAAAATATCCATAATTTTATTCTTTCCCAGTTGAAACAATCATATAAAATAATCTAAATATTAAAAATATTAAATCCTAAAAATTTACACTATTAATTGCATGCATGCAGTTAGACTTGTTTACCATCACACTTAACCTAATATAGTTACTTACTTAGTTACTATACTACTTTTATATTGTATTTAAGAAAGAGACGAGGGGATTATATTTTCTCTTACAACATCCACGAGGAAATAATATTTTTATCGTATTTTTTAACTCAGCATGTGTACATTTTCTTTGGTGAGTAATTTTTATTCGAATATCTTCATTTAAATTAATTTTTTTTATCTAGTTTTTACATAATATTAGCTTAAAATCGGTACGAGACACATTTTTTTAAAATATTAAATGATTTTGTAATTTTAGTTTGAATTGAAAATTTTAAAATAATATTTTTAATTTAAATTGACAGCGTATTTTAGTTAAAAATAATAATTGTTTGGTTAATAATAGTTATAATAATATTATTTTATTTTATTAGATAACATTGCCTGTCATATTTTGGAAAAGAAACGGGCATAGTTAAAACATATAAATAAAAAGGAAATGATATTAATCTCCGAAACAATTCTCGAAACCTTTCCGAAATGTCGAAAATGAGAAGGATCCACGAGTATCAACATACACACACAAATTAAAACGTAATAAATATCACTCAAATCGGGTAGCACTACTCATTTAGGAAAGCTAATGTGTTTAGGAAAGATCGGGCTTGGTTAGAGGAAAATAGTAATGTATTTAGCGGAAAAATGATAATTGGTTGGTAATTAAATATTTAAAGTTTTATTATTCAATTTTATAAAAGAGCCTTGTCCACGATATTTGGTTAGTATAATAAGTTTCGGAAAAAAAGAATTCAAATCAAATTAAATATAATTTATATACTATTGATATATGATAAAATTTATCGCTTAATTAAATAATAATTATATTTCTTAAATACACCAAGATATAACAATAATATAATAGATTTTAATTATTATAATTTTTTTTCAAATATAAATACCTCTAAATAAAAATATCAAATATATGTATATATGTATAATTATCATCAAATTATATAATATAAAAATTTTGAATAAACAAATTTCACATATTAAAAGTTTTAATTGAATTAATATTTAGAAAATTAAATATATTATTTTAATCCATACATCGACCAATTTTTAAATTAGTTAGGAATTATAGTTAATACGCTATTCTATCATTATTGTAGTTTTATTTTCCAAACATCTATATATATATCTATAATAGCAGACAAGTGGATTGGATAACCCTCAAAACTTCCAAATTATCTTCTTGATTTTTTTTTATTTAAAAAATTCTTTGCATTTAATAGCATCTTAATAGTCATTAATTAAACCTATTAATTATGTATTAAATTTATTTTATTATTTTATCAATATAAAATTTAATGAAGTTACTTTTTACTATTATAATTAATATTTTAATATTAGTTATTAATATAATAGTGAATTGTTTTTAGGTGAAATAATGACTTAAACTAATTTATATTGTGTCATTTTTTTATAATCTATTATGATCAATGACACTTATTTTCACATAAATGTAGGTTAGCCGAACTTAAATTTTCCTTAAATCATTTATTGGTGTCAGTGAATAAACCGTAATAAATTATGAAAATTTATAGAATTTTTGGTTTATATGTATTATCTATATATAATTAAAATAGACATGTTTTTAATTTTATAAAATAATAAATCATATAGACCAATTCTATCAAATTAACCAATAAGACCCTTTTCTCCCATTAAATTTAACGAACACGACCTTGACTTAAATCAATAAAGAATTTATATATTTCCTGTTTCATTATATTACATATGAATAAATTAAAATTTTAATTAAGTAAATTCTTAAACGAATACTAAGCATGTACGAGCTTTTAAAATTTCTTTAGCTATATTTTAATTTTATAATTTTGATTGAAAGGATAATGTTTATATGTTAATTGGTACTTGTTATGGATAAAAAACCAAGGTTATTACTTGCTGTATTTAATACTAAGATTCGGGAGCTCAAGGCCTTTAATGGCTGCTCTCGTGTTTCGTGACTCAATCTGCCTTTACGAGATGCCTACGTATCTCTGTGAATTAGAGAATCAAGCCAAAAAACGTAGTTCTGATTGGTGGGGGTGAGACCCCTTATATAGATGTGGGAGTCCTTGAATTGGACTTGGTATAGGAGACTTGGTGGACAAGCCTCTGGATTAGGATAGACTTAGGAGTCCTAGGAAGTAGGAAGCTGATTCCTTATCCTTTTAGGTCCCCTTGAGGCTAATCTATAAGGATTTATATCCTTATCGGGACTCTTCTCAATAGCTGATTTTTCCCTTATTAATTAATTACGAAATTAATTAATAATTAGGGCTTTTGGGCCTTTTTTATTCCATCAGGCCTGATCTGGTCCATCAGGCTTAACCTTTCTGGTATGAGTTTCATATATCTTTTTATTGGGCCTAGCAGCCCACAACTTGTACAATTACTGCAGTATTTAATTATACAATCATAATTTATTTATCCCTATCATTTGCCCCCCAACTTTTTTGAAACATTGAATAGGTTTCGCAGAAGTTAAGTCTATTTGTTCCCTTACAGGGTTTCGTTTCTCCGTAAAGTGTGGAGCGACCTACACGTTTACAACGAATTTTTCCTTATTTTTCTGGGATTTATCCTTAATTTCTGGATTTTTCCCTTAATTTCTGGATTTTTCCCTTAATTTCTGGGATTTATCCTTAATTTCTGGAATTTTCCCTTAATTTCTGGGATTTATCCTTAATTTCTGGATTTATTCCTTAATTTCTGGATTTTTCCCTTAATTTCTGGGATTTATCCTTAATTTCTGGAATTTTCCCTTAATTTCTGGGATTTATCCTTAATTTCTGGATTTTTCCCTTAATTTCTGGATTTTTCCCTTAATTTCTGGGATTTATCCTTAATTTCTGGAATTTTCCCTTAATTTCTGGGATTTATCCTTAATTTCTGGATTTATTCCTTAATTTCTGGATTTTTCCCTTAATTTCTGGGATTTATCCTTAATTTCTGGAATTTTCCCTTAATTTCTGGGATTTATCCTTAATTTCTGGAATTTTCCCTTAAAATCGATCAGAATGCATTCGAAATCGATCAGGATGCAGACAAAATCGATCAGGATGCAGCCAAAATCGATCAGGATGCAGCCAAAATCGATCAGGATCCTGATCGAATTAGCTCAGGATCTTACACTCTGGTCGACAGGATTCCTGATCGATTTCGATCAGGATTCTGACCGAATTGGCCTTCAAAGTGACACCCTAGTCGATTGCTACACGGGCTTAATCGATCAGGATTCCTGATCGATTTCGATCAGGACTCTGAACGAATTAAATGGCTCTCGACCATTCTGATCGAATGGAATATCGATCAGGACTCTGTTCTCCGTCGATCAGGACTCTGGTCGATCTTAGGGGATTTCTTCCCTCCTGTTCGAATAAGATATCGATCAAGACTCTCTTCTGTGTCGATCAGGACTCTGATCGATCTTAGGGGATTTCTTCCCTCCTGTTCGAATAGCATATCGATCAGGACTCTCTTCTCTGTCGATCAGGACTCTGATCGATCTTAGGAGATTTCTTCCCTCCTGTTCGAATAAGATATCGATCAGGACTCTCTTTTGCATCGATCAGGACTCTGATCGAACCATATTAAGGTTCTGGTCGATTTTTGACTTTTTAAATTCCACAGGAGCTTCTAGATTGTTCCTGATACTTCTTGTAGATGGGCCTTTAGGTTGGGCCTGGCTAAATGGGCCTAAAAACGCCTCGTATTCCGAGCTTTTCGCCTATATAAGTGTAGTGTGGAGTGAGAATCCTCACTTCACTTCCCACTTCTCATTTCATCTCACATTTTTCTCTAAAGTTCTCCCTTTTGAAGGCGATTTCCGGCGACCAAAGCCACCGCAGCTCCTCCATTCTCAAGTATTTCTGGGTTTCAAGCCTTCAACCGAAGCATATTAATGGCGGACCGTGACCTAGCTCGTTTGCAGAAGATGAATGTCTCTAAGAGAGGTACAAACATCCAAATTCAATCTCCATATACTTCCCTCATTGATATGATTAACTCGAGAGGTGATGAATATCCTTCTCTGTCTGAGTTAGATTCGTATAATCATGGTAACACCTTTCATGAGTTAGATGGTAGGATAGAGTCTATGAATACCCTGTACAGACTTCCACCCCACCTTAGGATCACTCCAGCCGCCCCTGGGGATAGGACTTGTAATTGGGAGGGGGATACCCTGTTCATTTATCGAGGAGCCCTGACCGCAGGTCTTAGGTTCCCATTTCACGAATTTATTCCTCGTTTACTAGCCGATGTACGAATCAACCCTTGTCAACTCCCTCCTAACGCCTGGAGGAACATTATCTGTTTTATGGTCCTTTGTCTCAGGAATAGCTTTCCTCTTTCCGTAGCAGTCTTTAGGAAAGTTTTCCAATTCTATAATAGTTCCATGAGTCAGCCGGGCTGGGTTTTAATTCGCCAACGGCCCAAAATTCCCCATATCTTTGACAGTAACTCTATAGTTGAGAACAACCCTAAATGGAGGGATGAGTTTGTCAGGCTGACCTGGGCTGGGGGTGATTGGGCCACACTCTTCCGTAGGCCATTTTGCAAAGTATCAGATGGTAGTCCTGGTAGCATCAGATTAACTGATGAGGAGGAGGTGGCCTACCAAGCCTTAATTTCAGATGATGGGAAAACAGACACCTGGACCCTTTTAGAGGAATTTTCCTTGAAGAAAGTTGGTCTCTCCCAGGCCAGTGATAAGGGTAAATTTATACCTGCGTAATTATTTTTCCTTCTCTTTAATCGCACTTTTTCTTTTTTCTGGATTTTAATATTCCTTCTGCTTTTCCTTTCAGCTTGTGAGGCTATTAATAATGTCAATAGGCCCAAGGAGGGGGAATCTGGCCGCCAGAAGAGGGCCAAGTTAAACAGGGACCCCAGGAGCAAACCTGACGGTCCTACTTTCCTTAAGCCCCACGTCCCGGTGGTCGAGCTAGGGGACGATGTGGATCCTCCACTTAAGGCACATTCCTTCAGGCCTAACTGGGGCTTCAGGAGGAGCGATACGGTGGTTGGATCCACAAACACGCCAAGGATTGGTCGTACCATTCCATCACTCCCCATGATTTCACTGACATTGTTACGGGGAGTGATGTCGAGACTATTGAGCTTCTGGGTTCTCAAGCCCAAGCTGCGGTAATTTTCTTTTTTCTTCTCTTCCTTTTGTGAATTTCAACTTTTCTTGTATCCCAATGAATTTGCGCCAACTCATACATATTTCTTTGCAGAGTAATACCTATTTCCAGGCGGCCCTACATCAGGCTAGATCTTGGAAGGGTAACTCTGATGTTTTTGAGAAGGAGATGAAGAAGTGGGAGGAGAGAGCCAAGGTCCTGGAGAAGAAGCTGGACACGAAGAAAGAGGAGCTGGCTAAGGCTCATTCCGAGCTGGTGAAACTTAGGAGCGATAAGGATAAGCTCATTGATGACTACATGGATTCTGACAAGTTTAAGAATCTCATGGAGATTCATGATGAGGGTCTTTACTCCCTACAGTTCACTCAGGGATGGGATGCGGCCGTGAAGGCTGTTTCTGAGAAGTACCAGGGCTTAGTCGACCCTAAGGACTTTATAAGTCCTGAGCAGGCTGAGTCAGAGGACAGCATAGACGCCCTCTTCGACTCTCCTCAGCCAGATGATCGCATCTTGGATCCTAACACTGCTTCTCCTCCCGCTTCTCCTGCGAAGGACGCTGAAGGCGCTGATAAGGAGAAAGAGAATGAAGGCTCCCACATGGAGGAGTAGTTTTTCTATTTTGTAATTTTATCCTTAATTTATGTCTGGACTTTTGTTTGTATTAAAACTTATTACCCTGCGGGGCTATGCTACTTTCCTTATTTGCATTCTCTCCTTCATTTTTCCGATACTTTAATATTCAAACTTGGCTTAATGGGCCACACAAGTATTATCACAACTCAAACATCCATAGGTTGAAATAATTTCGAACTCTTCAATTTCAAGTCTGGTTTTCCAAAACCTTACATAATATGGGTTCGACCCTGATCTATAATAGCTAACAAAGCTTCAAGGTGCTTTTAAACCTACTTGTCATAATGACAAGTGAGAATCGTACTTCGACCATCTTACACGTAGTAAACCTTCAGGTTTTGTGCGTGCCAGGTTCTCGGGACTTCAAAACCATCCATAGTCTCCAGCTTGTAGGTTCCTCTACCCTGAACGCTCTTGACTCTATACGGCCCTTCCCAATTTGGGGCAAGCTTTCCTTTCTGTCCGACACCAGAAGCCTCTATTTTTCTCAAGACTAGGTCACCTTGTTTGAAAAACCTCTCTTTAACCCTTAGGTTGTAGTAGAATGAAGCCTTTTTCTGATATTCTACTATCTTTGCGTGTGCTTTATCTCGCACTTCATCAATTAAATCCAGGGCTAATCTCTGCCCTTCCTCATTTTCTTTCTCATCGAAGGCCTGAATCCTTGGAGAGGAATGTGATATCTCCACGGGAACTACTGCTTCCGCCCCATATGCCAACATGAAAGGAGTTGCATCTGTCGTGACTCTACAAGTAGTCCTGTAGGCCCATAATATTGGAAGTATCTCATCTACCCAATTATTTCTTGACTTCTCGATCCTCTTCTTTAGTCCATCCAGGATTATCCGATTTGCTACCTCCGCTTGCCCATTGGCTTGCGGGTGAGCCACAGAGGTGAACCGTAACTCAATTTCATTTTCTTCGCAATACTTCTTGAATTCCTCGTTGTTGAATTGTGTTCCATTGTCAGTGACGAGGATACGGGGAATTCCATATCGGCACATAATGTTTTCCCACAGGAATTGTGCAACCTGCTTAGTTGTGATTTTGGCCAAAGGTTTGGCTTCGATCCACTTGGTGAAATAATCAATGGCTACAATCAGAAACTTCCTTTGTGCTGTGGCCATAGGAAAAGACCCTAGAATATCCATCCCCCACATAGCAAAGGGAATAGGTGAGTTGATAGAGGTCAGCATCTCGGGGGGTTGTCTGGCGACTGGTGCATGCTTCTGACAACGATCACACTTCTTTACATATTCTTTGGCATCAGCCATCATTTCTGGCCAATAGAAGCCTAAACGAGTTATCTTATGAGCCAAGGCCCTGCCCCCCAAGTGTTGCCCACAAATGCCTTCATGCACTTCCTCAAGAGCCAAGCGTGCCTCATCGGGCCTGAGACACCTCAAGTAAGGAACCACGAAAGATCTTTTATATAGAATCCCATCTATCAAAGAGTACCTTAGTGCTCGAACAGTTAACTTCCGTGCCTCAATTGTATCACTTGGCAACCAACCGGTCTGAATGTGAGCCTTGATGGGATCAATCCATGACGTCCCCAAGCCTACGGGAGCCACAAGCTTAACATCTATGCTTCGTGTCTTCAAAACACGGAAGTACACACTTCCTGAACTTTCTTCAATCTCAGATGAAGCAAACTTTGATAGCGCATCTGCTTTAGCATTTTCTTCCCTTGGAATGTGTTCAACATGGCACTCATTAAATTGGGTCATCACAGCCCTTACTAGGCGGACATACTTAGCCATCGTATCATCCCTTGCCTCGAATTCTCCCTTTACCTGGGTTATGATCAGCTACGAGTCTCCACGGACCTTTAAGTTTTTGACTCTAAGTGTCCCAGCTAGACCAAGGCCAGCTATTAGGGCTTCATACTCTGCCTCATTGTTTGTGGTTGGAAAATCTAGCTTCATAGCATACTCAATTAAGAACCCATCAGGGCTTTGCAAAACCAACCCTGCTCCACTGGAATTTGTTTTTGATGCTCCATCAAAATAGAGAACCCAATATTCTTTCTCCTTATCATTCTTCTGCCTGTCCCCATTGTCGACTCCCTTGTCTTGAGGTATGGTATCTTCCTGCCCCCCGACTTCTTGGTTGGGTATGGTACATTCCACCACGAAGTCAGCTAGTGCCTGGGCTTTTATGGCCATACGTGGCTTATACTTGAGATCGAACTCTCCCAACTCTATTGCCCACTTAATCAGTCTCCCACTTGCCTTGGGACTGTGAATGATATTTCTCAGTGGCTGATTTGTTAGCACTTCAATTTGGTGAGCTTGAAAATAAGGACGCAGCTTTCTTGAAGCCATTACCAAGGCTAAAGCGAATTTCTCAATGGCTGAATAATTCAACTCAGCACCATGCAAAATTTTGCTAACATAGTATACGGGTTTCTGGACTTTCAGTTCCTCCTTAACCAACACGGCGCTCAAGGCGCTCTCTGAAACAGCCAAGTACAAGAATAAAACTTCATTCAGAACTGGCTTGGCCAACAACGGGGCCTGGCCCATATACTTCTTTAACTCTTCAAATGCCTTCTGATTTTCCTCACTCCATACAAAGTCTTTGATGTTCTTTAGTGACTTGAAAAATGAAAAGCACTTGTCTCCTGACTTGGAGATGAATCGTCCTAACGCAGCAACCCTTCCTGTGAGCTTCTGAACATCCTTGACAGTTTTGGGGGGTTCCATGTCCAGGATTGCCTTTATTTTATCGGGGTTTGCCTCAATTCCCCTCTTCGAGACCATCAATCCCAAAAATTTTCCAAATCCTACTCCGAAAGCACACTTCGTCGGATTCAACATCATCTTATGGTACCTCAGGACCTCAAAAGCTTCCCTTAAATGGGCTATATGATCAGTCTTCACTAGACTCTTGACTAACATGTCATCAACATAGACTTCCATAGTCTTACCAATAAGACCCTTAAAAATTCTATTCACCAACCTTTGATAGGTGGCTCCTGCATTCTTGAGACCAAACGCCATAACAAGATAACAATAAACACCAAAGTCAGTGATAAATGATACCTTTGGAATGTCATCCTTATGCATTTTGATCTGGTTGTATCCGCTAAACCCATCCATGAAACTCAGCATCTCATGTCCAGCGGTGGCATCAATCAAAGTATCAATTCTAGGCAGCGGAAAACAGTCTTTGGGGCATGCATCATTCAGATCGGTGAAGTCTATACACATCCTCCACTTTCCATTAGACTTCTTCACCATTACAGGGTTTGCTAACCACTCCGGAAATTGAATCTCCTCAATGAAACCAGCCTCTAAAAGCTTTTCCACTTCCTGCTTTATAGCCTCTTGTCTTTCCGGGGCAAAATTTCTTTTCTTTTGTTTCACTGTCTTCCGGCTTGGATCTACGTTTAGCTTGTGAGTAATTAACTCCGGGTCTATGCCTGGCATATCAGCTGCTGACCATGCAAACACATCACTATTTTCTTGCAAAAATTTCACTAACTTCCCTCTAAGGGGCTCCTCTAATGTGGCTCCAATGAAAGTCGTCCTCTCAGGATTCTCGGGGTCTAAAGGAACCGAAACCAATTCTTCTGCTGGCCTTCCTCTATTCTCATCATTTTCTCGAACATCCATATCTTCAATAGGGAGAACCTGCCCCCCGACTCCATCTGCCCTCAAAGAGGCCACATAACAGCTTCTAGCCATTTTTTGATCTCCTCTCTCTTCTCCAATCCCGTTTCGGGTGGGAAACTTCATGACTGAATGGTAGGAAGAGGGGACTGCCTTGAAGGCATGTATCCCTGTTCTCCCCATGATAGCATTATAAGTTGAACTAGCCTTTACCACTACGAAATCCAGCATCTGCGTTGCTTGCCTTGGCTCCGTACCTATGGTGGTTGGCAACTTGATTATCCCTTCCACAGGACATTCTACTCCAGCAAATCCATATATCGGCATGTCGGTTGGTGTTAACTGGGAGTCGTTATACCCCATCCTTAGAAAGGTGTCGTGGAGCAAGATATCCACAGAAGCACCATTATCCACAAGGACCCTCTTAACCGGGCTATTTCCTATTATTGGTGTTATGACCAGCGGGTCGTCATGGGGAAACTTCACACCCTCTAGGTCGGAATCATCAAAAGCCAATGTTACTTCTGTCCTGGCCCTCTTCGGGGCTTCTCCAACAATATGCATAACCTCTCTAGTATATGCCTTTCTGGAATTTTTGGACAATCCAGCAGCAGTTGGACCTCCAAAGATCGTGTTTATCACAGGCCCTTGAGGTCTCGGCCCTCCATAAATGGTGTTTATAACTGGTCCTCTAGGTTGGGGATTCCGCCCCTGATCATCTTGGTCCCTCCTACGATCTTCAAAGTTCTTCCTTCCATTATTATTTCTGTCCCCTCCATCTCCAGTATACTTATTCAATCTTCCTTTTCGAATCAAAAACTCAATTTCATCTTTCAACTGCCTACACTCATCGGTGTCATGGCCAACATCTTTGTGAAACCTGCAATACTTGCCCTTATCTAGCTTGGCGGGATCAGCCTTCAAGGGCTTAGGCCAGCGAATATCTCTATCTTTCTCAATCTCCATCAAAATCTGACTTCTGGGAGCATTCAGCTTAGCGTATTCAGTGAACTTTTGCCCAGGTCCTCCCTTCTTGGGGGTTGAATCAGGGTTTTGTTCGGTTCTAGGATATTTGTCCTTAGCGATATACTCCAAATCAGTTTTTCGTTTCTTGCCTCCAGTGGGCTCATTACTTACTACGGTCTTCCTCATACTTTCTTCAACCTTGATATACTTCCCTGCCCTCTCTTGGAGCTGCAACATGCTCTCAGGGGGTCGTTTGGCCAAAGACATCTTAAAAAACTCATCCCTAGTTCCTTGTTGCAGTGCTATCATGGCTACCTTATCATCAAGGTCTGGGACTTTTAAAGCCTCCTTTGTAAAACGATTCAGGTAATCTCTTAAGGATTCCTTAGCTCCCTGCACAAGACTCATAAGAGATGCTGAACTTTTCTCATGGACTCTTCCACTGATGAATTGCTTAATAAAAGCCTGACTTAATTCTCTGAATGATCCAATAGAATTTGGGGGTAGGCGACTGTACCATCTTTGAGCCATACCCGACAGGGTTTGAGGGAAGGCCCGATATTTTATAGCATCATTCATGGGTTGCAGCAGCAGTGCATTAGAGAATGTCCTAACATGATTAGCGGGGTCTCCCGTGCCATCATAGGCTTTGATAGTGGGCATCTTGAATTTCCTTGAGATATGGGCATTCATTATCTCTTCTGTGAAGGGTGGAGTTGGATCATCAGGATCTCCAAGGGGAAGGAGATTGCTTGGATCAGTTCTTGGGACAGCAGCCCTTCTTCTTACCGGACCATCCAGGTCTATGATAGGAGGAGGATTTCTCCCCCTAGGTGGTATGTGGGTTCTGGTGGCTTGGTGAGCCTCCAAGTCACGCCTCAGCCTTTGGATTTCAGCCTCATGAGCCCTGATCTTTTCCTGCACTTCTTGGGGATTCGCCCCTGGGGTGCTTTGGGGGCGTTGCCTTCCATCGGCCATTGGCTCTTTTCCAGGACGCCTCCTTCTCGGGGCCACTTCATCATCCGAAGATTCGGAGTCTCTCTCAGTGTATGGACCAGAAAATCCCGATCCTCAGGGATAGGATCCAAACCTCGTATATAGGGGGGCGACCGCCCTCGTGCTTCACTTCGCCCAGCATATCCGCTTCCTCCAACCTCAGGGTGAAGGGGCATCCCATAAGGGGGGTTAGTAGTAACAACAGTTGAATATTCATACCCGACGGGTCGAGAATTCACAGGTATATGTACTTGTTGAACTTGAGGATTCGTACCTTGAATAGTCGGGGGAGTTGTCCCTTGTGGCTGAGGTTGAGTTGCCCCTGTCTGGGCTTCCCCCTGAGTAGATGCATAAGTTGAATGGGGAGGAACCTCCACGGTTGATGAAATCACCTGGGTTGTCCCTGATGGTGTTCCCTCCTCCAGAGTGCTGGTTGTTCTCCGTGTTCTCGCCATGGTTGTTGTTCCGTTTCCCACAGACGGCGCCAAATGTTATGGATAAAAAACCAAGGTTATTACTTGCTGTATTTAATACTAAGATTCGGGAGCTCAAGGCCTTTAATGGCTGCTCTCGTGTTTCGTGACTCAATCTGCCTTTACGAGATGCCTACGTATCTCTGTGAATTAGAGAATCAAGCCAAAAAACGTAGTTCTGATTGGTGGGGGTGAGACCCCTTATATAGATGTGGGAGTCCTTGAATTGGACTTGGTATAGGAGACTTGGTGGACAAGCCTCTGAATTAGGATAGACTTAGGAGTCCTAGGAAGTAGGAAGCTGATTCCTTATCCTTTTAGGTCCCCTTGAGGCTAATCTATAAGGATTTATATCCTTATCGGGACTCTTCTCAATAGCTGATTTTTCCCTTATTAATTAATTACGAAATTAATTAATAATTAGGGCTTTTGGGCCTTTTTTATTCCATCAGGCCTGATCTGGTCCATCAGGCTTAACCTTTCTGGTCTGAGTTTCATATATCTTTTTATTGGGCCTAGCAGCCCACAACTTGTACAATTACTGCAGTATTTAATTATACAATCATAATTTATTTATCCCTATCAGTACTTTTTTTTTGCGATTATTAAGATTTTAAATGTATAATGAGAGTATTATTCCAACTAATTACTCACGTAAATTGTGAAATTTATTTAAAAACTATTAATCAAGTTATTAATTTATTTTTAATTAATATTTTTTTAAAATATTTTTAGTAATTTAAATATAAAAATTTAAAAAAGTACAAAACAAGGGCAAGTTAATTATAATATAAATAATAATATATTAATTTATATATATAGTTGGTAATCTCTTTTTGTCTATAAAAATAATATAATATTTATTTTAATTTTGATAAAAAATAAACAATCTAAAATATTTAATACATATTATATTCTTTGTCTTAATATAATTAAATGCTACATTTACTGCTCTAAACTCGCAATTATATTGATCAAAGTGGATTTTATTAGTTACCAGTTTCTTTAGCAAACTAAAATAGAGAATGAGCCACCTCTTTACTTTACTAATCATCTAATACATTTATTGTTTAATTTAAATGATTGTTTGTATCATACGATTTCAACTCGGTTAATGATAAATGGGAAATAAATATCTTACATATTTATTAAAATCTCATTTTTATTCATGATCCAAACAAACACTTTCAAAATAGACATGTATCTGCAAAAAAAGTATTTAAACTAAACAATTTTATTTTCTTTTTTTTATATAAATATTATTTAATTAAGATTTTATTGATATTACTTATTATAATGTTAATATGAAATTAAATATGACATCAATATTCAAGCCAATTATCTCTCGATCATTTTTCCTTATAACAAAAATCTTTTCATTATATTATAACGTAAAAGATATTTAACAAAAAATTGTATTTCCACGTCAAACATGATTAAGTTAACGATTATGTAATATATAACAAACGAATTTTAATTTAGGATATCAACTATCAAATAATTGATCTCACACGACAATGTTATTAAATACATAATTTTTAAATAACTACGCCTTTATATCATAGTTAATACTAATATTTGAAAATAGTATAATTTAAATATTAAGAATTTTTTGTTAAAAGAGAGATTTAGTTTTTTTGAAAAGTAAAAAAAATGACACTAAAATTTAAATTTAAACCGATTCAAAAATGGACACTTGAAATATAATGGAAGAAGTATTAATAACTCAACCGGGACCAGCTAATCTTGAACAAAAAGCAAAAAAATAGGGCCCAAATAACCGAGCAGAGGGTATATAACCAAAACCCTATATACGCTCTCTCTTCACCCACTTAGGGCCTAGGCCCAGACACCGATCTATAATCTTCGATTTCACAAAACACACGGTTAGTAGAACATCATCGTACTTGCCATTAACAAAATTGATCTGGATCTGAAGAATCAAATCAAAAATTATGAAATCGACATCCGAAAGTTAGTTGAAAAATAATTTAAATTGATCCGAAAAGTATCTGAACCAAAAATATAACTGAAAATAATTTAAAATATAAGATCCGACTATAACTTGAAACAGATTAAAAGCGAATAACATATTGTCCTAATTAAATATGACCCAAACTAAGCAAAATTTATATTTTAAAGTTTTTATGTTTATGATAGCATAATTATTCAATCATATTTTTTTAAAGTACATTATATTATATTAACCAAAAGATAATTTTTTTAAGTCTTACAAATTATAAAATTTAATAAGTTATGATCCAAAAATATCCGAACCGAATTTAATTTGAACGAAAGTTTATCCGATCTTAATTCGAATTTTATCCTATTTTAATCCGAATTAGACCCGAACCGAATCATATCTGATCTGATCCGAATAATCTTCAAATATATAATAATCTGAAAATGGATCTGGTCCGAAAACTAACCGATTATCGAATTGTCAGATCAATATTGCGGGCACCTGAAGCGTGAAAGAAAAAGGGCCATCAATCCTGCAGTGGGCGAATATCAACAGAAAATGAAAGAAAAGAATCAGAATTGGTTGTAAATTACGACCATCAATGTTGGGACCTCAAGTGTGAGAGAAAGATGATCATCATTGCTCAAGTAGCTCAAGTAGAGGAACTCGGTACAACTAATTGATATGTGGTTAACACAGGGCACAAAAGAAAATGTGAATGATATTTATGAATATCGTATTAATATGAGGAGTATTATGCTCGGTAGTGTCGTACGTTCAACCGTATCAACCGTAAAAATCATTCGCAATTGATCTGTATATTACGGTTTACTGTTAGGGCGAAAACACGCGCTAATAATACACGCAAGTATACGCGTTCGCAAGTAATATAAAATACTTTCTAGTTCGTTCCCACAGAGACTCAGACTAATTATGTTCAATTAACACTCACTCACCAATGTATAATTACTTCTCAATCTCAAGACAATAACACTTAGATTTGATTAACTAATTATTGACTATAATTAACTACGAGAATTAAGCACTTAATTGATACTTGAATTAACAATATTAAAACACATATGAGATCACAACTTCATTACTACTTCCTTCAATAGTCATTGTCATTACCCTTAGCATGCAACAGTGATGATATTAATCGAACAACACGAAACTGATAAAAGCCAAATTTCATTGCACTAATACCATTCTACCAAGCATCCACAATTAAGACAGAAGTTGAATAGGCATCAATTATGTTGAGACCCTATATGTCTACAGAATTTGACAATATAACGATTTAAGCACAAGTTATTCCTTATGATTACACAGGGCAAGTAAAACGGTTAGAGTTACCCACTAATCATGCATACTCATACATGAACCTATGCTACCATGGCAAGTTCTAAATCTCAAGATCCACCGTCGCTTCACAAGAGATTAACACCCTACCTTATATGTTCGCGACGCACATAAGACGAATAAGCACAACCAATACTAGATATCATACAATCATCACACACTAAGGTATTAAACACTAACTAAAGAATTCCATAGTAAATCCGTTACGACCCCATGATCACGATTAGCCCACGATAGAACTCATCGTCATCATGGGTTCATATGAAAACATGATAACAACACACGAGAATAATAACTAAAACTACTTATATTAAACTATAGTACGTCACAAGAGTAAATAGGTTCAAAGCAAAGAAAACTAGCATCCAACGACACAACGAAATAAAGAATCATAAGAAAATATGCTTCCTCTTCGTTGCGGTGTGCTAAAATGGTCTTCTTCCTTATCTCCTCGCTCCTTGATTAATACTACGATCCAACCTTTTGTGAAACGTCTCTGAAAACTACTTATATAGGAGTCCCATAAAAACCCAGCTAACTCAGAAGTTGGAAGCTTAACAGAATTAGGAGTCTAAAATAATTAATCTAAAATTCCGTCCCCGCTCAGCATTCCTGAGCGGGCGCTCAGCTTCCTGAGCGGTCGCTCAGCAGAGCTGAGCGGGCGCTCAGACCCCTTCTGGAAAATGCTCGGTTTTTGCTCCCGTTTCTTGCTGCATTCTGCTCCTATCTTCCCACTTGCAATGCCAAACACATGCCAAGGCTTATTCTTGATGAAATCTCTCCAGAAATGCAATTAATATCCTGAAATGCACAAACACTAGAAAAACACATCAAATATACAAAATACTTGATTCCAAGACACCAATTTAAGCTATTATAAGACATTCTAAGTGGTATAAAATGCCACTTATCACACCCCAAACTTAAATCGATGCTTTTCCTCAAGCGTCACAGACTCAAAAACAAAACAAAAACATGCATGAATGTAATCTATATGAAATGCAGCGATCCCCCTTACTACGACCAAACCATCCAACTTACGACATCTCAATAAATGCAATTAGGCGAATAAAGATCAATCAAATCATGCAAACTAACATACAGCCGGAAACGTGGTATGTGCGGATGCTTAACATATATGCTTCAAAACTAGATCAATTATCATAACTCGACTATCCTCAAGGTAATCACATGATTATACGAAGAATAAAATTCTAGGCACAAAATGACTTATAACACTTCAAGATTACTAGAGCTTATTACGGAATCATGCTTTTTATTTAACACAACACACAAATGCTTATTTGACCGAGCAATGAGTGAGGTCCACAAAATACTGATGCAATGACATCCATGTAGCGAGCGTTAGGTTAGCGGATCCCAGACTATAAAAGCCTTAGGTCACTAGGCACAAAGTCCCCTAAGAACTTAATAACTCGAATACCAAAGAGCCCACTCGTGATCAATTATGCATTAACTCTCTATTTTTTTTCTTCTTTTTTTTCTTTTTTCTTTTTTTTTTCTATTTTTTTCAATATTTTTTTTTCAAAATTTCTGAGCAAGTGCGTTTCGCTCCATCTTGCTTAACCCTAGACTACTCGCATAAAAATACGAGCCGGCTACTATCCATTTGACGCCTAGCCACAATTAGTAATGAATTCCACTTTTTACTCCAATTTTTCTTTTCATGCCTTTTATCGCTAAGAACCTATTATAAATTCTAAGCATAATCAATAGATTAACCTTGAAAACCATCAAACCATAATAACAATCTAGTCCTTAAGCATTCTCTGAGACTTAGTGAAATTACAAGTGTTTCTAGCATGCACGTCAACCTACAAGACTCAACATCACTTTAACGCTATCACTACACTCGCATCAACATCACAAATCAATTGGTAAAGCAACGCAAAAGGGATCATGGTATATGCATGAGCTACATGACATGATAAATAAAGCTATAAATAAATAAAAAAAACTATATGGCAAAAATATGCAATTATATGAACTAAACTATCATGAATATGCAACTATATGACACACACACAAAAAATATTCCTTAACTACCACCCCCAAACTTAAAATCTTCACTGTCCCCAGTGAAGGTAGTAGAAAGGAACACAGGGTATACCTACTCGGAGAGATCATCATCATCATCACCCTCAGAGGGTGGAGTATCAGGAGGCAGATATGCAGAGTCCTCACCAAAAACTGGCCACTGGATGTCAGCTCCAAGGCTTCTAAAAGCAGTTCCAAGCGCAAGGGTGAGCTCCTGAGCAAACCTGCTCTGCGTCTCGTATATAACATCCATCCTCCTCGACAGCCTCCTATAATGGGCATCAGCCATCCCAGCACCCTCCTGAGCTCTAGAAGAACCAGCCTCATCACGCCCTGGTCTCGCCATGGTAGCACCGCGTGCTGGACGCCCTCCTGGAAGACGATAACCCAGCCCATGCTCCTCGGGCTCTTTACCAGTTCACTCCTGCATCGCATTCAGAATCCCGGAGTCAATAGGAGCGGCCGTCAGCTGCAACTGCTCGTGAGACGGCCACTGAACTCCCACTGCTCGGCAAAGCTTTGTAACCGTGGATGCATAAGGGATGTTCATGTGCTTAGCTCCCCTCAAAAACTTCAGAATTCCTTGGTAGATGAACTCACCAAGGTCCACATAGTACTCCTCATTCAAAATACCCCATAACAACTGTGCTCGCTCAACTGTAACCTCATGTGCATGTAAAGTAGGCAGAATATTAGCGTAAATAAAGGAATTCCATGCACAGGCATACCTATTCATCGAAATCGCCGAAAAATGGCGATACTCGTTAGTCCCAGTCTTGAAAGTCCAAACCGTGCCCGACCTACAGAGAGTAGCACAAATCAAATCCAAGTCAAAATCTTTAGTAGTCTTCTCATTCCAATTCTCCTCCGTGGGCTTCCTATGTCGCTGCCCAATCACACGGCGAATCGCCTCAGGATGATAATCCACTGTCATCCCCCGCACAACAGAAAACCCATTCTTTTCAGCCTTCGCGATCGCATAGAACTCGCGAACAACGCTCATCGGAACTGCCTCTGGTGACTCACAAAAAGCAATCCAACCCTTCTCAGCAATCACTGACAACAACTCACCATCCATCCCCGATGGTAAGAATCCCCTCTCCTTCAAAATTGGCTTACCCAGAAGCCTAGTATACTCTTCCTCAGCAGCCCTATCAAACAAACGAGGCCTCGCAGCAGTACCCCTCGAAGAATCAGCAGTAGGAACAGTGCTACTGCTATCAGTAGTCCTGGATCTCTTGGGTGCCATCAAAACTGAAAAAAAGTGTTTAAGATTTGTGTTTTTGAATATGGGAGAGAGTTTAAGGTTTGAAAGTGTATGGGGAGTATATGAAATAGTTGTATGTATATATAGGGTAGAGATTAGGGTAAAATTTGATTAGGAGTGGGTTTGAGGGTTAAAAACGTGGGTAATGGGAAGATAATTCGTGGGGAATGGGGTTGTGTTTTGATTTTTGATTTTTCAGATTTTTTTGGATTTTTATAAGACTTAAAAAAAAATCTTCCAGTCGGGCCCTGAGAGCGGTCGCTCAGCAGAGCTGAGCGGACGCTCAGGGGTCTTCTGGGAAAAAAAATTTCTTGCCCTATTTTTCTGATTTTTTTGTGGTTTTGGATAGGTTACTAACTTTTAAGAGTTCCTGTAACAACAAATCATGGGTTGCCTCCCAAGAAGCGCTTCTTTTTCGTCATTAGCTTGACGTAGCGTACCTTAATCAAGTTGATAATAAAACGGCACTAACCACTTCCCGGTTTGCCGTGTTCCCATAGTAATGCTTCAAACGCTGACCATTAACCTTGAATGCTTGGTCCGGATCATTCTCAAAAATCTCCACCGCTCCATGTGGAAACACAGTTTTGACAATAAAAGGTCCAGACCACCTTGATTTCAACTTTCCAGGAAAAAATCGGAGACGAGAGTTGAATAAAAGAACTTGTTGTGAATATGTTGAGTACTTGATGATTACCTAAACAAAACATCTAAGTAGATTTTACTTAGTGAAATAATGTAGCACTCGACGGATAAGAATTATAGTCCCGACGAATAACTCATTATAGTCCCGACGGATGATTAACTTATTATCCATCGAGTGAGTAGCTTATGTAATAAGTTTGTAGCACAGTGTTGTATGCACCTTTGTATAGAATCTGTAGTGGCATATAAGTCATGTTGACTTTAACTAGATATGCAGAATAGGTTGATTAACTATACATAAGCAATGTCTTGTAATTCTGTTTAAGTGAAATAAAGTCAAGTGCCAAAATAGCTACCAACGGATGATTAACAAAGCTTTGACGGATGACCAAAATAGCTACCAACGGATGATTAACAAAGCTTCGACGGATGACCAAAATAGCTATCAACGGATGTTTAACATAGCAGTCGACGGATGATCAATTAAGTCATCGACGGATGATCTGAAAGTCGACAGATGATCAAGATTCAAACATCAGTTGAACAGTGAAAGCTGACACATAGCCGTTGAGTTGGATACAAGTACACTATGGAAGCTCATTAACTGGGTAATAGAGGACGAAAAGCATCAAAGATCAAGACTGTTAGATTTTATATTTGTTCAGTTTTTTTGACTTTGTAATCTTGGTATTATATAAACCAAGAGAGTAGCAAATAGAAAAATAATTGAGAGAGCTAAGAAACAACAACAGAGAAATCTTTGTAATCACTATCTTTAGCATTTCCTGTATTCTTAGCAGTTCTATTTGTGTAAGCAGCTGTGGGCATTTCTGCACACAGAGTCCTCTCGATATATTAAATATATCTCTGGTGGAATTGTTTAAATCCACCAGAAAGTTTTTAAAGACTCTTGTTTTTAATTACTTATGTTTTGATTCATTCAAGTTTACATTCCGCATTGTGCTAATCAAAACAAATATATCCATAATCGAGTTGAACATTTTTATTTTAAGAAAAAGGTTCAAGAATTCCATTCAACCCCCTTCTGTAATTCTTGCTATATTGTTAAGGGACTAACAATTGGTATCAGAGCAGGCTCTTAATCAACAAAGAGTTTAAACATCAAAACAATTCAGCAAGATGAACAAGAAAGATGTTGGAGTCAAGATTCCTTTTCTTGATAAAGACAATTACCATCATTGGAAGGTAAAGATGCATCTTCATATGCTTTCTCAAGATGAGGCCTATGTGGACTTCATAGAAAGAGGCCCTCATATTCCAATGAGAGCTGGAACAGGAAATGAACCATCTGTTCCAAAGCCAAGGCATGAATGGTCTGATCCTGATATTGAACAAGTGAGGAAAGATAAAAAGGCCATGAACATTCTGTTCAATGGTGTTGATGCAGACATGTTTGATAACATCATCAACTGCAAGAGTGCCAAGGAAGTTTGGGACACAATACAGATAATCTGTGATGGTACTGAGCAAGTAAGAGAAAATAAAATGCAGCTCCCGATTCAGCAATATGAGCATTTTCACAATGAAGAAAGTGAGTCACTCACTGGCATTTTTAGTAGATTCCAAAAGCTACTAAATGCTCTTAAATTGCATGGAAGAGTCTATCAGACTAAAGACTCCAATCTGAAATTTCTCAGATCTCTTCCAAAGGAATGGAAACCAATGACAGTCTCATTGAGAAACTTACAAGATTATAAGGAGTTTACTTTGGAGAGACTGTATGGCATTCTGAAGACCTATGAGCTTGAGATAGAGCAGGATGAAAGAATGAAGAGAGGAAAGAAGAAAGGAGGATCCATTGCACTAGTGGCTAAACTGGAAAAGGAGAAGGAAGTGAAGATGGAAGCTGTGGAATCAACTTCAAAGGCCTGTGAAAGCAAGGGTAAAGGGCTAGCTGCAGAAAGTGAAGATTCATTGAGCCAAGATGACATGGAGGACATTGATGAGCACCTAGCATTCCTTTCAAGAAGATTTGCCAAGCTCAAGTTCAAGAAGAACTTTGGAGCTGCCAAGCCAAATAGAAACATGGTGGATAAATCAAAATTCAAGTGTTTCAAATGTGGCTTGGCAGGGCATTTTGCAAATGAGTGTAGAAAGTCAGATTCCAGTAAGAAAAGATTTGAGTCTGTGGATTATAAGCAAAAATACTTTGATCTACTCAAACAGAAGGAAAGGGCTTTTATTACACAAGAGAATGACTGGGCAGCTGATGGTTTGGATGAAGATGAGGATGTCAGCTATGTCAATCTAGCCCTTATGGCCAAGTCTGATGAAACAGAGACAAGTTCCTCAAGTAATCAGGTAATCACTACAAACCTTGCACATTTATCTAAACCTGAGTGTAATGATGCAATAAATGACATGTCTACAGAATTGTATCATTTGTGTGTTACACTTAAGTCCCTCACTAAAGAAAATGCTAAAATCAAAGAAAACAACTTGTTTTTGAGTGAGAGGAATAATGTGCTTGAGTCTCAGTTTGTTGAGTTTGAGAAACTAAAAATTGAGTGTAAAATTGCCAAGGAGGAATTAACCGAGTCCTTGAAAAAGGAAGAAATTTTAAAGAAGCAGCTCGATCGTGAACAGGAGGTGATTAAAGCATGGAAAACATCCAGAGATGTTCATGCTCAAATCACCAAGGTTCAAGGAATTGAGTCTTTTTGTGATGAAGCCTGGAAAAAGAATAAGGAGAAACTAGAACCTATTTTGGTAGATGGATTGCTGACAGATGTAGACTCGACGGATGATGAGATCTATCCGTCGGATAACAAAGAGTGTTATCCGTCGAATGATAAAAATCCTCATCCGTCGGCTGTGAGCAAACCCATTAGCAAAGCCAAATTAACCAAGCTAAATGAAAAGTATGGGTCTCTTTCCAAGAACTTTGTTTCAGGAGAGTCAAGTCAAGCCAAGAAAGGGAAGAAGGCTAATGTTGGTCACATGACTGTCAAACAGTTAAGTGACAGACTTGAGAAGATAGAGGTAATAATAGAGACTAAAAGGAAAAACAATAGGAATGGTAAAGTAGGGATTAACAAACATAATAACTACACACCTGACAAATATGCTCCTAGAAAAATCTGTGTCAAATGTGGTAGTGTAAATCATTTGTCTGTTAATTGCAAATCTGCCATGCCTACTCCCATGTCTGTTCAGCCTCAATTCTCTAACATGAATGCCATGCCTCCCATGCCTGTTAATGCTATGCCTACACAGAACATGAATGCACAGTTTGCTAATATGCCATTTGCACCTAATCCATATTATGTTGCATACAATATGCCTCAAATGCCATTTAACATGCCTTACTGGAATAACATGTTTGCACCAAGCATGCCATTTCCTGTTAGCCATAACATGCATGATAATTCGGTTGCATCTAGTGGTTTCAAAGGCCCAACCCAAATGACTAAGGAAGAATCTGAAATTCTTAAGTCAAATGAGTTAAGACCTAAGAAGAAGAAGAAGAAAGCTAACAAGGCAGGATCCAACGAAACTTGGGTACCAAAATCAACTTGATTTGATTTTGATGTGTGCAGGAAAATAGAAGGAATCTTTGGTACTTGGATAGTGGTTGTTCAAGACACATGACTGGTGATTCTACCCTGCTCACAGAGTTTGAAGAGAGAGCTGGCCCAAGTATCACTTTTGGAGATGACAACAAAGGTTATACTGTGGGATATGGCATGATTTCAAAGGACAATGTCATCATTGAAGAGGTTGCCTTAGTGGATGGTCTCAAACATAATCTGTTAAGTATCATCCAGCTTTGTGATAAAGGCAACTCAGTAACCTTCAACAAAGAAACCTGTGTTGTGATTAATAATCTAAACAACAAAGTGCTTCTCACTGGTGTGAGAAGAGGAAATGTGTATCTTGCTGACTTCAACTCAACTAAAGCAGAATCTGTAACTTGTCTTCTCAGTAAAGCAAGTCAAGATGAAAGTTGGCTATGGCACAAGAAACTATCTCATTTGAACTTCAAGACCATGAATGAGCTGGTAAAGAAAGAGCTAGTTAGAGGCATTCCTATGGTGGAGTTTACAAAGGATGGACTGTGTGATGCCTGCCAAAAAGGGAAGCAGATTAAAGCATCATTCAGGAAGAAACTTGATTCAGCAATTGAAGAGCCTCTACAATTGCTTCACATGGATTTGTTTGGACCAGTCAATATATTATCAATCTCAAAGAAAAGATCTTGCCTAGTAATTGTAGATGATTTCTCAAAGTTCTCTTGGACCTATTTCCTAAAGTCCAAAGATGAGGCTAGTGAAATCATCATCAATCACATAAGGCAAGTTAACAATCATCCTGATTTCAAAGTTAGAAGAATCAGGAGTGATAATGGAACTGAGTTCAAGAACTATGTCATGAGAGCATTTTGTGAGGAAAATGGAATCTTGCATGAGTTTTTAGCAGCAAGGACTCCACAACAGAATGTAGTGGAAAGAAAGAATAGATCTCTTATTGAAGCTGCAAGGACAATGCTTGAAGAATCAAAACTACCAACATACTTCTGGGCTGAAGCTGTAAACACTGCATGCTACACTCAGAACATCTCTCTGATTAATCAAGCAAGATGCATGACACCTTATCAATTGTTCAAGAACAAGAAGCCAACTCTGAACTTTCTTCATGTCTTTGGCTGTAAATGCTATATTCTGAGAAATCAAACTGATCAAAATGGGAAGTTTGATGCTAAAGCAGATGAAGGAATTTTTGTTGGATATGCTGTTGGTAAAGCATATAGAGTCTACAATCTAAGAACCAACATTGTTGTTGAATCTATACATGTTGTGTTTGATGATAAAAAGATTGAAGGACTAAAAGATGGAGATTACCATGAGAGCCTCAAATTCGACAACGTTGAGATGGTCAGTGATGAAAGTGATGATGAGAGTGATCAAGAAACAGTGTCTAAGGATAATGCAGACAAATCTACCACAAATGAAGCACAAAACTCAACATCCGTCGAGTTACATAACACTTCATCTGTCGGAAGGCAATCTGTATTATCCGTCGGAAGACAACCTGCCTCATCCGTCGGTACTCAAAATTCACCATCCGTCGGGTTATCAAAAGGAGCAGGAAGTCAAGGCAGATCACCCATAGAAAGTACCCCAATCTCAAATCAAAGATCCATAAACTCAGGGGGAGTTTCTAGCAATCAAAACTCAATCACACATCAAGACAACATTGAGGTCTCTTCATCTAGGGCTAATCTACCTCAACCAAGAAAATGGATAAAAGATCACCCCTTTGAACTGATTATTGGTGATGTTTCTTCCAGAGTTCAAACCAGGAGAGCAACTCAAGAAGAATGTCTATACAGCAGCTTCCTGTCTAAGGAAGAACCAAAGAAGGTAGAAGAAGCCTTGTTAGATCCTGATTGGATTGTAGCTATGCAGGAGGAGCTAAACCAATTTGAAAGGAATAAAGTATGGAAGCTGGTACCCAAACCTACATGAAAGAATCCAATAGACACCAAATGGGTATTCAGAAACAAGATGGATGAAAATGGCATAGTAGTAAGGAACAAAGCAAGATTGGTTGCTAAAGGCTATTGTCAGCAAGAAGGAATAGATTTTGATGAAATATTTGCTCCTGTTACAAGACTTGAAGCCATCAGAATCTTCTTAGCCTATGCAGCCCATGCCAATTTCAAGGTCTATCAAATGGATGTCAAAAGTGCCTTTCTGAATGGAGATTTGGAGGAAGAAGTGTATGTAAGTCAACCTCCTGGCTTTGAAGATCCAAATTTCCCAGAGTATGTCTATTATCTACTGAAAGCACTTTATGGACTGAAGCAAGCACCTAGAGCCTGGTATGACACTATATCAAAGTTCCTTTTGGAAAATCACTTCACAAGAGGTACTGTAGATAAAACTTTATTTTTCAGAAATGTGAATGGCTCTAGCATACTTGTTCAAATTTATGTAGATGATATTATTTTTGGCTCAACAGATGAGAAACTTTGTAAAAAGTTTGCCAAACTGATGCAAAGCAAGTATGAAATGAGTATGATGGGAGAACTAACTTACTTTCTTGGTTTACAAGTTAAGCAAATTAGTGATGGAATATTCATTAGTCAAACTAAATATATTTTTGATCTTTTAAAGAAGTTTGATCTAATGGATTGCACATCTGCAAAAACTCCCATGGCCACTACAACTAAGCTTGAACTAAACACTATTGAAAAGTCTGTGGATATTTCAAGTTATAGAGGCATGGTTGGCTCACTTCTGTACTTAACAGCTAGTAGGCCAGATATAATGTTTGCTACATGTTTGTGTGCTAGATTTCAGGCTGATCCTAGAGAGTCTCATTTGATAGCTATTAAGAGAATTTTCAGATATCTCAAAGGAACACCAAACCTTGGCATTTGGTATCCTAGAGATTCTGGTTTTGATCTAACTGGTTATTCAGATGCAGATTATACAGGTTGCAGAATTGATAGAAAAAGCACAACAGGAACCTGTCAATTTTTAGGAGACAAGCTTGTGTCCTGGTTTAGTAAAAAGAAAAAATTCAGTTTCTACTTCTACAGCTGAAGCTGAATATATTGCTGCTGGCAGTTGCTGTGCACAGATTTTATGGATGAAAAATCAATTGCTAGACTATGGTTTGCAAGTTTAAAGGATTCCTATTTTCTGTGACAACACAAGTGCAATTGCCATCACTGAAAATCCAGTGCAACATTCAAGGACAAAGCATATAGACATCAAGTACCATTTTATAAGGGAACATGTAATGAATGGTACTGTAGAGTTACATTTTGTTCCAAGTGAGAAGCAACTTGCAGATATTTTTATCAAACCACTGGATGAATCCACCTTTTCTAGGTTGGTAAGTGAGTTAGGTATGCTTAATTACTCTTGAATTTATCTGAATTATTTTGCAAGTTGAAAGGTAGCCAGAAATTTAACTGATTTTTAGTCTTGGATGAAAATTTTGGCTAAATCAAAATTTGCATCTCGACGGATGACCATTATCCATCGAGTTGAGTCATCCGTCGATATACAAATTGTAAATAAAAATCAATTACTTTTCTGGAGTATTTTAAAGCTCGACGGATATCAACTTATCCTCATCCGTCGAAGTGTCTAAATCTTAACCGTTAATTCCCTGAACATTATCCATCGAGTATACTTACAGTTTGTAAGCATTACACGACGGATAATGGGTAGAATTTTTACATTTTATTTTAAAACGGCTATTTTAGACAATTTCTTTTGGGTAATTTACTTCTCTTTATTATTTTTATCAGTTGATTTTGAGAAAAGTATGAAAGCTTATTTCATTCTAATCATTTTCTTTTATCATTCTCAAATTCAACTGTGTTACTTCATTCTCTCTCAAGCAAAAATCCTCTTTCTCTTCAAGCTTTTCTTCTCTAATAATGGCACCCGTAGTTAAGATCATGTCACAGACTGGGTTCATCTATGAGAAGAACAACTTCACTGTCTTGGTCAATAAGGGGATTCAGCAATCTGAAGACTATCATAAGATGATGGACTTCGTGCACAACTGCAAGTTAAGTTTTGCCATGCTGGAATCACCCACAATTTATTGTGAAGTTGTTGAGGAGATGTGGACAACAACAATCTACAACTCTACTGACAAAACCATCACTCTAACCATCAAAGGTAATGATTTCTGTATCAATAGTGATGTAATAAAAGCATGTTTCAAGATTCCTGATGATAATGTAACTGCACCAGACACAGACACTGACACTGATATTGTCAATATGCTCAATTCCATTCACTATGCACTTCCTACTGCAAAACTAAGTGAAATTAGAAGACTAGGTCTTAGGAAGGAATGGAGTTACTTGTGTGATGTAGTAACTAAAGTCTTTTCTGGAAAAATCAGTAATTTTGATTCTGTGAACATTTCCATGCTTAACATGCTATACATGCTAGTTACAGACAAATATTACAATTTCAGTGACCTTGTTGTGTATGAGTTAGGTTTTAAACTAGGTGACTTAGCCAAAAGAGGAAAGAATATCTACTATGCCTGATTTTTTATGCTTTTGGCTAACAATCTTTGTCAAGAGATTGAACTTGAGAACCCAAACAATAAATTAGCTTGTTGGGTTCAAGAGAGGAGAATCATTACAGACTTGAACAGAGCCAACCATCACAAGGATGTGCCAATGTTCTATTTCCCTGTAATGTTGACACCTCAGGTAAGTGAGGTAAGTTCATCCAGACCCTCAACTATTCCAATCTCTTCTATTCCTTTGATTTCAGGCATAGCTATGGCATCTGTGACAATGACCAAACAGTTGCCTACCAAAGCTGCCAAAACAACTGCAATTTCTAAATCCAAATCAAAGAAAACCCCCTCTGGTATCTCTCAAAAGGTACCAGTTCAAAAATCTACCAAAACCAAAGAGGGGAGTGTGAAGGAGGGTAAGATAGGTGAGGGAAGGGGTGAACATCAAAGAAACCCCAAGGATAAGGTTGGAGAGTTGAGTGAATCCCAGCCTAGCCACACTGCAGTTTCCCAACAAACTGTAGTGCTTAAAAAGGACAAAAGCTCACTTCTAGCTGCATCCTCCCAAAAGGATGTGGCTATTGAATAAAGCTCTCATCCAAGAGCACAGGCCAAGAGGGTTAGGGACACAAGCTCACACCAAACCTACACTAGAAAGAAGAAATCCAAAACAACTGGGGATGCACAGGGCACACACTTAGTGCAAACTGGTGCTAAAGACACAGTCCCTGCACCTTCTCAAATTTAGATTGATGTGGCTCCAATAAATGTGGAGTCACAGCCAAAATCTCTCATAATAGAAGCCACGGAAACACAATACTCACCAACTAACTCACTGGAAGTGGACATGATAAACACTTTAATTCCTGATTCCCCTTCTTTAACTATGTTGGGGAAGCCAAAATCTAGTGCAAGTGAGCATCATCTTTTAGATGATTTGTTGGCTCACTTGCCAATTCTTTCTGATTCTATTGTGACATCTGTGCCTCAAATAACTTCAATCAACACAGAGTCAACAATAGTTTCTCTTCCCACCTCATTCATTTCTACTCTCTCGATGGATATTGCTCATCCTTTGAGTAGTGATTGTATCCCGACGGATAAGCTTAACAGTAGTTATCCGTCGGATAGCTTTACCACTCACCCGAAGGATATCACTTATCCGTCGAGTGTCTCTGCACAACTTCAAAATTCAATAATTTCAAGTGCAGAAGATTTGGTGGTAATACAATCACTCTTAGGACTGAGAGAGGAGAGTGCATTGAGTGAGAGGCTGGGTTGCTCCCAGGCAAAAGGAGAGGAAATGAGTGAATCTCAGCAATCCATTCATTCAGGATTGGCAAAAGTGAGTGAGAGGAGTCCCACCTTAGTAGGTGAAGGTGAGGGTGTGAGGGTGGGGAGCCAGGGTGAGACCCTGATGCAACAAAAGAGAGAATATGAGAGAAAGGCAGGTACTGGAGAAATAAGGATGGAACCGGCCATTGCTAGTGAGTCAATGATTGTGGATGATGCTAAAAAGGAAAGACAATTTCAGCAACATTACAAAGCTGTAATTGATAACATTTCCTTGGATGCTGACACTTTTACTTACCCTGTTTCAGCCTATCAACTGTTGGCTGCTCAGGGCAATGTGGAGGCAGAGCAGACCTTGAATCTAGTGCACACCACAGAATCTCTTCAAAGAGATAAAGCTGCTGTGAACAGAATGCCTTCTCAAGCTGGAGAGCCATCTGAAGAATTTGGAGTAAATTCTGATGATGATGACTCTGGTTCTTTGGATGGAAGCATGAACTTAGGGGGAGCTGAAGGCC
This sequence comes from Apium graveolens, assembly GCF_009905375.1. Classification (NCBI taxonomy): domain Eukaryota; kingdom Viridiplantae; phylum Streptophyta; class Magnoliopsida; order Apiales; family Apiaceae; genus Apium; species Apium graveolens. The sequence goes on along the minus strand of NC_133652.1, from coordinate 240,522,063 downwards.
CAAGTTCTGCTTTCAGTTTACCTGAATGGGCATAGGCAAAGGAATTTACACCAGGGCAATTTGAGGTGTCTTTGGTAAAAAAAGTGATAGCTATTCAGCAGGCCCTTCAGGAAGCTTTAGATGCTGGTACCAAGGCTGTTTTTCAAGCTCACCTAGACTCTTTACATTTAATGAAGATCCAACACTCAAGACAGAATCTCAGTGTGGATGAATTGAAAAAGGATATAGCTGACTTAAAGACATACAACTCTGAGAAGCTGGATTCAATAATGCCATATGGTACCATGCATGATCTATTACTAAGATTAAGGAGAGAATCAAATTCTGACAAGAAGATAGCCAAGCCGGAGAACAGAGTTCAGGTTATTGAGAATTCAGTGGCTCTACTTCTTCAAAATCAACAGACTCAGACAAATCTTCTTATGCAACTGGCTAAAGCACAAGGCCTAACTCCTCCACTTGATGATAACAAAAAGGGGGAGAGAGAATCAAGTAAGGGGGAGAAAGGACCAACTGAGGGGGATAAACTTCTAGTTCAAATCAGCAAAGTAATTGTACCTTCAATTACTATCTCCAAGCCACCAGTTGCAGATGGTATAGATCTTATAAATGCAGCAGCGGCAAATTTGAAAGATGCTGATAAAGGAGAGTTGACTCTGATCAACTGGAAAAAGATTGATGAGGAAATACAGCAAAAGTTTCAATTAGTCAAGGAACCAGATCAGTCAGCCATCCATCACTCTCATGTCAAGCCAATCAATGTGAATGAGATGAACATGAACTATCTGGAGAAAGGACAATCTTCCTGCATCAAGACTACAAAGGCTGAGATAATTCTTAAACTAAGGGCAAACTATCCAAAGTTATCTTTGAAGAACCCTATGGATTCTGTGTATGAGACACCCAAGCCTGATGAAAAGAAGCTTCTGTCAAGATCTATTCTCCTCTACAAAGATCCAGCTGATTCAGCCTCAAGAAAGAGAATTGCAAAGATATTCAGAAATGGGAAGGAAATTTGTGTGGTAGCTGGACATCCATAATTTGCTCATGCAAAGGAAGAAGAAAAAGCCAGATTGACGCAGGAAAAGAGGCAAGCTGCTCTAGATGCAAAGAAGTCTAAACAAAAGAAAGAACAGTTTGCTATCTTGGCCAAGCTACAGGCTGTGAATTCTTCTCAACAAATTCCCTCTCAACCATCTCAAGCTACTGAATCAGAGAAGAAGATTGAAGAATAGAAGAAATCCTCAAGAAAGAAAGAACTGGCTAAAAGAACAAAAAGAAAGTTGGATATTGTTGACAAGGAATTGGAAGATCAATTTCCAAAAGAATCCACTCAAGCTGAAACTCAAGCATCAAAGCCCTCTGTGGTGTTTGAAGACATAAGGGTGGTGGACCCCTACAGGAACATACATGGAGAGCCTATTGTGCCAAAGGATGAGCCAATAGAGTGGGATAAATTACCAATTCCTGACTTCAACTTGCCAATTCTTACTAAGCCAAGAAGGACAAAATCAAGGGCAGTCAAGACAGTGAAGCTGTCACCTCTCAAATCCAAGTCAGTAGTCAAAGCTCAACCCAAGGTCAACAGGGGAGACTACCTGTACTTGTGTGACATCAAAGAATTCTCAGATCTAAACCTTTATCTGGATGAGCTGGATGAGGTAAGGGCAATTGATGCATACAGAAACCTACCTGAAAGGTTGGTGTTCAAGTACAAAGGGGGAAGGGAGATTCAGTGGCCTCTTCACAGGATACTTCAAGAAAGCCAAGCCGTGTTAATCAAAATCTATTCATCCTTCAAGAAAAACATTGGGTTCAATGTAATAGGTTTGAGGGTTAAAAACATGGGTAATGGGAAGATAATTCGTGGGGAATGGGGCTGTGTTTTGATTTTTGATTTTTCAGATTTTTTTGGATTTTTATAAGACTTAAAAAAAAAATCTTCCAGTCGGGCCCTGAGAGCGGTCGCTCAGCAGAGCTGAGCGGGCGCTCAGGGGTCTTCTGGGAAAAAAATTTTCTTGCCCTATTTTTCTGATTTTTTTGTGGTTTTGGATAGGTTACTAACTTCTAAGAGTTCCTGTAACAACAAATCATGGGTTGCCTCCCAAGAAGCGCTTCTTTTTCGTCATTAGCTTGACGTAGCGTACCTTAATCAAGTTGACAATAAAACGGCACTAACCACTTCCCAGTTTTCCGTGTCCCCATAGTAATGCTTCAAACGCTGACCATTAACCTTGAATACTTGGTCCGGATCATTCTCAAAAATCTCCACCGCTCCATGTGGAAACACAGTTTTGACAATAAAAGGTCCAGACCACCTTGATTTCAACTTTCCAGGAAAAAGTCGGAGATGAGAGTTGAATAAAAGAACTTGTTGTGAATATGTTGAGTACTTGATGATTACCTAAACAAAACATTTAAGTAGATTTTACTTAGTGAAATAATGTAGCACTCGACAGATAAGAATTATAGTCCCAACGGATAACTCATTATAGTCCCGACGGATGATTAACTTATTATCCATCGAGTGAGTAGCTTATGTAATAAGTTTGTAGCACAGTGTTGTATGCACCTTTGTATAGAATCTGTAGTGGCATATAAGTCATGTTGACTTTAACTAGATTTGCAGAATAGGTTGATTAACTGTACATAAGCAATGTCTTGTAATTCTGTATAAGTGAAATAAAGTCAAGTGCCAAAATAGCTACCAACGGATGATTAACAAAGCTTCGACGGATGACCAAAATAGCTACCAACAGATGATTAACAAAGCTTCGACGGATGACCAAAATAGCTATCAACGGATGTTTAACATAGCAGTCGACGGATGATCAATTAAGTCATCGACGGATGATCTGAAAGTCGACAGATGATCAAGATTCAAACATCAGTTGAACAGTGAAAGCTATCACACAGCCATTGAGTTGAATACAAGTACACTGTGGAAGCTCATTAACTGGGTAATAGAGGACGAAAAGCAACAAAGATCAAGACTGTTAGATTTTATATTTGTTCAGTTCTTTTGACTTTGTAATCTTGGTATTATATAAACCAAGAGAGTAGCAAATAGAAAAACAACTGAGAGAGCTAAGAAACAACAACAGAGAAATCTTTGTAATCACTATCTTTAGCATTTCCTGTATTCTTAGCAGTTTTATTTGTGTAAGCAGCTGTGGGAATTTCTGCACACAGAGTCCTCTCGATATATTAAATATATCTCTGGTGGAATTGTTTAAATCCACCAGAAAGTTTTTAAAGACTCTTGTTTTTAATTACTTATGTTTTGATTCATTCAAGTTTACATTCCGCATTGTGCTAATCAAAACAAATATATCCATAATCGAGTTGAACATTTTTATTTTAAGAAAAAGGTTCAAGAATTCCATTCAACCCCCCTTCTGTAATTCTTGCTATATTGTTAAGGGACGAACAGAACTTGCTGCCCCGGCACAAATGACTTAGGATATAGCTTCCTATCGTGCCACCTTTTCACTTTTTCCTTGTACATTTTGTTGTTCTCGTACGCTTGGAGTCGAAATTCATTAAGTTCATTTAGCTGAACCATTCGCTTCTTTCCAGCTGCATCTAGATCCAGGATCAACTTCTCCAATGCCCAATAGGCCTTATGCTCAAGCTCCGCAGGTAAATGACATCCCTTACCATACACAAGTTGAAACGGGGACATCCCAAGTGGAGTCTTGTATGCTGTTCTGTAAGCCCAAACAGCTTCATCGAGCTTTAAAACCAATCCTTCCTTGACGGACAAACAACCTTCTCTAAAATACGCTTGATCTCTCTATTAGAACTTGCGCTTGACCATTCGTTTACGGATGATAGGCAGTAACAACACGATGATTCAAATTGTAGTGCTGCATCATAGAAGTGAACTTACGGTTGCAGAAATGCGACCCCTCATCACTTATGATTACTCGTGTTATTCCAAACCTTGTGAAAATATGCTTATGAAAAAAATTCAACACTACCTTTGCATCATTCGTCGGCAGAGCTTTGACTTCTACCCATTTTGAGACATAATCGACTGCCAGCAAGATGTACTAATTATTACAGGACGAGACAAATGGCCCCATGAAATCGATTCCCCAAACATCAAAGACCTCGACTTCAAGCATCACATTTAACGGCATCTCATCCTTCCTTGTAAGATTTCCCACTCTTTGGAAACGATCACACCTTAAAATGAACCGATGAGAATCCTTAAACAAAGTAGGCCAGAAAAAACCTGCTTGCAGAATACGAGCTGCCGTCTTCTCACCACCATAATATCCACCATAAACTGTGGAGTGGCAGTCTCGTAATATCCCCTCCGTCTCACAGAATGGGATACATCTCCTGATGATCTGGTCAGCTCCCTGTCTAAACAAATACGGTTCATCCCACATATACCACTTCACCTCATGCAAAAACTTCTTCTTTTGAGCTGTATTCATATTAGGAAGCATTATATTGCTGATAAGATAATTCACAATATCTGCGAACCATGGCTCTTTCTCCTGAACTGCGAACAATTGCTCATCCGGAAAAGATTCGTTGATCAATGTCTTATCATGTGAAGTAGACTCGGGATTCTCTAATCTAGAGAGATGGTTAGCTATTTGATTCTCAGTACCTTTTCGATCCTTGATCTCTAACTCAAATTCCTGTAGCAAGAGCACCCAACGAATGAGTCTAGGCTTCGAATCCTTCTTGGAAACCAAATAGTGAATGGCCGCATGATCAGTGAACACTGTCACCTTTGTTCCAAGCAAATAAGATCAAAATTTTTCGAAACCAAAGACCATAGCCAAGAGCTCCTTATCAGTAGTGGTGTAGTTCATTTGAACTCCATTTAAAGTCTTACTAGCATAGTAGACCACATGAAAGAGATTATCGTTTCGCTGCCCAAGAACTGCGCCCACCGCATAATCACTCGCATCACACATCATCTCAAAAGGCTCTGTCCAATCAGGTGCTGTAATAACTGGTGCAGTTATCAAACTCTTCTTGAGCGTCTCGAATGCCGTCAAGAATTCATCATCAAATTTGCAAGGCACATCCTTCTCAAGCAAGTTGCACAACGGCTTAGATATCTTCGAAAAGTCCTTGATGAAATGCCGATAAAAACCCGCATGACCAAGAAAACTACGGATTCCTTTCACAGAAATAGGTGGTGAAAGATTTTCAATGACTCCCACCTTGGCTTTGTCCACCTCAAGACCCTTTCTAGAGACCTTATGCCCAAGAATAATTCCTTCACGCACCATAAAGTGACATTTTTCCCAATTGAGCACCAAGTTAGTTTCCACACACCTTTTGAGCACCGCACGAAGATTATTCAAACATTCATCATACGAATGTCCAAAGACGGAGAAGTCGTCCATGAACACCTCGACATTATTCCCAATCATATCAGAGAATATAGCCATCATACGTCTCTGAAAAGTGGCCGGTGCGCCACATAAGCTAAATGAAACTCTACGAAAAGCAAACATGCCAAATGGACAAGTGAAGGTAGTCTTTTCTTGATCCTCTGGTGTAATACATATCTGATTATACCCTGAATAACCATCCAGAAGACAATAATACTCATGATCATCCAACCTGTCAAGCATCTGATCAATAAATGGAAGAGGGAAGTGATCCTTTCTCGTGGCCTTGTTCAACTTTCTGTAGTCCATGTATACCCTCTATCCTGTGACTGTTCGAGTGGGGATGAGCTCGTTCTTCTCATTTGCTACCATAGTAATACCTCCTTTCTTAGGTACACATTGCACGGGGCTCACCCAAGAACTGTCAGAAATAGGATAAATGATTCCTGCATCCAGCCACTTCAAAATTTCTTTCTTCACCACTTCTTTCATGATAGGATTAAGTCTTCGCTGTTGCTCAACAGTCGGCTTACTACCCTCTTCTAGCAGAATTTTATGCATGCAGTATGAAGGGCTGATCCCTTTGATGTCTGTTATAGTCCATCCGATAGCCGATTTGAATTCTCTCAAGATCCTCAAGAGCTGGTCCTCCTCACTACCTGAAAGGTCAGATGCAATAATAACAGGTAAAGTAGATGCATCACCTAAAAAAGCATACCTCAAGTGTTCAGGCAATGGTTTAAGCTCCAAGGTAGGTGCTTCCTTAATAGATAGTTTGAGGTTTCCTTCAGCATTTTTGAGGTCAGAAGTACCAAGAGATTCAAATGGCATTTCCAGCTTTCGCCTCCAAGAAGAAGCATTTAGATATTGTAGTTGCTCATTGCCATCCTCATTATCACTTTCAAAGTCCCCCACTAAGACTTTCTCTAATGCATCAGAAATTAGCATATGATCAAGTTCTGAAGTAACCGTAAAATCAATCAAATCCACCTTTAAGCACTCCTCGTCTTCTGTAGGGAATTTCATCGCTTTGAATACATTGAATGTCACATCCTGATCCTGCACCCGCATAGTAAGTTCACCTTTCTGCACATCTATCAAGGTACGGCTTGTAGCCAAGAAAGGTCTCCCCAAGATTATGGGAATCTTCTTATCTTCCTCGAAATCCAGAATAACAAAGTCTGCAGGAAAGAAGAGCTTATCCACCTTTACCAGCACATCCTCCACTATGCCTCATGGGTATGTAATAGAACGATCAGCCAATTGTAGAGACATGTAGGTGGGCTTTGGATCAGGCAAATTCAACTTTTTGAAGATCTACAACGACATCAGATTGATGCTTGCTCCTAAATCACACATGCACTTGTCAAAAGACAACTTGCCAATGGTGCAAGGAATGGTGAAGCTACCTGGATCTTTAAGCTTTGGAGGTAACTTTTGTTGCAGCACAACACTGCATTCTTCCGTTAGAGCAATGGTCTCAAGGTCATTGTAATAACCCCAATTTTTGGAATTTTTGAAACCCTTATGAATAGTGTTTTGCTGATTATGCTGAAATAGAAAACTTTTCATGCCACACTATGTAGGGGTTCTTTTATTGATCTTCAGGGATATTATTAGTACTCTATGTGGTATATAAGTGTATGTAAAGATCGCCAGAATCCAAATCCGAACACTTTGATTTTTCCCGTAAATCCACCAGATATCGAAAGAATTGAGTATAAGGTAACAGGATAAAAAGGATTTAAATTCAAGGATTTTAAGAAAGGATCATAAAAGGAAGATAATGTATTGAGAAAGGTTAAGGGAACCCAAGTAATAAGATCCCGGGTATGATCCCTCAAACGATAAACGAAAACGAAAGTTAAGCGAACCGTATAACAGATCAGCGGTCATTAGCCAAGTAATTAGAAGCTAATCAAAGAGGTTAGCGGGGATGATGTCATCAAACCAATAAGAAAAGGACAAAGGTAGGAGGGTGACATCACATGGTGACATAAGCATGACCAAGCAAAGTGTGTTGTTGGTTGAATTAGAACCACACAAAAGTTACCATGGTAAAAGGTAATAAAACAAAACAAATCAAATTGTCAACCAACCAAGCCAAAACATTTCATTTTCACCAAAAACACAAAGCTATTTAATTTTCTACATCTTTGCTCTCGGCTTTCAAGGAAAAAGCAATGAAGAAAAATCCAAAGTCCAAGCTCCACTCAAGCATAAATTCCATGTTTTATTTTATGGATTCTACATTTCATAACTTAGCTTGGGTATGATTTTAAGCTCTTGATTCAAATGGATTCATAGCTAATTAATTCACCAAAGATTAGGGTGAATAGTGTTTTCAAATTTTAATTTTGTGTTTCTTGATTTCATTTGCAAGATCAAGGTTATATAAGGATAGATCAAGGTTCTTTGAGGCTCCCTAGTAACTTTCTACCCTCCAAGAAAGGTATAAATCTTCACACCCTTTGGTAATAAGTTTGAATGTTGAAGTTTGGAGATGGTTTGGATGGATGAGTAGTAATTTGAATGATAAGCATGATTCAAGCTTAATTGTTAGTAGTTTAGTTGAATTTAGAGGTGTTATAATATATTATTGGATTGAGATCCTTGAGCTTATTATGACTGAAATCAGTAGCATTGATGTGTATCTTGAGTTGTTATTGATTGGTAGTTGGATTGATATGGTTTGGAATGGTAAAAATTTGGGAAATCGCGTAAACATAGCCGTCGTAATGTCCGATTTACTTTAGACTGTTTTTGCTCTTAACATCAGGACCCTAGAACTCACTGTTAGGTTTTGACCATTGCCATGATTAGATAGTTCATGTTACGAGCTTCGTTTTGATATGTGGTTCGTTTAAATCCGATGTACGGTGTAGGAGAAACGACCGTTTTAAGTAACGGCGTTACGCGAACGAACCATTACCCCTCGCCTTACTTTGAAACATAGGTTAAAGACCTAAAAGGACTAATTGGAGTATAAAACATTTATGTAAAGTGTATTAGGCAGTTGGTAAGGCACTCGCGAAAGAATCGCCTTAAAACCCCTAATGGTTAATTTATTAAAAATGGTGGAGCCGAGGGTACTCGAGCGACTTAAGAGAATCATTAAGCGCAAAGCAAGCGTTAGAGTCTAATTGGTTAAAGTATAGATTCTTAAGCGACTTTGGTTTAATTCCAACTTATATGTGGTTTATAGGTTACCAGACTCATCCCAGGACTTTTACCACCCCCAGTCGCTCAGGCAAGTTTTCTACCCATTATACTGTTGTTGTGATGTATACATTTGTATATGCATTATCTTGTGATAGTTGTATGTTGGTTATTTAGCAAATTTTTGTGATATATTATAGCATGTGATATGGTATATATGCATGCCTGTTTCGTATTCTTGATACATATATCTGTTGATTCAGTTGATAATGCCTATGCTAGAGATAAGCGATAATTTTGCATATACCCTTAGTATAGGGGACCCAAAGGTGAATTTTTCTAAAACCGGGAGTCGATGCTCCCGAGTATAATATATATATATATATATTTATATATATATATGAATAGTTTTTAAAACTATGAATCAAATAAGGTTTATTCGATAACCTTATTTTATTAATGAATATTATTTTGGATATTCATTCGAGGACTTATGACTCCGCTTAATTTATTAATGAATATTATTATTTGAATATTCATTCGAGGACTTATGACTCCGATTATTTACTAATTATTATTCTTAATTTTATTAAAGAATAATGTGTCGATAATCAAACTTACTTTTGATTATTCAAATAAAGATATTACTTTCGTATAAGTATATCTTTGGTTATTTAATATTCATTTCAAGTATAAGTTTTACCACTTCTACTTCAATTATTTTTATAAAGATTATTCTTTATGGGAATATTATTTAAATAATAATATTCAGATATTTTCTAATATATTGGGACTGAATTATTTAATTAAATCAGCATCACTCAAAACATTCTTAAAAATGTTTTGCGAGTCTTCAAAATGATTTTAAAAGTTAGAACGGATCCCAAAACTCATTTTTATATTTAAGATCCTCCTTTCGAAGGTGATTTAAATACTCGCTCAAAACCTGAGGGATCCGGCTCTGTGGTGTATTGTATATTTACAACAAGGTTGTTATTTTGATAAAAGAGTTTTTGATTACTTACCCAACACTCGGGAAGTAAAATTCTTGGAACAAGTTAATCCATTAACAGGCATCGTCTGGGAAATATCGGTGAGTTTTCCTTTCCAACTAGATACGACTTCTTGGTGGAGCCATATCAACAAGTTTCTACTTGGGGAAAGGGGGGACGAGCTTTACGTTCCAGAGTCATGGATTTCATCTGAACTAGGAGTGGCATAAGTGGTCGAGTGGCGCCGGCCCAGCCTTATTATATTGGCCCAAGTGGTCTGGAAGTTCCGCTAAGACGGTCCATTCCTTAGGAGTCCAGTGTCGGTTGACAAGTAAATCCGACAGGTTCTCCTCTACATGTAGAAAATGGTGGGGTTGCACTACTACGACTGATCATCGTAAGTGGTCTTCCAGGCGCGGCAAACTCCTGTAATGAGTTCATCATCCAGAGCACTTCGATAGAAAGGCTACGGTTGGGCGATTTTTGTGTGTTGGCAGGATCAAGTTTTCAAAATGATGTTTGCATCAAATGAAGTATCTCATAACTTCATTTTATTTTGATGATATTTTAGAGATTGATTCTATACAAGTTTTGTCTTGTAGCTTAATCTATGGGATGAACTATTTATACATTGAACGGTGGTAGTTCAAGTAGTATTCGGAAAAGATATAAGTATATTGGAGTATCTTGTAACTTCATCTTTTAAACTTATATCTAGTTAATGATTGTCTTATGAATGACAAAGGTTTCAGAAAAATGTTAAGACAAGGTTAGATATATGAGATCACCTTGCAACGATATTTTTATACAGTTATACACTGGAACTCTGTGTGTATTATGCATGGAAGAGGACTTCCAATATTTTGAAAAGTATATATGTATATATATATACTGAATATTTTGCGACTTCATCGCATTAAGATATCAACTTGGTTCATTTCTTTTTGACCAAGACTTTCATGAGTACTATGAGGATGCTCATATATTGTTAATCATTATACATATTATTTTGGTGGGCTTGTTGCTCACCCTTGCTTTCTTCTTTCATCACACAACAACAGATAGAAAGGATGAACAAGACCAAGCTTCCAATTCGCAAGCGGTTAGAAAACGTTTCGCAGTTTTCCTGAAGCATTGATGCCGCCGTAGCTGAGGTAGGAGCTACCAATAGGCTAGGTTTTAAACTATTGATGAACCAGATTTATGTATATTTATGAATTGTAATAATGGCAAAGAAATATAAATTTATTTAGAAACCCTTTTGAGGTGTAATGGCTTATAATTGTGGAATAAAATGACTTGTGTTATTTTTGGTATTCATCTCTGAGACTATAACTTGTGGTGTGTGTGTGTATATTGTGGGGTCACAGTACGTAGTAGTTCATTGTTTATTAAGATTAAGTGTTATTAAGGGAAATAAAACTCGTGACAACCCGGATCCCCGACCCCGGATATGGGGGTGTTACAGGAATGGTATCAGAGCGAAGCGTTATAAACCTCAGAGATGATGTGGCGTTATGATAATAAGTTCACTAAGATAATAAGAACTCTTGCCAAGTTCATAGTCGGACTACTTAAAGTAGCACTGACAGTTAAAAACCCTTACGTGAACCCTTATAAATATCGTGATAGTAACATAGTTCGTTCTCGTATAGGGCAGCGGGGCACCGAACCCTGAGGTTCAGGAGCATCAGCATGAGGAAGTTTTATTACATATTGGAGATCAAATTCTGAATCCGATAGAGTACCCTAATGAGGGACCGGATGAGATTCATATTGAGAATGTTGCGGTTGAGGATGTTATCCCAGAAGGGATAGTTGCTGAGGAGGATCTCATGGAGGATCCTGACGGGAATGAAGAGAGGACCGCTGAGGAATTGATGATCGTAGTCAGGGCGACTACCAGAGCAAGAATGGCCGCGATGGTGGCACTAGAGGATGAAGAGTTACCAAGGGCACAAAGGTTAATGAGGGCAGAAGGAGTGGGGCCTTCCACGGAACCAATTATACCAGTATCGGACCCTATAGAGGTTCCTGTAGACGTCCATGAGGTTCCACCAATTCCTGTTCCCTCCCCTGTATAGAGCCCAGCACCTACTGAGGAAATGCCACCTTTATCTCCTACACCATTATCACCTGATACCGTGCTTGGTTACCCATTTGGATCTCCTGGGTCTGCACCACCTGCACCCCATGGACTGCTGGATGTTACCACTCAGGCTTCTTTTATCGCCAATTATCATATGACTTTGGGTGGCCTGTCTGAGGCCCGTAATGTTAGAAGTGATATGTTGGACCGACTTACTGTACTGAGGATTGAGGGCGGGGTACTCCCGGCAAGATTATCTTATAGCATGGAAAGGATTTAGGCTACCACCCGTGTTACGGCTAGAGGCCATCTTGAGGGTCAGATTGATCCAGCTCTACTTGCAACTATCTTAGACCTCATCACCGCTTTAATGGAGCAAGTTAGGGATGTCGTGCGTGCCCGCATTTCTTGATCCATAATAGTGTGCAGAGTCTGAGCAATCTGACAAGAATTTCATGTAGCACCACTTTTGGAGGATTAGCCTAAGTTATGAATGATTAGTTTTTAATGACTAGATGTTTATCTATGGTAGTACTTTTGGGATAGAAGCGATCAGATCAAATGATGTAATTCTCTTTAATGTGTTCAGTTGTTGTACCCTCGAATAAATGGTTATGTATATATTCGTTAATTTCAGTTCAGATTAGTCTGTTTGTGATAAGTTCATATTGTTAATTGCACTATTAACACTTAAGAGAGTGTCATGAAGTTTATAGAACTTGAGAATTCATAATTTGCAATCATGCAAGGACGGAACGAGGGAAAGACTTAAGCAAAGTAAATAAGACAAATATCCAGAGATTCTCAAAAATTTTCCAAGCATTATGCCCCCCATGAGGAATAAGATTAGGGGCAAACCTTGAATGTGATAATCAGGGAGGTCGCAATTAAGATATAAGGAACCCAGAATATAATGAAGTGGAAAATGAGGATTTTAAATTAAAAGATGACCCCAATTATGGGAAGTAGGAAGAAATATTTAGACTGAGAAAACAGAAGTCGAGCAAGATAGGAAGAACCAGGATGGTACTCCTATTGGGCAATCCATGGACCTACCTAAAACAAAACTTATACTTTTATTCCCAACCACCAACTTGAGAAAACAATGCGGTAAGAAATTCTTTCATGACCTTTAAGTCGCTAAGCTCTCAGAGTTCCAAGGATCAGGTTGACCCAGTCGAGGAAAGAGCCTGGCTAAAGGAAATATAGGAATCATTTGAGATTCTAAATGATTGACGAATCACAAAAGACTATTTTTGTCACTTACCCTCCTAAGAGATAGGCCACCCGCTGGTGAAAGGCCAAGGAAGGCACGGAGCAAGAGATTATAATAAACTGATTTAAGTTCAGTTAATTGTTTTCTGGAAAAGTACTTCCCAAGGTTATGGAGATAGTGTAAAAGCTTTAGAGCCAGAACAAAGGCAGACGAGTATGATGAATTATGAATCTAAGTTGTAAAAGTTGTCAAGATTCATTCTGAGGACACGAATCCAGAATGACGGGATGTTTGAAATCAATGCTTATGTTGTGTTGGTTCATGAAATAATGATAAGAGAAAGGAAAATAAAAAGAAACTGAAGTGGAAAGGAATATAAAGGCAATAGAGTTTGAGGAATGATAAGGGAGTTGGGTATGAGGAAACCCTAAAGACTCGTATCAATAGAAATAGAAAAGTATGTAATCATCAGGATGAGGGTGATTCACCATGAGTTAAAGTTGATGATTGAAGGAATAAGAGATACATATATTTTATCCCCTGTAAGTTGGGAGGATTCAAGGAAACCTTGAGATAGTTCGAAGGATAAATAATGAGACGCGAATAGACTGAGGAGACAAGGAAGTAAGAAATTAGGAAAATTGGATGAAGGAAGTGACCTTCAAGAATGTGAAGTGTAAGACCGGTGGCTTGATACCCAGAAAGGGAGACATCGGGTATGAAAGATATCCCAACATTGAGATGACTGCTGAGATAAATAACAGAAGAAAATGAGGATTTATTAGGAAGATGTTCACGTTGAACACGACCAATATCTTCCAGAACATCCATGTTATCATTACCAAATTAGGAAAGAAAAGCGGGTAACCATTGTTATCTTTTGAAGGCCATATGTGTTGACCTCAGTTTGAATAAGGATGCTATTGTGGAATTAAGTATAGACTATCGAAGTGAGAATGATTGAATAAGGTAATCTATCAAGTATAAATGACTTGATTTATCCATGGAAGAGTGTAAGTATCTTGTAAAGGTGGAATTAAAGATAAAACCCCGATAACTTAAAATGAATCCTAGGGGAATGCATAAAGGTTGGAATTTCACCCTTAATAGGGAAAGCATGAGTTTTGACAATATGAATTGGAAAGGATTAAGGTAACAACAACCTTTAAGGATCAATGGAGAAATTTTTCAGAAGTATATAGACAATGATTCTGGTATTAGTAAATGGTATCTTGATATGCCCTGTGCCTAGGGTGTACCTGATGAAGGATTTAAGGATAACCTTAGAGGTTTTACAAGGAGAAATGTAATATTCAAAGTTCTCAAGAATAGAAATTTTGATGAAGGAAAAATGGCATAATTATAATAATGCCAGGTGGGCACGTGTTAAACCATAAGAAGTATAGATTGAACCAATGAAGGTCAGAATTGTTAAAGCAAGAAAGGCCCAAGATAAAAGACGTCCTAAGTACGATCGAGAGTCGGTCATGATAATGTTTACATTTAAAGACTAAGGCAGTGACTTATGGAAAAATGGTGATTTTTTTATCACAAGGACTTAAGGAAAACATCTTCACACAAGCAGTGATTGGAAATGAGGTAGAAAATTTAGTTGGAGATCGTTCAAACGACATTGATTGTAAGGAAATTTTACTATCAGGAAAGGCCAAAGAGGTGGCCGACACTTTAAGTGTAAGAGAGCAATTACAGGCGCTCGTGCCAGAGGAATACAGTGATAATGGTTGAAGCTGTAAAGGTTGTATTATGGTTTGGAAGATTGATATTCCTTCTGATGACTGTGCAATACCCAACCATAATAGTAGTTTGGTAAAGGTTTAATTCGTATAATCGCCATGAGCGGGCTACCTATCTTAGAAGGTCCTATCTTGAGAAAAAGCCAGGACCATGTTTCAAAAAGGACTAAACAAACCTTTGAGTTAAGACTTCTGTTGAAGGCATTTGATTAAGAATGGTATTAACCTGCTATCGTTGTTTTGATCAAAACTCTTCTGCAATTTTATCTGCTTCATGTCATATGTACGTCAAGTTCAGGAGTGTTCTTCATGAATCATGAACGGTGATCATGTTACCTCCTTATAAGAATTCGATACGAGATGCATGGACTCCGTATAGTTAGCTATTAAGACTTCATGGAAAATGAATGATTACAGGAGGTCAACGGTGGACCCTAGTAGTGCAGCAATGATTCTACGAGTAATGAGTCGATTACAACCGTGAGAGTTGTATTGGAATGGATGTTGAGATTAAGTACCACTAATCGGGTTGTGGTGATGTATAAGTTATCATTGATAAACTAATTAAGTAGATTATCTACCTATTGAATACATATTCCTTCTTATTAATAGAGAGTCGTATTACTATACGAGGAAGGTTGCGGTGCAAGCATAGAATTCTAAGTAACAACGATGTATAAAATGAGATTCCAGATTCGATTTTTGATGTCGAGGGAGTTTCAAAGGTGATTGAGTATAAGCTTGAGGAAGAGCATGGGTCCATAGAATTATGGACGGAATAGCAAAAATATTTAAGCATGCAAAAGCGATGCGATAATACTTGATGATTGATATATATACACATATGTTTTGTTCTCCTATGACAAACCTCTATAGTTCAGAGGTAGGTTCCAAGCCAGATATTTTGTGGCAGTATATTTTTTTCATATATACAATTCTCTTCAATTCGTTCTTTTCTCTTCTTTTCATTTCATATAAGCTGAGAAAAACAACCCTTCCAGAAGGGGAGGTATTGCCGAATGACTATCTATCTGTGTGATAGAAGCCTAGTAGGATACCACAGGTTGTTTAATTTCTTGTCAAGTACTAAAGGCTGGCCACCTTCTGTACTAACTATGCAATAGAACAAGTGTTCATGATCATAGTGATCTCTCAACAAATTCCTTTACTTCTATATGATTGATCAAACTTTGGGAAAATAGAAACAACTGAAAAAGGAGTAGTAAAGTTATGGTGGTATTCGGAATGGAAACACGTTCGTGATACTAAGGTTGACGTGGTTATTAAAAGGTTATATAATGCTAACGAGCAAAAGTATAACCAGTATAATATTAGGAACGGAAGGTAGTAGCGATTACGAACTGGAAAAGAATGGGTATTGAGAACCAAAAGCTATAATGCTAGAAGCTATAATGAGAGCCGGTGCAATAGACTTGAAAGAAATTGGAATGATCACTTAACACGGATTAAGTTATCTTACGATAATCGATCGTATGTCAGTATCGAGGTATCGCCTTATGAGATCCTTGAGGGAAGACAATGTCGATCTCCCTTATGTTAGGATGAAGTTGTAGGGCGCAAAATACTCGGACCCGTAGTAGTCCAAAGGACCAAGGATATAATAGATCTAATCAGAGGATGGCTGGTAGTAACCCAAGATGGACATAAGAGGTATGCTGATTTGACTCGAAAGGACAAAGAGTATGAAATAAGGGACCTAGTGTTGTTATAGATATTCCCTTGGAAATGATTGATGAGGTTCGGAAAGAAATGAAAGCTAAGTCCACAAATTGTTGGACCCTTGGATATATTAAGACGTATTGGGAAGTTAGCATATGAGCTAGCCCTACCCCCGAACATGTAGCGAGTCATAACGTGTTTCACGTATCAATGTTAAGGAAGTGTAATCCGGATGCCAGATAAATAGGAGCATATGAGCGCCTAGACATGCAACCAGACGTAACCTACATGGAGCAACCAGGAAGGGTTATAGATTGAAAAAGGAACAAGTACTTAGGAGAAGGGTTATCAAACTATTCAGAGTTTGATGGAAGAACCACAATGTGGGAAAATTTACTCGAGAGTTAGAAAGTGTAATGTTAAGAGAGTATCCCTATTCATTTCTATCTGATTCCGGGACGGAATCCTTTTAAGGAGGGGAGACTGTAATAACCCCAATTTTTGGAATTTTTGAAACCCTTATGAATAGTGTTTTGCTGATTATGCTGAAATAGAAAACTTTTCATGCCACACTATGTAGGGGTACTTTTATTGATCTTCTGGGATATTATTAGTACTCTATGTGGTATATAAGTGTATGTAAAGATCGCTAGAATCCAAATCCGAACACTTTGATTTTTCCCGAAAATCCACCAGATATCGAAAGAATTGAGTATAAGGTAACAGGATAAAAAGGATTTAAATTCAAGGATTTTAAGAGAGGATCATAAAAGGAAGATAATGTATTGAGAAAGGTTAAGGGAACCCAAGTAATAAGATCCCGGGTATGATCCCTCAAACGATAAACGAAAATGAAAGTTAAGCGAACCGTATAACAGATCAGCGGTCATTAGCCAAGTAATTAGAAGCTAATCAAAGACGTTAGTGGGGATGATGTCATCAAACTAATAAGAAGAGGACAAAGGTAGGAGGGTGACATCACATGGTGATATAAGCATGACCAAGCAAAGTGTGTTGTTGGTTGAATTAGAACCACACAAAAGTTACCATGGTAAAAGGTAATAAAACAAAACAAATCAAATTGTCAACTAACCAAGCCAAAACATTTCATTTTCACCAAAAACACAAAGCTATTTCATTTTCTTCATCTTTGCTCTCGGCTTTCAAGGAAAAAGCAAGGAAGAATAATCCAAAGTCCAAGCTCCACTCAAGCATAAATTCCATGGTTTGTTTTATGATTCTACATTTCATAACTTAGCTTGGGTATGATTTTAAGCTCTTGATTCAAATGGATTCATACCTAATTAATTCACCAAAGATTTGGGTGAATAGTGTTTTCAAATTTTAATTTTGTGTTTCTTGATTTCATTTGCAAGATCAAGGTTATATAAGGATAGATCAAGGTTCTTTGAGGCTCCCTAGTAACTTTCCACCCTCCAAGAAAGGTATAAATCTTCACACCCTTTGGTAATAAGTTTGAATGTTGAAGTTTGGAGATGGTTTGGATGAATGAGTAGTAATTTGAATGATAAGCATGATTCGAGCTTAATTGTTAAGTAGTTTAGTTGAATTTAAAGGTGTTATAATATATGATTGGATTGAGATCCTTGAGCTTATTATGACTGAAATCAGTAGCATTGATGTGTATCTTGAGTTTTTATTGATTGGTAGTTGGATTGATATGGTTTGGAATGGTAAAAATTTGGGAAATCGCATAAACATAGCCGTCGTAATGTCCGATTTACTTTAGACTATTTTTGCTCTTAACATCAGGACCCTAGAACTCACTGTTAGGTTTTGACCATTGCCATGATTAGATAGTTCATGTTACGAGCTTCGTTTTGATATGTGGTTTGTTTGAATCCGATGTACGGTTTAGGAGAAACGACCGTTTTAAGTAACGGCGTTACGCGAACGAACCATTACCCCTCGCCTTACTTTGAAACATAGGTTAAAGACCTAAAAGGACTAATTGGAGTACGAAACATTTACATAAAGTGTATTAGGCAGTTGGTAAGGCACTCGCGAAAGAATCGCCTTAAAACCCCTAATGGTTAATTTATTAAAAATGGTGGAGCCAAGGGTACTCGAGCGACTTAAGAGAATCATTAAGCGCAAAGCAAGCGTTAGAGTCTAATTGGTTAAAGTATAGATTCTTAAGCGACTTTAGTTTAATTCCAACTTATATGTGGTTTATAGGTTACCAGACTCATCCCAGGACTTTTACCACCCCCAGTCGCTCAGGCAAGTTTTCTACCCGTTATACTGTTGTTGTGATGTATACATTTGTATATGCATTATCTTGTGATAGTTGCATGTTGGTTATTTAGCAAATTCTTGCGATATATTATAGCATGTGATATGGTATATATGCATGCCTGTTTCGTATTCTTGATACATATATCTGTTGATTCAGTTGATAATGCCTATGCTAGAGATAACCGGTAATTTTGCATATACCCTTAGTATAGGGGACCCAAAGGTGAATTTTTCTAAAACCGGGAGTCGATGCTCCCGAGTATAATATATATATATATATATTTATATATATTAATAGTTTTTAAAACTATGAATCAAATAAGGTTTATTCGATAACCTTATTTTATTAATGAATATTATTTTGGATATTCATTCGAGGACTTATGACTCCGCTTAATTTATTAATGAATATTATTATTTGAATATTCATTCGAGGACTTATGACTCCGATTATTTACTAATTATTATTCTTAATTTTATTAAAGAATAATGTGTCGATAATTAAACTTACTTTTAATCATTCAAATAAAGATATTACTTTCGTATAAGTATATCTTTGGTTATTTAATATTCATTTCAAGTATAAGTTTTACCACTTCTACTTCAATTATTTTTATAAAGATTATTCTTTATGGGAATATTATTTAAATAATAATATTCAGATATTTTCTAATATATTGGGACTGATTTATTTTATTAAATCAGCATCACTCCAAACATTTTTAAAAATGTTTTGTGAGTCTTCAAAATGATTTTAAAAGTTAGAACGGATCTCAAAACTCATTTTTATATTTAAGATCCTCCTTTCGAAGGGGATTTAAATACTCGCTCAAAACCTGAGGGATCCGGCTCTGTGGTGTATTGTATATTTGCAACAAGGTTGCTATTTTGATAAAAGAGTTTTTGATTACTTACCCAACACTCGGGAAGTAAAATTCTTGGAACAAGTTAATCCATTAACAGGCATCGCCTGGGAAATATCGATGAGTTTTCCTTTCCAACTAGATACGACTTCTTGGTGGAGCCATATCAACAAGTTTCTACTTGGGGAAAGGGGGGACGAGCTTTACGTTTCAGAGTCATGGATTTCATCTGAACTAGGAGTGGCATAAGTGGTCGAGTGGCGCCGGCCCAGACTTATTATATTGGCCCAAGTGGCCTGGAAGTTCCGCTAAGACGGTCCATTCCTTAGGAGTCCAGTGTTCGGTTGACAAGTAAATCCGACAGGTTCTCCTCTACATGTAGAAAATGGTGGGGTTGCACTACTACGACTGATCATCGTAAGTGGTCTTCCTGGCGCGACAAACTCTTGTAATAAGTTCATCATCCAATTGGATATTTCTGCGACACTACCCAGAGCACTTCGATAGAAAGGCTACGGTTGGGCGATTGTTGAATGTTGGCAGAGTCAAGTTTTCAAAATGATGTTTGCATCAAATGAAGTATCTCATAACTTCATTTTATTTTGATGATATTTTAGAGATTGATTCTATACAAGTTTTGTCTTGTAGCTTAATCTATGGGATGAACTATTTATACATTGAACGGTGGTAATTCAAGTAGTATTCGGAAAAGATGTAAGTATATTGGAGTATCTTGTAACTACATCTTTTAAACTTATATCTGGTTAATGATTGTCTTATGAATGACAAAGGTTTCAGAAAAACATTGAGACAAGGTTAGATATATGAGATCACCTTGCAACAATATTTTTATACAGTTATACACTGGAACTCTGTGTGTATTATGCATGGAAGCGGACTTCCAAGATTTTGAAAAGTATATATGTATATATACTGAATATTTTGCGACTTCATCGCATTAAGATATCAACTTGGTTCATTTCTTTTTGACCAAGACTTTCATGAGTACTATGAGGATGCTCATATATTGTTAATCATTATACACATTATTTTGGTGGGCTTGTTGCTCACCCTTGCTTTCTTCTTTCATCACACAACAACAGATCGAAAGGATGAACAAGACCAAGCTTCCAATTCGCAAGCGGTTAGAAAATGTTCCGCAGTTTTTCGGAAGCATTGATGCCGCCGTAGCTGAGGTAGGAGCTACCAATAGGCTAGGTTTTCAACTGTTGATGAACCAGATTTATGTATATTTATAAATTGTAATAATGGCAAAGAAATGTAAATTTATTTAGAAACCCTTTTGAGGTGTAATTTCTTATAATTGTGGAATAAAATGACTTGTGTTATTTTTGGTATTCATCTCTGAGACTATAACTGGTGGTGTGTGTGTGTATATTGTGGGGTCATAGTACGTAGTAGTTCGTTGTTTATTAAGATTAAGTGTTATTAAGGGAAATAGAACTCGTGACAACCCGAATCCCCGACCCCGGATCTGGGGGTGTTACAGTCATCCAGTTTCACCTTCCTTGAAAGAATACTCTTCATAAATTTCGCATAACTAGGCATTTGCTCCAGAGCCTCAGTGAAAGGTATATTGATGTGAAGTTTCTTGAACACCTCCAGAAACTTACCAAACTGCTTATCCAGCTTTTGTTGTTGCAATCTTTTAGGGAAAGGTGGTGGAGGATAGAGTTGTTTCTCCCCTGTATTACCCTCAGACAGAGTGTGTTTAACAGTAGTCTTCCTTGGTTCCGCCACTTTCTCCTTTTGCTTATCTTCTTCATCACCAACTTCAGCTTCCCTGTCTTTTTCTTTTTCAGCATCAACAACTTTTCCAGACGTTAAGGTAATAGCCTTGACTTTCTCTTTAGCTTCCTTTCTGCCTGACACTTCAGTATCACTGGGAAGTATGCCAGGTTGACGATTGAGCATTGCATTGGCTATTTGACCGATTTGATTTTCAAAGGTCTTGATAGAAACCGCCTGACTTTTGCATAACAACTTAAGTTCCTCAAAATCAGCACTAGAGGGTGGAGCTGCACCTCCTTATTGAGGATATGATTGCCTTTGAGCATAATGTTGTGGTTGCTGGAATCCAGGTGGATTGAACTGTTTACTTACGCCTTGCTGATATGGTTTCTGAATAACATTCTGATTATTATTCCAGCTGAAATTTGGATGATTTCTGTTGTTAGGATGATAAGTAGTTGGTACAGGCTGCTGCGGTCGCTGATAATTGTTCACATACTGAACATATTCATTAACAAGAGTACACTGATCCGTAGCATGAAAACTTGCACAAAGCTCACAGACCATAGCTATCTGATTGACTCCATAGGTGGCTAGAGAATCGACCTTCATAGACAGCGCTTGGAGCTGCGCTGCAATAACTGTAGATGCATCAACTTCCAGAATACCTGCTACCTTCCCAGGCATCATCCTTTGAGTTGGGTTTTGATGCTCATTTGCAGCCATAGTCTCAATAAGATTATAAGCCTCAGTATAGATTTTGGCCCACAAGGCGCCTCCAACTGCTGCATCGAGCATGGGCCGAGATTGGGCCCCCAAACCATTATAGCAACCAGTGATCACCATCCAACCAGGCATTCCATGATGTGGATACTTTCTCAACATCTCCTTGTAGCGCTGCCAAGCTTTGCACATGGATTCTGTAGGTTGCTGCGCAAACTGAGTAAGAGCACTCCTCATAGCCGCAGTCTTCGCCATTGGATAGAACTTCACAAGAAACTTCTGCGCAAGATCTTGCCAAGTAGTGATGGACCCAGCTGGTTCAGAATGTAACCAGTCCTTAGATTTATCCCTCAGTGAGAATGGGAAAAGCCGCAGCTTGATAGCCTCATCAGTCACACCATTATATTTGAAAGTACTATAGATCTCGATAAAATTCCTGATGTGTATGTTGGGATCTTCAGTAGTAGCACCTCCAAAAGAAACAGAATTTTGCACCATCTGAATAGTGCCCGGCTTGATTTCAAAGTTATTGGCCTCAATAGCCGGGTGCATGATGCTTGATTGAATGTCATCAATTTTAGGCCGAGAAAAGTCCATAAGAGCTGGATCTGCCGAAACTATACGATCACCCATGATTACTGGCTCTTTCTGCTCACTTCCTGAATCCGATTCTTCAAAATCTATCTTCTCCGGAATATCAAGAACTTCGTCTGTCTCCTCAGCCGTATCTAAAGTCCTCTTGCGAGTACGAGAACGTGTTTGCATAAATGCTCGCTAAAGTACCTGAAACACAACCGAAAATAATAAGTAACACGTCATAATCACTGAGTCCTAATGACCACTGATGGTAAGTACATAAACTAAACAAATACACCAAGTCCCCGGCAGCGGTGCCAAAAACTTGTTAGGGCGAAAACACGCGCTAATAATACACGCAAGTAACGCGTTCGCAAGTAATATAGAATACTTTCTAGTTCGTTCCCACAGAGACTCAGACTAATTATGTTCAATTAACACTCACTCACCAATGTATAATTACTTCTCAATGTCAAGACAATAACACTTAGATTTGATTAACTAATTATTGACTATAATTAATTACGAGAATTAAGCACTTAATTGACACTTGAATTAACAATATTAAAACATACATGAGATCACAACTTCATTACTACTTCCTTCAATAGTCATTGTCATTACCCTTAGCATGCAACGGTGATGATATTAATCGAACAACACGAAACTGATAAAAGCCAACTTTCATTGCACTAATACCATTCTACCAAGCATCCACAACTAAGACAGAAGTTGAATATGGATCAATTATGTTGAGACCCTATATGTCTACAGAATTTGACAACATAACGATTTAAGCACAAGTTATTCCTTATGATTACACAGGGCAAGTAAAACGGTTAGAGTTACCCACTAATCATGCATACTCATACATGAACCTATGCTAGCATGGCAAGTTCTAAATCTCAAGATCCACCGTCGCTTCACAAGAGATTAACACCCTATCTTATATGTTCGCGACGCACATAAGACGAATAAGCACAACCAATACTAGATATCATACAATCATCACACACTAAGGTATTAAACACTAACTAAAGAATTTCATAGTAAATCCGTTACGACCCCATGATCACGATTAGCCCACGATAGAACTCATCGTCATCATGGCTTTATATGAAAACATGATAGTAACACACGAGAATAATAACTAAAACTACTTATATTAAACCAGAGTACGTCACAGGAGTAAATAGGTTCAAAGCAAAGAAAACTAGCATCCAACGTTACAATGAAATAAAGAATCACAAGAAAATATGCTTCCTCTTCGTTGCGGTGTGCTAAAACGGTCTTCTTCCTTATCTCCTCACTCCTTGATTAATACTACGATCCAACCTTTTGTGAAACGTCTCTGAAAACTACTTATATAGGAGTCCCATAAAATCCAGCTAACTCAGAAGTTGGAAGCTTAACAGAATTAGGAGTCTAAAATAATTAATCTAAAATTCCGTCCCTGAGCGGCCGCTCAGCATTCCTGAGCGGGCGAGCTGAGCGGGCGCTCAGACCCCTTCTGGAAAATGCTCTATTTTTGCTCCCGTTTCTTGCTGCATTCTGCTCCTATCTTCCCACTTGCAATGCCAAACACATGCCAAGGCTTATTCTTGATGAAATCTCTCCAAAATTTTGAACTTTTAGTAACCCTTATGAATAGTGTTTTGCTGATGTTACTGAATAAGAAAACTTTTCATGCCACACTATGTAGGGGTTCTTTTATTGTTATTCTGAGATCTTATTAGCACTCTATATGATATATAAGTGTATGTAAAGATCGTCAGAATCCAAATTCGAACACTTTGATTTTTCCCAAAAATCCACCAGATACCGAAAGAATTGAGTATAAGGTAACAGGGTAAAAATGATTTAAATTCAAGGATTATAAGAGAGGATCATAAAAGAAATATAATGTATTGACAAAGTTTAAGGAAACCCAAGTAATAAGATCCCGGGTATGATCCCTCAAACGATAAACGAAAACGAAAGTTAAGCGAACCGTATAACAGTCAGCGGTCATTAGCCAAGTAATTAGAAGCTAATCAAAGAGATTAGTGGGGATGATGTCATCAAACCAATAAGAAGAGGACAAAGGTGGGAGGGTGACATCACATGGTGATATAAGCATGACCAAGCAAAGCGTGTTGTTGGTTGATTTAGAACCACACAAAAGTTACCATGGTAAAAAGGTAACAAAACAAAACAAATAAAAAAAACAACCAACCAAGCCAAAACATTTCATTCTCACCAAAAACACAAAATTATTTCACCTTCTTCATCCTAAAAGCTCTCGGCTTTTTCTTCTTCTTCAAAGCAAGAAATTCAAAATCTTAGTTCCAAGCTTTGTTAATTAGCAAGGTAATTATCTAAGACTCCTTATGCATAGATATAGCTATCCTATAAGTTTGAGCTCCAAAATCATTCACAATCTCTTCCTAAAAATCATGGAAGAAGATGGTGAATAGTGTTTTTCAAGAACTAAAATTTTTGTTCTTGAGTTTTTGTTTAGATTAAGCTTGGATAAGGGCTTTTAAGGGTGACTCTAAGCTAATTACTTGATTTTCCACTCTCCAAGGAAGGTATAACCCCTCCAAACCCTAACTTTAATTGAGTATTAGGTTTAGTTTTGTTGTTATAGTTCATGAGAGGCTTGTTTGTTGTGAATGTAGAGGATAGTTGGTGTTGTAATGTTTTGGAGTTGTAATTCTTGGAGTATTGATTAATGAACTTAAGTATAAATTCATGTTTGAGAATAGTATAAATTGTTAATGTTGAGTTGTTGGGGCTGTTATGGTGAAGTATGGATGGAGTTTTGATTGGGTTGTGATTGTGGGTTGATTTGGAGTGGTATAAATTTGGGTAATCGCGTAAACATAGCCGTCGTAATGTCCGATTTACTTTAGACTGTTTTTGTTCTTAACATTAGGACCCGTGAACTCACTGCTAGGTTTTGACCATTGCCATGATTAAATAGTTCATGTTACGAGTTTCGTTTTGATATGTAGTTCGTTTAATTCCGATGTACGGTTTAGGAGAAACGACCGTTTTAAGTAACGGCGTTTCGCGAACGAACCGTTACCCCTCGCCTTACTTTGAAACCTTGGTTAAGGACCTTAAATGACTAATTGGGATATGAAACAATTATGTTAAGTGGATTGGGCAGTTGGTAAGGTACTCGCGAAAGAATCGCCTTAAAACTCTTAATGGTTAATTTATTAAAAATGGTGGAGCCGAGGGTACTCGAGCGACTTAAGTGAATCGTTAATCGCGAAAGCGAACGTTAGGACTCTAAATGGTTAAAGTCTAGTTTCTTAAGCGACCGGGGTTTAATTCCGACTTATGTTGTTGTTCATAGGTTATCGGACCTACTCTAAGCTTAAGTCTATCCGGGAGCACTCAGGCAAGTTTTCTACCCGTTATATTGTTGTTGTGATGTATACATATGTATATGCATTATCTTGTGATAGATGCATGATGGTTAAATTAGCAAATTCTTGCGATATATTGTAGCATGTGATATGGTATATATGCATGCCTGTTTCGTAATCTTGATACATATATTTGTTGATTCAGTTGATAATACCTATGCTAGAGATAAGCAGTAATTACATATACCCTTAGTACAGGGGACCCAAAGGTGAAAATTTTTATAAAACCGGGAGTCGAAGCTCCCGAGTATATTATATATATTTATGTATATATATATAGATATAGTTTTCAAAACTATGAATCGAATAAGGTTTATTCGATAACTTTATTTTTATTAATGAATATTATTTTGAATATTCATTCGAGGACTTATGACTCCGTTTATTTTATTAATGAATATTATTTTGAATATTCATTCGAGGACTTATGACTCCGATTATTTACTAAATAATATTCTTTATTTTATTAAAGAATAATATGTCGATAATCAAACTCACTTTTGATTATTCAAATAAAGATAGTACTTTCGTATAAGTATATCCTTGGTTATTTAATATTCATTGCAAGTATAAGTTTTATAACTTCTACTTCAATTATTTTTATAAAGATTATTCTTTATGAGAATATTATTTAAATAATAATATTCAGATATTTTCTAATATATTGGGACTGATTTATTTCATTAAATCAGCATTACTCCAAACACTCTTTAAAGTGTTTTCGAGTCTTCAAAATGATTTTTAAAGGTTAGGGCGGATCCCAAAACTCATTTTTATATTTAAGATCTTCCTTTTAAAGGGGATTTAAATATTCGCTCAAAACCTGAGGGATCCGGCTCTGTGGTGTAGTTTATATTCGCAACAAGGTTGTGTTTTGATAAAAGAGTTTTTGATTACTTACCCAACACTCGGGAAGTAAAATTCTTGGAACAAGTTAATCCATTAACAGGCATCGCCTGGGAAATATCGGTGAGTTTTCCTTTCCAACTAGATACGACTTCTTGGTGGAGTCGTATCAACAAGTTTCTACTTGGGGAAAGGGGGGACGAGCTTTACGTTTCAGAGTCATGGATTTTATCTGAACTAGGAGTGGCGTAAGTGGTCGAGTAGCGCCGGCCCAGCCTTATTATATTGGCCCAAATGGCCCGGAAGTTTCGCTAAGACGGTCCATTCCTTAGGAGTCCAGTGTTCGGTTGACCAGTAAATCCGACAGGTTCTCCTCTACATGTAGAAAATGGTGGGGTTGCACTACTACGACTGATCATCGTAAGTGGTCTTCCTGGCGCGGCAAAATCCCGTAATGAGTTCATCATCCAATTGGATATTTCTGCAACACTACCCAAAGCACTTCAATAGA
The DNA here is from genome assembly GCF_009905375.1 of Apium graveolens. NCBI lineage: Eukaryota > Viridiplantae > Streptophyta > Magnoliopsida > Apiales > Apiaceae > Apium > Apium graveolens. The sequence continues at coordinate 240,494,858 of NC_133652.1, read as the reverse complement.
AAGGCTACGGTTGGGCGATTGTTGAGTGTTGGCAGGGTCATGTTTTCAAAATGATGTTCGTATCAAATGAAGTATCTCGTAACTTCATTTTATTTTGATGATATTTTAAAGATTGATTCTATACAAGTTTTGTCTTGTAGCTTAATCTATGAGATGAACTATTTGTACATTGAATGGTGGTAGTCCAAGTAGTATTCGGAAAAGATATAAGTATATTTGAGTATCTTGTAACTTCATCTTTTAAACTTATATCTAGTAAATGATTATCTTGTGCATGTCAAAGATTTTCAGAAAAACGTTGAGACAAGGTTAGATATATGAGATCACCTTGTAACGATATTTTATACAATTATAAACTAGAACTCTGTGTACATTATACATGTCAGAGGATTTCAAAGATTGTGAAAAGTATATATGTATATATATACTGAATATTTTGCGACTTGGTCGCGTTAAGATATCAGCTTTGTTCATTTCTTTAGACCAAGACTTTAATGAGTACTATGAGAATGCTCATATATTGTTAATCAATATACATATTATTTTGGTGGGCTTGTTGCTCACCCTTGCTTTCTTCTTTCATCACAGAACAACAGATAGAAAAGATGAACAGGACCAAGCTCCCGATTCGCAAGCGGTTAGAAAATGTTCCGCAGTCTTCTGGAAGCGTTGATGCCGCCGTAGCTGAGGTAGAAATTACCAATAGGCTAGACTTTCAACTTCTGATGTACCAGACTTATGTATCTATATGAATTGTAATAATGGCAAAGAAATGTAAAATTATTCAGAAACTCTTTTAAGGTGTAACGGTTTATAATTGTGGAATTAAGGACTTGTGTTATTTTTGGGTATTCATCTCTGAGACTATAACTTGTGGTGTGTGTTTGTATATTGTGGGGTCACAGTACTCAGTAGTTGGTTGACTGTTAAGATTAAGTATTGATAAGGGAAATGGAACTCGTGACAACCCGAATCTCCGACCCCGGATTTGGGGGTGTTACAGAAATGGTATCAGAGCCAAGCGTTATAAACCTCAGAGATGATGTGACGTTAAGATAATAAGTTCACAAAGATAATAAGAACTCTTGCCAAGTTCATAGTCGGGCTACCTAACGTAGTACTCACAGTTAAAACCCTTACGGGAACCCTTATAAATATTATGATAGTAACATAGTTCGTTCTCGTATAGGGCAGCAGGGCACCGAACCCTGAGGTTCAGGAGCATCAGCATGAGGATTTTTTATTACATGTTGGAGATCAAATTGTGAATCTGATAGAGTACCCTAACGAGGGACCGGATGAGATTCATATTGAGAATGTTGCTTATCCCAGAAGGGATTGTTGCTGAGGAGGATCTCGTGGAGGATCCTGACGAGAATGAAGAGAGGATCACTAAGGAATTGATGACCGTAGTCAGGGCGACTACCAGAGCAAGAATGGCCGCGTGGGTAGCACTAGAGGATGAAGAGTTACCAAGGGCACAAAGGTTAATGAGGGCAGAAGGAGTGGGGCCTTCCACGGCACCAATTATACCAGTATCAGACCCTCTCCCGAGGTTCCTGAAGACATCCATGAGGTTCCACCAATTCCTGTTCCCTCCCCTGTACAGAGCCCAGCACCTACTGAGGAAATGCCACTTTTATCTCCTGCACCATTATCACCTGATACCGTGCTAGGTTATCCATTTGGATCTCCTGGGTCTGCACCACCTGCCCCCCATGGACTGCTAGATGCAACCACTCAGGCTTCTCTTATCGCCGATTATTACATGACTTTGGGTGGCCTGTCTGAGGCCCGTAATGTTAGGAGTGATCTGTTGGGTCGACTTACTGCACCGAGGATTGAGGGCGGAGTACTTCTGGCAGGTTTAGCGTATAGCATGGAAAGGATTGAGGCTACCACCCATGTTACAGCTAGAGGCCATCTTGAGGGTCAGATTGATCCAGATCTACTTGCAACTATCTTAGACCTCATCACCTCTGTGATGGAGCAGGTTAGGGATGTCGTGCGTGCCCGCATTTCTTGATCCATGGTAGTGTGCAGAGCCAGAGCGATCAGACAAGGGTTTCATGAAGCACCGCTTTTGGAGGATTAGCCTAAGTTATGAATGATTAGTTTTAATGACTAGATGATTATCTATGGTAGTACTTTTGGGATAGAAGCGATCAGATCAAATGATGTAATTCTCTTTAATGTGTTCAGTTGTTGTACCCTCGAACAAATGGTTATGTATATATTCATTAATTTCAGTTCAGATCAGTTTGTTTGTGATAAGTTCATATTGTTAATTGCACTATTAACACTTAAGAGAGTGTCATGAAGTTTATAGAACTTGAGAATTCATAATTTGCAATCATGCAAGGACGGAACAAGGGAAAGACTTAAGCAAAGTAAATAAGACAAATATCCAGAGATTCTCAAAATTTTTCCAAACATTATGCCCCAATGAGGAATAAGATTAGGGGCAAACCTTGAATGTGATAATCAGGGAGGTCGTAATTAAGATATAAGGAACCCAGAATATAATGAAGTGGAAAATGAGGATTTTAAATTAAAAGATGACCCCAATTATGGGGAGTAGGAAGAAATATTTAGACTGAGAAAACAGAAGTCGAGCAAGATAGGAAGAACCAGGATGGTACTCCTATTGGGCAATCCATGGACCTGCCTAAAACAAAACTTATACTCTTACCCCTAACCACCACCTTGAGGAAACAATGTGGTGTGAAATTCTTTCAGGACCTTTAAGTCGCTAAGCTCTCAGAGTTCCAAGGAAATAGCTGACCCAGTCGAGGAAAGAGCCTGGCTAAAGGAAATACAGGAATCATTTGAGATTCTAAATGATTGACGAATCATAAAAGACTGTTTCTGTCACTTACCCTCCTAAGAGAGAGACCACCCACTGGTGAAAGACCAAGAAAGGCACGGAGCAAGAGGTTATGATAAACTGATTAAAGTTCAGTCAATTGTTTTCGAGAAAGTAAATCCCAAGGTTAGGGAGATAGTGTAAAGGCTTTAAGAGCCAGAACAAAGGCGGACGAATATGATGAATTATGAATCTAAGATTATAAAAGTTGTAAAGATTCGTTCGGAGGACAAGAATCCCAGAACGACGTGATATTTGCAGTAAATAATTAGTGGGTTCATGAAATGATTGTAAGAGAAAGGAAAATAAAAAGAAACTGAAGTGGAAAGGAATATAAAGGCAATAGAGTTTGAGGAATGATAAGGGAGTTGGGTATGAGGAAACCCTAAAGAATCATAGTAATAGAAATAGAAAAGTATGTAATCGTCAGGATGAGGGTGATTCACCATGAGTTAAATTGATGGTTGAAGGCAAAAGAAATACATATATTTTATCCCCTGTAAGTTGGGAGGATTCGAGGAAACCTTGAGATAGTTCGAAGGATAAATAATGAGACGCGGATAGACTGAGGAGACAAGGAAGTATGAAATTAGGAAAATTGGATGAAGGAGGTGACCTTCAAGAATGTGAAGTGTAAGACCTGTGGCTTGATACCCAGGAAGGGAGACGCCAGGTATGAGAGATATCCCAACATTGAGATGACTGTTGAGATAAACAACAAAAGTAAATACGGAATTATTAAGAAGAAGTTCATGTTGAACACAACCAATATCTTCCAGAACATCCTTGTTATCGTTACCAAATTAGGCAAGAAAAGCGGATAACCGTTGTTATCTTTTGGAGGCCATATTGATTGACCTCATTTTGAATACAGATGTTATTGTGAAATTAGGCATATACTATCGAGGTGGGAAGGATTGAATAAGACACCCTTGTCAGGGATATATGACTTGATTTATCCATGGAAGGATGCATGTACCTTTTAAAGGTGGAATTAAGGATAGAACATCAGTAACTTAAAATGAATCCTAGGGGAATGCATAAAGGTTGGCATTTCACCCTTAATAGGGATAGTATGAGTTTTGACAGTATGAATTGGAAAGGATTAAGGTAATAACAACCTGTAAGAATCAGTGGAGAAATTTTTAGAAGTACATAGACAATGGTTCTAGTATTAGTAAATGGTATATTGATATGCCCTGTATCTAGGGAATACAGGAGGAACGATTCAAGGATAACCTTAGAGGTTTTACAAGGAGAAAGGTAATATTCAAAATTCTCAAGAATAGAAATGTTGATAAAGGAAATATGACGTAATTATAATGATGCCAAGTGGGGCACGTGTTAAACCACGAGAAAGTATGGATCGAACCAGTAAAGGTCCAAATTGTTTAGGGCAATTAGGGCTTAAGATAAAAGATGTTCTAAGTATGATTGAGAGTCAGTCGTGACAGTGATTAACCTCTAAAGACTGAGGCAATAACTTATGGAAAAAAATGGTGATATTTTTTTTTACTCATCAGATTTCAAGGAAAACATCTTCGCATAAACAGTGATTGAAATGAGGTAGAAAATTTATTTGGAGGTGGTTAAAATGACATTGACTGTAAGGAAATTTTACTATCAGGAAAGGCCAAAGAGGTGGCCGACACTTTAAAGGTAAGAGGATAATTATAGGCGCTTGTGCCAAAGGAATACAGTGATGATGGTTAAAGCTGTGAAGGTTGTATTATGGTTTGGAAGATTTTCATTCCTTCTGATGACTGTGCAATACCCAACCGTAATAGTAGTTGGTAAAGGTTTAATTCGTGTAATCGCCATGAGCGGGCTATCTATCTCAGAAGGTACTATCTTGAGATAAGCCAGGACCATGTTTAAAAAGGACTAAACAAACCTTTGAGTTAAGTCTTCTATTGAAGGCATATGATTGAGAATGGTATTAACCTGCTATCGTTGCTTTGATTGAAACCCTTCTGCAATTTTATCTGCTTCATGTCATGTATGTACATCAGGATCTAGAGTGTTCTTCATGAATCATGAATGGAAATTATGTTACCTCCTTAGGAGAATTCTATACGACATGTATGGACTCCGTACGGTTAGATATTAAGATTTCATGGAAAGTGAATTACGACAGTAGGTCAGTGGTGGACCATAGTAATGCAGCAATGATTCTACGAGTAATAAGTCGATTACAACCGTGAGAGTTGTATTGGAATGGATGTTGAGATTGAGTACCACTAATCGGGTCGTGGTGGTGTATAAGTTATCATTGATAGACTAATTAAGTAGATTATCTACCTATTGAATACTTATTCCTTCTTATCAATAGAGAGTCGTATTACTATACGAGGAAGGTTGCGATGCAAGCATAGAATTCTAGTAACGATGATGTATAAAATGAGATTCCAGATTCGATTTTCAATGTCGAGGGAGTTTCAAAGGTGATCGAGTATAAGCTCGAGGAAGAGCATGGGTCCATAGAATGATGGACGGAATAGCAAAAATAATTAAGCATGCGAAATGCGATGCGATAATACTTGATGTTGATATATATATATATATTTTGTTCTCCTATGACAAACCTCTATAGTTCAGGGGTAGGTTCCAAGCTAGATATTTTGTGGCAGTATATATATATATATATTTTTTTTTTTCATATATACAATTCTCTTCAATTCGTTCTTTTCTCTCCATTTCATTTCATATAAGCTGAGAAGAACAACCCTTCCAGAAGGGGAGGTATTGCCGAATGACTATCTATCTGGGTGATAGAAGCCTAGTAGGATACCACATGTTGTTTAATTGCTTGTCAAGTACTAAAGGCTGGCCACCTTCTGTACTAACTATGCAATAGAACAAGTGTTCATGATCATAGTGATCTCTCAATAAATTCTTTTACTTCTATATGATGGATCAAGCTTTCGAAGATAGAAGCAGCTAGGAAGGAGTAGTATCAGTGCGGTGGTATTCCGAATCTAACGCGTTAGTGATACTAAGGTTGACGTGTTTATTAAAAGGTTATAGAACGCTAACGAGCAAAAGTATAACCAGTATAATATTAGGAACGGAAGGTAGTAGCGATTACGAACTGGAAAAGAATGGGTATTGAGAAGCAAAAGCTCTAATGCTAAAAGCTATAATGAGAGTCTGTGCAATAGACTTGAAAGAATTTGGAATGATCACTTAACGCGGATTGAGTTTTCTCACGATAATAGATCGTATGTCAGGTATCGAGATGTCGTCTTATGAGATCTTTGAGGGAAGAAAATGTCGATCTCCCTTATGTTAGGATGAAGTAGGAGTGCGGAAGATGCTCGGACCCGAAGTGGTCCAAAGGACCAAAGACATAGTGGATCTCATCAGAGGACGGCTGGTAGCAGCCCAAGACAGACAGAAGAAATATGCTGACCTAGCCTGAAAGGACAAGGAGTATGGAGTAGGGGACTTAGTACTACTAAAAGTATCCCCTTGGAAGGGGTTAATGAGATTCGGAAAGAAAGGAAAACTAAGCCCAAGATACATTGGACCTTTTGAGATACTAAGACGGATTGGGAAGTTGGCTTACGAGCTAGCCTTACCCCCGAACCTACAACAAGTTCATAATGTGTTCCATGTGTCAATGCTAAGGAAGTTTCATCGGGATGCCAAACACATAGTGGAGTACGAGCATATGGATATGCAATCAGATCTGACTTACGTGGAGAAACTAGTAAAGATTATGGATAAGAAGGAGCAGGTGCTTCGGAACAAAGTGATCAAGCTAGTCAGAGTGCTATGGCATAATCATAATGTGGAAGAATCAACTTGGGAACTAGAGAGTGCAATGCTAGAAAAGTACCCCCATTTGTTTTCTATTTGATTCCGGGACGGAATCCTTTTAAGGAGGGGAGACTGTAATAATCCCAAAATTTTGAACTTTTTGTAACCCTTATGAATAGTATTTTGCTGATGTTACTGAATAAGAAAACTTTTCATGCCACACTATGTAGGGGTTCTTTTATTGTTATTCTGAGATCTTATTAGCACTCTATATGATATATAAGTGTATGTAAAGATCGTTAGAATCTAAATTCGAACAATTTGATTTTTCCCGAAAATCCACCAGATACCGAAAGAATTGAGTATAAGGTAACAGGGTAAAAAGGATTTAAATTCAAGGATTATAAGAGAGGATCATAAAAGGAATATAATGTATTGAGAAAGGTTAAGGAAACCCAAGTAATAAGATCCCGGGTATGATCCCTCAAACGATAAACGAAAATGAAAGTTAAGCGAACCGTATAACAGATCAGCGGTCATTAGCCAAGTAATTAGAAGCTAATCAAAGAGATTAGTGGGGATGATGTCATCAAACCAATAAGAAGAGGACAAAGGTGGGAGGGTGACATCACATGGTGACATAAGCATGACCAAGCAAAGTGTGTTGTTGGTTGATTTAGAACCACAAAAAAGTTACCATGGTAAAAGGTAACAAAACAAAACAAATCAAAAAAAAACAACCAACCAAGCCAAAACATTTCATTCTCACCAAAAACACAAAATTATTTCACCTTCTTCATCCTAAAAGCTCTCGGCTTTTTCTTCTTCTTCAAAGCAAGAAATTTAAAATCTTAGTTCCAAGCTTTGTTAATTAGCAAGGTAATTATCTAAGACTCCTTATGCATAGATATAGCTATCCTATAAGTTTGAGCTCCAAAATCATTCACAATCTCTTCCTAAAAATCATGGAAGAATATGGTGAATAGTGTTTTTCAAGAACTAAAATTTTTGTTCTTGAGTTTTTGTTTAGATTAAGCTTGGATAAGGACTTTTAAGGGTGACTCCAAGCTAATTACTTGATTCTCCACTCTCCAAGGAAGGTATATGTAACGACCGAGGAATTACGCTGGTATTATATTATAATAATGATAAATTATGTGCATTATGATGTGATTAAATGTGTAAGTTGTTAAACCCTAACTGCTATGTGTTATGTGTTGGCTGTTTTGATCCAAACGTGTTTTGGATATTTATTGAACGTTTTATCGTCAGTTATATATATTATATCAAAACCTGTACAACTCAAAACTATGTTTTAAAAGCCCGTATTTCAAACAAAATCATTGGCCCTATTTTTCCAAAAATGCCCTATACCATATCGCTATTCTGAACCCCTAGACGTTTTACCAATTGACCTTTTTCGCGAAAAACGACTTTTCCGGATCCCTTCAGGTACCAAAAACCCCACAAAAATTATATTTTTTTATGATCATGAAATTTTCATATATCATTTTTCTTTGTATTTTTGTATTTTTCACAATTTTTGGGAATTTTTAGTATTTATTTTGTATTTATTGGACATTTAAAAATTCAATAATAATACCCAAAAATTATAAAAATTGGGGCCAAATATTTTAAATAGGAGTGTAATTAGACCCTTAATTTTACTTAGGGGTATTATCTTCATAAATATAAATACCTGAATTATTATTAATTAAATCAGTTAATTACAATTAAAAATCAGGAAAAAAATAAAAAGAAAAAAAAAGGAATTAGGGTTAGGGTTTGGTGAAGAACAGGGCAACAGAATCAAAGCTGATTTTCATCGTGATTCCGGAGTCCAAATCGTTAGTGTAAGTACTCGTTTTGAAGCTTATGATCTGTAGTTTTCGATTATGTAAGTGTTTTTGATGTTTGATTGATCGAACTGAAAGTTTATATTTTCGGGTTTTTAATCGTGAACTCGGGTTTGATTTTCTGGTTGTTGTTTGATGTTTTGATGATTACGAGCGTGTAAATCGTCATTTTGTGAGTCGATTGGCACCGGTTTCGTCGAGGTTGGTGTACGTTTTGAGCTCGCCGAAGTTCCGCCGCCGCCGCCACGTTTCTCAGGTTTCCGGCTGTTGTAGTCGACGAGGACGAAGGAGGAACAGAAGGGGAGCGTCGTTGTGTTGCTGTGCGTCGAAAACGCAGAAGGAACGAATGGAATCGAACGTTTTCGTCTCACCGGAAAAATCTACGCCGGCGTCGGATTCTGGGCAGTGGCCGGTGTTCTTCGTGACCCGATCGGGTCGAAGACGACCCGGTTGCAACCCAGTTTCGACCCGGTTTCGATCCAAAAACCCCCAATCTGTTTTTCTGATTTCTGTTTCTGAATTTTTATTATTTAATTCTATTTTATAAAAACAGAAATTAGATTTATTAATTCTAAAAATCAATTAAAAATTAATTTTGAATTCTGAAAATAGTATTATTAATTTCTAAATTATTTTATTAAATTATAAATTCGAATTTATTTATTTATTTATTTATTTAATTATTTATCTAATTATTTATTAATTATTTAATTAATTAATAATAGGATAATTAATTAGTAATTAGGTAATTAATTAATAAATAAGGATTAGAAATAATTAAGAAATGTCATTAATAATCTAATAATTAGTTAATAGTGCAAATAATGATTCGATAATTAGAATTATTATTCGAGCGCTAGTTATTCGATTAATATTGTAATAATTATTCATATCGTATAATTAGATATTAGTAACTAATTGATTAGCGAATCGTATAAGTCTCGATAGTAATTTAATATTCGATAATTATGCGGGAATTGCGAGTAATTCGTAGTTATACAAGTAATTAATCGTTAAGTGATCTATAATTTGAATAATTCGTAGTTATTCGATAAATAGCGTATCGGTTAATTAAGTTGATTGATTATTTGTAAATAATCGATCTAATCGAATAAATATCGATAAGTTATAAATATTATAATAAATTATGATTAATCCTAATAATTAGGGATTTATTATTTTAAATTATTAAATAAGTATTTATTAATTATTTATTAGTTATTTATTTATTAAATATTTAAAAAGTGATTAATTATTTCGATAATTAATCACTTGATTTTCAATAAATCATAACTTCTTCATTTTAACTCCAAAAATTTTAAAAAAATTATTTTTGACTTTGATTTTTCTTAAATAATTATTTAAAAATTATTTTAGGATTTAAAAGGTTGTAATAATTATTTATATTGAATAATAAATTGAATCATCAGTGTTTAATTCATAACAATTCAACCGTTAGTCCGATTTAAGTGAAACGAAGACTCCTAGACTCAGAAAAATGAGACGAATCCAATAAAAATAGTTGTAAGTTATAATTTCTTCCGAAAAAGAGTGGTTTGGTGATAACTGATAGTTCGTAAGTCCTAATAGGGGTATAATTGAGCCGAATAAATCCTGAAAAATTATAATAAAATTAGATAAGACTAGTAAGGCAGGTATAAGCCTAGAATTGATTCTAGAAATAATTATAAATCTAGAAATTAATTATGTGCTTTACGTGCTACGTGCTTTATGTGATTATGTGAATAGATGTGCTGTATAAATGTATGTATATATATGCGAGTCAGATAGAAACGCATGGGTAGACTGATAAGGTTGCGTGATATCAATTCAAGATACACGTATATAGTAAGTTATCTAAACACCTATCTTTCCATGATTTGTTCAGTGTTAGCAAGGCAGAGCAAGCTAGGGTCAGAAGGCAGTGAGTTAAACCAGGTTAAGTACGCGCAAGGTAAGTTTTTCCCCTATTCTAAATTCAGAATAGTGATTTATATTTCTTTTCTATCGTATCAATTCTCTTTGATAATCATTGTTCATATACACTGTTACCCATTTATTATTGCTTGTTTCAATTTCATTTCAATTCTTGATTTACCCAATTTATTGAATTCCCTGTTCATATTTCAATTTCTTTACCCTACATATAATCTGGTATATCCTGGTGTTGGGATATATCAATAGCATACCGATTGTTCCGGATGCTCAGCCTTGGACTGGATAGTTACTATAAAGGCTGGGGTTTTCCCAGACCATTAATTAATAGGCCATAGTTGCCTGAGTACTCCTTATGTTGGTTGGGTCTATGCAGTTATGTATAGATCCGCACTATATTCTGACTGATCAGCAGATTATAGTGCATATATTGGTTCTTATTTCCAGTCTTGTTCATTTGGCACTCGCCATCATTGGCAAATTACTATTTGATACCGATACAGATGGTTGTTACAACCAGCAGCTTATTGTTTCTCTCATTTCTCTTTCTCTATACCATATATATATATATTTTTGCAGGCTTGTTGAGTAATTTTGGCTCATCCCTTTTTATTGTTACTCCTATTGTTTTACAGTTAAGGTAGAGAATGAAACCCATCAGGACCCGCATAGTCAAGAAGCGAGTCAAGCAGCGGGACCCTCTTATACCAAGAGTGTTCCTTCCTATTCCTGAAGAGAGCTTTGAATTGCCAGATCAGGTGTAGCAGGATAAGTAGTAATGTTGGGTTGAATAAAAGTCTTGTGTAGTTTGAATAAAAGTTGTGTAGTGAAACTGTAGATAGAATAAAGTTTTGTATCAAAGATAGTTCTTGAGACAGGTTTTATTTAGTTAGGTTTGTAATAAAGTGTAGTGCGTGATTCTTGTTTTCAAACTCAGACCTTAAAAGATCCTGAGTAGTGATAGTTCGGGGTAATTATTATATTTATATTCCGCTTGTACAGGTATAGTTGGTAATTGTTGTTAATAATGCCCCAAATCTATACCCCGGATTTGGAGGGTGTTATAGTTGGCATCAGAGCTTAGGTTTGACCTTTGAAAACAAGAACGTTAGGGTTAAGATAAGATAGGAAAATGAGATAGGATGAGAGTAAGAGTGTTAGGATTGTTTGTCTATGTGATTAGAAGTTATGAGTTGTAGGATTGTGATTTGATTGTTTTTGTGTTATTATTTTTATGTATATTAGATGGCTTCTTTATCATCATCTACGGAGAGGACCGAGACAGATCCAGTGGATGCACCGATAGTAGCCCCAGTGTCAGAGCAGATCTTACCTCCATTGCCACCTGAGCCAGCACCAGAGATACCACTTCCCCCAGAGGTACCAGGTTTTGCAGATTATTTTCCATACTTTGAGCCAGAGATACCAGATATTCCACCATTAGAGTTTCCGATGTTTGATATTCCTGATATGGTTGATCTTCCGCCGTGGGAGGATTTAGAGCCTCAGATTCCGATACCACCAGTCCAGATTCCAGAGATGCCACAGATGGAGCCAAAGGCAGAGCCGCCAGTGTATGCGCCTATGGAGCAGCCTGTCTTATTTCCTGCCCCATTAGCCATTTATGCACCTGTTCCGGGAGTTTATCAGTTTCCTCAGCCGGAGTTTATGGATGAGATCGTGGTAGATGGACCATTACCTTCTCGAGGTTCCAGCACTGATCTTCGTGAGCATCATACCGTGACTTATCAGCATTTTCAGGCAGAGAGGGAGGACAGGATTAGATGGCAGAACCAGTGTAGAAAGATCCTTGGATTGTATGAGACGCAGACAGATGGTCATGTCAGAGCATTACGACCAGATTATATACTGAGAGAGAGGTTACATCAGATTCACCGGATTAGCTCGCAGCAGCTTATTGATTTGAGACAGCAAGATCTTAGCGCGGAGACAGCATATCGCAGAGCATTGGGACTTACCGAGGCAGTGCTAGAGGCATTGCAGGAGGAGTTGAACCACGTACCACCAGGATTTTGAGATTAGCAGATCGATGAGTATTGTATTATGTATATTTTATAGATAGAGGCAGTATAGTATTGTATGACTAGTTTGTATGAGTGTAGTTACTGACTTTGACCGATAGTAGTAGTAGCAGTATGACTGTTATATCATAGGTTTTTGTATCAAGCACTGACACCTGTAGCTGGTGTTCTACCTATATATATATATACGAGATGATCTTTTGCACGTTTTCTTTATTTTATTTCCAGTTATTTAAGCATTTATATTTATTTCAGTACCATTGCATATTTACAAATGTTGTTTTATTTACGATCATGTTGTACCCTTATGTTTTAAAAAAAAAAAATTAAAAAAAAGCACATCATACTGTTTTATCTATCCAGTTATTTAATAAGCTGTTTTATTTTCTCAAATCGACTGTTTTAATACATGTTTAATATACTATTATTAAAGAAGACTCATTATTTATTTACCAGAAAGATGGCACCTAAAAGAAAAGCACAACCCGACTCATCGAATGGAAACACCGAGGGCCAAAACAATAATAAACAGATGGATCAGATGTTTAATCTCATGCAATAGCAGATGTTGATGATGCAACAACAAATGCAGCAGCAACAACAGCAGTTCCAGCAACAGATGTTACAGCAAGCCGCTCATCCAGGACATCAAATACCACCAGCAGCACCTACGACTACTTTCAAGGAATTTCAGTCGGTGAAGCCACCAGAATTTATGGGTTCCACGGATCCTACAAAAGCGAGAGCTTGGCTGAAAGAGATGGAAAAGGCTTTTTCGTTGGTAAAGGTTGAGGAAGAGCAGAAGACGGATTTCGCTAGCTATTTCCTAAAAGGCGAAGCTAATTACTGGTGGGAATCGAAGAAAGCTTTGGAAGAAGAAGGTGTGGTGACCTGGAATAGATTCACTGATCTTTTCTTGGAGAAATATTTTCCTCATTTTATGAAGAACCAGATGGAGATCAAGTTCCTGGAGCTGAAACAAGACAACTTATCGGTTGCGGATTATGAGACCAAGTTTACTGAATTGGCAAGGTTTGTTCCAGAGCAGGTGGATACGGACGAGAAGCGGGCCAAGAGATTTCAACAAGGACTGAAACCATGGATTCGTAGCAGGGTAGCTGTGTTTGAATTGACAACTTATACGACTGTTGTTCAGAAGGCTATGATTATTGAAGGAGAAAGTGAAGCAGCTCAGATAGAGAAAGGACCAGAGAATTTTCAGAATCGTTTTAACAAAAGGCCGGGATTTCAAGCTCGAGGAAAAGTAAACTTTAGGAGGCCAGAACAAAACAACCAGAGGATGGGTAATCGACTACCTGCCCCAACTTAGCAAAGGCTTATTCGACCGCCTGTACCTGATTGCAGAACGTGTGGTAGAAAGCATACGGGAATTTGCAACAAGTCAAATGTCACGTGTTTCAAGTGCAAGCAAAGGGGACACTATTCTGGAGAATGTCCGATGGGAAAAGCAGAAGTTACTTATTTTCAATGTGGGAGAAAAGGACATATCGCCAGAGACTGCAGAGGAATTGCAATGGCTGCTAGTATTCCAAGAGTTTTAGCATTACCTCCACCTCCACTACCACATCAAAATCAGCCCAGAGCAAGGACTTTCAACATGTCAATGAAGGAAGCGGTACAGAGTCCGAATGTGGTTGCAGGTACACTCCCTGTAAATTCCGTAAATGCTTTGGTATTGATTGATTCAGGAGCTACTAGATCTTTTATTTCTGAAGCTTTTATCTCTAAGATAGATTGTGAGGTTCAATGGTTGGATGAAGTGTTAGTCATAAAATTAGAGAATAATGATCAGGTTGCAGTAGATCGAGTATGCCCGAGTTGTGATATTGAGATAGGGAGATGTCATTTTTCAGTTGATTTGATACCTTTTAGGTTAGGGGAGTTTGATGTTATTTTAGGAATGGATTGGCTATCTAGTAATAATGCTCAAATTGACTGTGCGAATAAGAGAGTGAAATTGCAAACTGAAGAAAATGAAACGGTAATATTTAAAGGTGAGAAGCAAAAGCAGAAATTCCTATCAATAATGCAGACGAGAAGATTGCTACGTCAAGGATGCCAAGCTTATTTAGCCTATGTACGGGATGCTGATAAGGGAAATTTGAAGATTGAAGATATTCCTGTAGTTTGTGAATTTCTTGATGTTTTTCCAGACGAATTACCAGGACTTCCACCAGATCGAGAAATTGAGTTCACTATTGACTTGACGCCAGGGACCGAACCAATTTCGAAAGCTCCATATCGAATGGCACCTGTTGAAATGAGGGAATTAGCAAAGCAGTTGCAAGAACTTCTTGACAAAGGAATTATAAGGCCAAGTGTATCCCCATGGGGTGCGCCAGTATTGTTCGTGAAAAAGAAGGATGGTAGTATGCGACTGTGTATTGATTATCGTGAGCTGAACAAGTTAACTATCAAGAATAAATATCCTTTACCTCGCATCGATGATTTATTTGATCAACTAAAAGGAGCAGCATGGTTTTCGAAAATCGACTTACGATCAGGCTATCATCAGTTAAAGATCAAGGCCGAAGATATTCCAAAGACAGCGTTTAGAACGGGGTACGAACACTATGAATTTCTTGTGATGGCTTTTGGATTGACGAATGCACCTGCAGCGTTTATTGATTTGATGAATCGAATATTCAAGAAGTATTTGGATAAGTTTATCATTGTATTTATTGATGACATCTTGATCTACTCAAAGACGGAAGAAGAGCATGCATCGCATTTAAGAACGACATTGGAGATATTACGAAAGGAGCAGCTTTATGCAAAATTTTCAAAATGTGAATTTTGGTTGAAAGAAGTGCAGTTTCTAGGGCATATCATCAGTAGAGAAGGCATTCAAGTTGATCCAGCAAAGATTGAAGCTGTATTGAATTGGGAAAGACCAAATACGCCGACAAAGGTTCGAAGTTTCTTAGGATTGGCAGGATATTATCGAAGATTTGTCAAAGATTTTGTGAAGATAGCGACACCGCTTACCAAGTTAACTCGACAAAGTGAAAAGTTTGAATGGAATAGTAAGTGTGAAGAAAGTTTTCAAGAATTGAAGAATCGGTTGGTGACTGCACCAGTATTAGTACTGCCAGACGAGCGAGGAAATTTTGTTATTTACAGTGACGCTTCATATCGCGGTTTAGGATGTGTGTTGATGCAACATGGTAACGTCATTGCATATGCGTCGAGACAACTTAAACCTCATGAGCAGAAATATCCTACGCATGATCTGGAATTGGCAGCAATTGTATTTGCATTGAAGCTTTGGAGACACTATCTGTACGGTGAAAAATGCGAAATCTACACGGATCATAAAAGTCTGAAGTATATCTTCATGCAAAAGGAACTAAACATGCGACAACGTCGATGGCTGGAATTAATTAAAGATTATGATGTTACAATCAGTTATCATCCAGGAAAAGCAAATGTTATAGCAGATGCACTAAGCAGAAAAGAAAGATTGAATCGGTTAACTTCATGTGAAGAATTGGTTAAAGAATTCGACAAATTGGAAATTGAGATTCGTATTCCTCATGAATCTGCAGGAACTATTTACGCTATGACTTTTCAACCAGGTTCGCTAGAAAAGATTCGCCATTGTCAAGATAAAGTGATGAGTCAAGACGACAACTTAACAGGTGAAGAGATTACAACTCAGAAAGATAATGAAGGAATTTTACATTTTGCGTCAAGAATCTGGATCCCTAACGTGGCAGAATTAAAAGAAGAAATTATGCGAGATGCGCACAATTCGAAGTATTCCATTCATCCAGGAAGCACGAAAATGTATCGCGATTTGAAGGAAAACTTTTGGTGGCCGAATATGAAGAAGGAGATAGCAGAATGGGTGAGTAAATGCTACACATGCCAGCGAGTTAAAGCAGAGCATCAACATCCGAGTGGGTTATTACAACCATTAGACATTCCAGAATGGAAATGGGAACATCTAGTGATGGATTTCATAGTGGGACTTCCAAGGACGAAAGCCAATCACGATGCAATTTGGGTTATTATTGATCGATTGACGAAATCAACACATTTTCTTCCAATTAATGAGAGATTTTCATTGGACAAGCTAGTGCACTTATATCTTAAAGAAATTGTGATGCGTCATGGAGTACCAGTATCAATTGTATCGGATCGAGATCCTCGTTTCAATTCAAGATTTTGGAGACAATTCCAAGAATGTCTAGGAACGAAGTTGAATATGAGTACAGCCTATCATCCGCAAACTGACGGTCAAAGTGAAAGGACAATTCAAACGATTGAAGACATGCTACGAGTTTGTGCGATCGATTTTGAAGGTAGTTGGGATGAACATTTACCCCTAGTGGAATTTTCTTATAATAACAACAATCACGCCAGTATTAGAATGCCACCGTATGAAGCATTATATGGAAGGAAATGCAGATCACCAGTGCATTGGGATGAAGTTGGAGAACGCAAGATTTTGGATCCAGAATTAATTCAGAAGACAAAAGAAAAGATTAAACTTATTCGAAAATGAATCGAGGCAGCACAAAACAGACAAAGCAGATATGCAGACCAAGCAAGGAAGTATATGGACTATCAGGAAGGAGAACACGTATTGCTCAAAATATCGCCATGGAAAGGATTGACCAGATTTGGCAATAAAGGGAAATTGAAGCCACGATACGTTGGACCATTTGAGATTTTGAAGAAAATTGGGAAGGTTGCGTACGAGTTAGCTCTACCACCCCATATGCAGCACATTCACAACGTATTTCATGTATCTATGCTTAAGAAGTATAATCCTGATACAAGGCATGTAATAGAATATGAACTAGTAGAATTTCAGGCAGATTTGTCGTATGTAGAACAACCAATAAGAATTCTAGATAGGCAAGAGAGGGTATTAAGAAATAAGTCTGTGTCATTAGTGAGAGTTTTATGGAGAAACCCAGTGGTTGAAGAATCAACCTGGGAGCTTGAGAGTGAAATGTTAGAAAGGTATCCTCAGTTATTTGCATAATGTGATTCTGAGGACAGAATCTTGTTAAAGGGGGGGAGAATGTAACGACCGAGGAATTACGCTGGTATTATATTATAATAATGATAAATTATGTGTATTATGATGTGATTAAATGTGTAAGTTGTTAAACCCTAACTGCTATGTGTTATGTGTTGGCTGTTTTGATCCAAACGTGTTTTGGATATATATTGAACGTTTTATCGTCAGTTATATATATTATATCAAAACCTGTACAGCTCAAAACTATGTTTTAAAAGCCCGTATTTCAAACAAAATCATTGGCCCTATTTTGCCAAAAATGCCCTATACCATATCGCTATTCTGAACCCCTAGACGTTTTACCAATTGACCTTTTTCGCGAAAAACGACTTTTCCGGATCCCTTCGGGTACCAAAAACCCCACAAAAATTATATTTTTATATGATCATGAAATTATCATATATCATTTTTCTTTGTATTTTTGTATTTTTCACAATTTTTGGGAATTTTTAGTATTTATTTTGTATTTATTGAACATTTAAAAATTCAATAATAATACCCAAAAATTATAAAAATTGGGGCCAAATATTTTTAATAGGAGTGTAATTAGACCCTTAATTTTACTTAGGGATATTATCTTCATAAATATAAATACCTGAATTATTATTAATTAAATCAGTTAATTACAATTGAAAATCAGGAAAAAAATAAAAAGAAAAAAAAAAGGAATTAGGGTTAGGGTTTGGTGAAGAACAGGGCAACAGAATCAAAGCTGATTTTCATCGTGATTTCGGAGTCCAAATCGTTAGTGTAAGTACTCGTTTTGAAGCTTATGATCTATAGTTTTCGATTATGTAAGTGTTTTTGATGTTTGATTGATCGAACTGAAAGTTTATATTTTCGGGTTTTTAATCGCGAACTCGGGTTTGATTTTCTGGTTTTTGTTTGATGTTTTGATGATTACGAGCGTGTAGATCGTCGTTTTGTGAGTCGATTGGCACCGGTTTCGTCGAGGTTGGTGTACTTTTTGAGCTCGCTGGAGTTCCGCCGCCGCCGCGTTTCTCAGGTTTCCGGCTGTTGTAGTCGACGAGGACGAAGGAGGAACAGAAGGGGAGCGTCGTTGTGTTGCTGTGCGTCGAAAACGCAGAAGGAACGAATGGAATCGAACGTTTTCGTCTCGCCGGAAAAATCTCCGCCGGCGTCGGATTCTGGGCAGTGGCCGGTGTTCTTCGTGACCCGATCGGGTCGAAGACGACCCGGTTGCAACCCGGTTTCGACCCGGTTTCGATCCAAAAACCCCCAATCTGTTTTTCTGATTTCTGTTTCTGAATTTTTATTATTTAATTCTATTTTATAAAAACAGAAATTAGATTTATTAATTCTAAAAATCAATTAAAAATTAATTTTGAATTCTGAAAATAGTATTATTAATTTCTAAATTATTTTATTAAATTATAAATTCGAATTTATTTATTTATTTAATTATTTAATTATTTATCTAATTATTTATTAATTATTTAATTAATTAATAATTGGATAATTAATTAGTAATTAGGAAATTAATTAATAAATAAGGATTAGAAATAATTAAGAAATGTGATTAATAATCTAATAATTAGTTAATAGTGTAAATAATGATTCGATAATTAGAATTTTTATTCGAGCGCTAGTTATTCGATTAATATTGTAATAATTATTCGTATCGTATAATTAGATATTAGTAACTAATTGATTAGCGAATCGTATAAGTCTCGATAGTAATTTAATATTCGATAATTATGCGGGAATTGCGAGTAATTCGTAGTTATACAAGTGATTAATCGTTAAGTGATCTATAATTTGAATAATTCGTAGTTATTCGATAAATAGCGTATCGGTTAATTAAGTTGATTGATTATTTGTAAATAATCGATCTAATCGAATAAATATCGATAAGTTATAAATATTATAATAAATTGTGATTAATCCTAATAATTAGGGATTTATTATTTTAAATTATTAAATAAGTATTTATTAATTATTTATTAGTTATTTATTTATTAAATATTTAAAAAGTGATTAATTATTTCGATAATTAATCACATGATTTTCAATAAATCATAACTTCTTCATTTTAACTCCAAAAATTATAAAAAAATTATTTTTGGCTTTGATTTTTCTTAAATAATTATTTAAAAATTATTTTAGGATTTAAAAGGTTGTAATAATTATTTATATTGAATAATAAATTGAATCATTAGTATTTAATTCATAACAATTCAACTGTTAGTCCGATTTAAGTGAAACGAAGACCCCTAGACTTAGAAAAATGAGACGAATCCAATAAAAATAGTTGTAAGTTATAGTTTCTTCCGAAAAAGAGTGGTTTGGTGATAATTGATAGTTCGTAAGTCCTAATAGGGGTATAATTGAGCCGAATAAATCCCGAAAAATTATAATAAAATCAGATAAGACTAGTAGTGCAGGTATAAGCCTAGAATTGATTCTAAAAATTATTATAAATCTAGAAATTAATTATGTGCTTTACGTGCTACGTGCTTTATGTGATTATGTGAATAGATGTGCTGTATAAATGTAT
Organism: Apium graveolens; assembly: GCF_009905375.1. Classification (NCBI taxonomy): domain Eukaryota; kingdom Viridiplantae; phylum Streptophyta; class Magnoliopsida; order Apiales; family Apiaceae; genus Apium; species Apium graveolens. Next base: position 240,474,823 of record NC_133652.1, on the reverse strand, counting down.
GTATATATATATATATGCGAGTCAGATAGAAACGCATGGGTTGACTGATAAGGTTGCGTGATATCAATTCAAGATACACGTATATAGTAAGTTATCTAAACACCTATCTTTCCATGATTTGTTCAGTGTTAGCAAGGCAGAGCAAGCTAGGGTCAGAAGGCAGTGAGTTAAACCAGGTTAAGTACGCGCAAGGCAAGTTTTTCCCCTATTCTAAATTCAGAATAGTAATTTATATTTCTTTTCTATCGTATGAATTCTCTTTGATAATCATTGTTCATATACACTGTTACCCATTTATTATTGCTTGTTCCACTTTCATTTCAATTCTTGATTTACCCAATTTATTGAATTCCCTGTTCATATTTCAATTTCTTTACCCTACATATACTCTGGTATATCCTGGTGTTGGGATATATCAATAGCATACCGATTGTTCCGGATGTTCAGCCTTGGACTGGATAGTTACTATAAAGGCTGGGTTTTTCCCAGACCATTAATTAATAGGCCATAGTTGCCTGAGTACTCCTTATGTTGGTTGGGTCTATGCAGTTGGGTATAGATCCGCACTATATTCTGACTGATCAGCAGATTATAGTGCATATGTTGGTTCTTATTTCCAGTCTTGTTCATTTGGCACTCGCCATCATTGGCAAATTACTATTCGATACAAATACAGATGGTTGTTACAACCAGCAGCTTATTGTTTCTCTCATTTCTCTTTCTCTATACCATATATATATTTTTGCAGGCTTGTTGAGCAATTTTGGCTCATCCCTTTTTATTGTTACTCCTATTGTTTTACAGTTAAGGTAGAGAATGAAACCCATCAGGACCCGCATAGTCAAGAAGCGAGTCAAGCAGCGGGACCCTCTTATGTTAAGTGGATTAGGCAGTTGGTAAGGTACTCATGAAAGAATCGCCTTAAAACTCTTAATGGTTAATTTATTAAAAATGGTGGAGCCGAGGGTACTCGAGGGACTTAAGTGAATCGTTAACCGCGAAAGCGAACGTTAGGACTCTAAATGGTTAAAGTCTAGTTTTTTAAGCGACCGGGGTTTAATTCTGACTTATGTTGTTATTCATAGGTTATAGGACCTACTCTAAGCTTAAGTCTATTCGGGAGCACTCAGGCAAGTTTTCTACCCGTTATACTGTTGTTGTGATGTAGACGTATGTATATGCGTTATCTTGTGATAGATGCATGATGGTTAAATTAGCAAATTCTTGCGATATATTGTAGCATGTGATATGGTATATATGCATGCCTGTTTCGTAATCTTGATATATATATCTATTGATTCAGTTGATAATACCTATGCTAGAGATAAGCAGTAATTACATATACCCTTAGTACAGGGGACCCAAAGGTGAACATTTTTCTAAAACCGGGAGTCGATGCTCCCGAGTATATTATATATATTTATGTATATATATAGATATAGTTTTCAAAACTATGAATCGAATAAGGTTTATTCGATAACTTTATTTTTATTAATGAATATTATTTTGAATATTCATTCGAGGACTTATGACTCCGTTTATTTTATTAATGAATATTATTTTGAATATTCATTCGAGGACTTATGACTCCGATTATTTACTAAATAATATTATTTATTTTATTAAAGAATAATGTGTCGATAATCAAACTCACTTTTGTTTATTCAAATAAAGATAGTACTTTCGTATAAGTATATCCTTGGTTATTTAATATTCATTGCAAGTATAAGTTTTAAAACTTCTACTTCAATTATTTTTATAAAGATTATTCTTTATGAGAATATTATTTAAATAATAATATTCAGATATTTTCTAATATATCGGGACTGATTTATTTCATTAAATCAGCATTACTCCAAACACTCTTTAAAGTGTTTTCGAGTCTTCAAAATGATTTTTAAAGGTTAGGGCGGATCTCAAAACTCATTTTTATATTTAAGATCTTCCTTTTAAAGGGGATTTAAATATTCACTCAAAACCTGAGGGATCCGGCTCTGTGCTGTAGTTTATATTCGCAACAAGGTTGCTATTTTGATAAAAGAGTTTTTGATTACTTACCCAACACTCGGGAAGTAAAATTCTTGGAACAAGTTAATCCATTAACAGGCATCGCCTGGGAAATATCGGTGAGTTTTCCTTTCCAACTAGATACGACTTCTTGGTGGAGCCGTATCAACAAGTTTCTACTTGGGGAAAGGGGGGACGAGCTTTACATTTCAGAGTCATGGATTTCATCTGAACTAGAAGTGGCGTAAGTGGTCGAGTAGCGCCGGCCCAGCCTTATTATATTGGCCCAAATGGCCCGAAAGTTTCGCTAAGACCGTCCATTCCTTAGGAGTCCAGTGTTCGGTTGACCAGTAAATCCGACAGGTTCTCCTCTACATGTAGAAAATGGTGGGGTTGCACTACTACGACTGATCATCGTAAGTGGTCTTCCTGGCGCGGCAAACTCCCGTAATGAGTTCATCATCCAATTGGATATTTCTGCAATACTACCCAGAGCACTTCGATAGAAAGGCTACGGTTGGGCGATTATTGAGTGTTGGCAGGGTCAAGTTTTCAAAATGATGTTCGCATCAAATGAAGTATCTCGTAACTTCATTTTATTTTGATGATATTTTAAAGATTGATTCTATATAAGTTTTGTCTTGTAGCTTAATCTATGGGATGAAATATTTGTACATTGAACGGTGGTAGTCCAAGTAGTATTCGGAAAAGATATAAGTATATTGGAGTATCTTGTAACTTCATCTTTTAAACTTATATCTAGTAAATGATTATCTTGTGCATGTCAAAGATTTTCAGAAAAACGTTAAGACAAGGTTAGATATATGAGATCACCTTGCAACGATATTTTATACAGTTATAAACTGGAACTCTGTGTACATTATACATGTCAGAGGATTTCAAAGATTGTGAAAAGTATATATGTATATATATACTGAATATTTTGCGACTTGGTCGCGTTAAGATATCAGCTTGGTTCATTTCTTTTGACCAAGACTTTAATGAGTACTATGAGAATGCTCATATATTGTTAATCAGTATACATATTATTTTGGTGGGCTTATTGCTCACCCGTGCTTTCTTCTTTCATCACACAACAACAGATAGAAAAGATGAACAGGACCAAGCTCCTAATTCGCAAGCGGTTAGAAAACGTTCCGCAGTCTTCTGGAAGCGTTGATGCCGCCGTAGCTGAGGTAGAAATTACCAATAGGCTAGACTTTCAACTTCTGATGTACCAGACTTATGTATCTATATGAATTGTAATAATGGCAAAGAAATGTAAAATTATTCAGAAACCCTTTTAAGGTGTAACGGTTTATAATTGTGGAATTAAGGACTTGTGTTATTTTTGGGTATTCATCTCTGAGACTATAACTTGTGGTGTGTGTGTGTATATTGTGGGGTCACAGTACTCAGTAGTTGGTTGACTGTTAAGATTAAGTATTGATAAGGGAAATGGAACTCGTGACAACCCGAATCCCCGACCCCGAATTTGGGGGTGTTACATAGGGCGCGCCCTCCGTGAGAAAGGGGTGGAGGCGCCTGGACACCTTGGGCGTGCCCACAAAGATTATGGAGTTAGGTTTGTTGGATCCATATGGCGCTCCCTCTCCTATCATTTCCTGAGGAGGTCCTGACAGTGGAAGGTGTTAGGGCGAACCTGTATGAAGTAAGGAGCCCTAAAAACAAGTTTTATGTGTTACTTGGATGAGTACTTTGGATCCATCAGGAGGAAAATAAATTATTGTTACCAACATATTTTTTACAAGTACTCTATTGAAGAACTCCTTCCTGTAATGCAACCACAGGAATGCGGTGTCCATGGTCAGAGACCCTCAGGGGTATGCCTGGACGGAAGGCCTCCTCCTGTAGTCAATGAGTGTTCTCATTGGGAATGTGGGGTAAACTCTGGTGTGTACTTTGGGAGCTCTGTCTCTGTAGTCAACGGATGTCCTCTTTGGGAGACTTTGGAGTATCCTGGACTTTGCACCCAAAAGTTTGGGATCACTTGTCCTGCAATCTGATAGGGGTTCCTTATCTGGGGGACAAGGATGCGTCCAACATTTGGGGTGAACCAAGGCTATACCTGCATTTACGGATTAGAGAAACAGCTGGTAGCGAAGGGTTAGCCTTGGCCAGGGAGATGCCTTATCCATAAATTCTCAAAGCCACGGACGAGCCTTGGGCCTTTGTGGTTGGGCCTCATTGGCGAACATTCCTAAATCTAGTAGAAGAAGGTTTTCAGTAGGTTTTCTACTGGGGCTCTGTTAGTGTATACTGAAAATATTTAATTGAAGTATGTACATTTATTTCTGGCCAGTTTATTTGAGAATCATTTGAATGTTTACATGTTGTCTAATATTATATATTGTGAACAATCTAGTATCAAATGGGATACAGAATATTAGATTGAAAATTAAATACGGTTATATAATATAATAAGGTTCACATCACAGGTGGTTTTGGACAATCCACTGGTATGGCTGTATTATTATTTAGATTAGTTTATATTGACTAATAAATAATGCTAGTATACTTTGTGTATATTGAACATGATCAAATTTAGAATTGTTCCCTTAATACTGATTAAGAAGGAGAACTAAGATTCTATGATATTATTAATGCTTAGGTTCTTAATCCGGAAATAGTAATTGACACGTGTATATTATTTACATGCTTTGATTTATATATGAAATAATTCTTTTGAATTATATCATTATATTTTGGGTGATGGAATTATATACATGGTGGATATTATTTATTAAAGGAATCCATGTCCTGATAATATTCGGGTTAATGATGTCCCCTTGAAAGCTCAAAAAGATTTAATTATGTGAAACCCTGCAGGTGGAATTTATTCTGGCATAATTAAATAAAGGTTGAGTGGATGATCAAGGATAAAAGATATTAATTAAATAAATTATCAGTAATTTATTTAATTAATGGACATATGATATTTTAAACATGGGGAATTTAATAAGCAAATAATATTGGAATCGAATTAATTAAATTACGGTATTAGGAAAGGTAGTGCAAATATTAATTCTTTAGTGGATTGAATTAATATTTAATTACATTGGGCTAGGCTCAAGATGTAATTAGAAGGCCCAACCTAATTATCCATGGTCCCTATTGTAGCCTATATATATTCTTATTCTCTTCTTGCTTGGCAATTTGTGTAAAAACATATTGTAGCCACCAAGGAGCAAGAAGAGAGGATAACTTGAGAAGACGGAGGCCACACTTCGCTCAAGGGAATTTGGGAATACAATAGAAGAGCGTGGAATCAACCATTAACAAGGTAATCCTCTTTTCGTAATCTTTATCATAAAACGTAGTAACACCCTAAGTCCGTGGTTCCCAACAGGCTCGGGATCAGAGATCTAAGCCCATTAGGTTCTTATTTCCCAATAACTACGTCATCTTGATTCCCTATAAATAGGGATACGTAGGCAAATTGTAAGGGGTGAGAATCAAGAGCACAAAGAAGCCACCACTAACCTTAAGCAATCTCAGCCACCAATAATCACCACCACCAAACATTGTTCACATTTCCCAACGAACATTGTTCACGTTTTCCGACAAAGAACCACTGTCACAGATCTTGTTTCCGGCTACGAACCTCAAACTTTGTTGCTACCAAATTCATCCGTCAAAAAATTGGCACTAGAAGGGGGGGCTAATCAAGATCTGCATCTAGGAGGAAAAATGTCTCAATATCGTGATGAAAGTTCTTATGATGGAGAAAGCTCTGAAGAAGGCTCTAAGAAGGGCTATGATGAACCCTACGTTCCTACTTCGGTGGATCATCCAACCCCGAATGTCGGGGCCCAACCACCAGTCCTGATTAGCAACACAGATTTGTTGGAACAGTTTTATCGCATGGGTGATTCCCTGAATGGTTTCGACTCAAGGTTGAGCATGCTGGAACGACGTAAGATAATGAGATGCCTTCATCGTAACCACTATGCTCATTCATCTGGGAAAGCTCCCATGGCTAAGAGGGATGCTCTGGTTGGCTGCAGCCAATCCATAGGCGAGCGTGTGGCAATAACGCAGTGACGTCTCAATTACTCCAACAACACAACCCTAATCATTAAACTTGTTGATGAAGATACTAATGGACAAGAGGTGCTGCAGACTGATAACCGAGTTGTTGCTCACCCGCACCGATCTGGGCGAACTCTGAAGGAGCGACGACAAGTGGAATCCATGCCAACGAACGAGCAACGAAGTTTTACTATGTTGAAGAATCATTTAGGAATCGATTTGGGAGATGATGATCTAAGGATGATACTTTTAGAATGGCATAGGGATGCCGATCGCGGAGATGTGAACCCCCGTGGATCAATGTATATGCCCCTAAATCCCACTGATCTTTGGATCGGTATGGTCGAGACTATGGAAGTGATCGTTAGAGAAGACCTCAGTAGAGGGGAAGAGGCGGAGGCCGAGGTAGATACTTGGAGGATAATCATTGTGACAACTATCATGGCTATAGAGATACTCACATGTATGATCGAGCTGGAAGAGATAACTATATGGGAGATGACGGTCGTAGGGATATCCAGATATATGATCGTGAGATCCCTCAGGGCCATGACCGGGGGCAAGGAGAAAATCCGGAAGGGAATCAAGAGTGAAATCTGGAGATATCGGTGATATAAGAAGGAGGACAAACTAATCCCCAAAATACTAATCAGCAACCGGCTCCCCCGGGTGGGAATCAGGTTGTGCCACCTCCACCTCTACCTCAAGACCTACAACCCAATATACAGAATATCCCCGACATCAAGATCTTTAATATGGATGATTTGAAGAAGCTACTTAATCACCTGGAAGGAAGGGTAATAGCAACAACTGAAATTCCCTGGCCATTTTCCGCTGCTGTAAAGAGGCTCAGATGCCGATCGGATATCGAAACACAACTAGCGATCTCCATTTCCATGGAAGTTCGGATCCAATGGAGTTTCTGAGATGATTCAACATAGATATGGATGTATACCAGGTTCCGGACTTGGCCAGATGTAGACTCTTGGCAGCAACTTTTAGGGAAAACGCTCATCAGTGGTTTCAAAAGCTTAGACCATGGGTAATCACTTCCTGGGATCATATGAAAACCTTATTCTTGACTAAGTTCCAGGCAGCTATGATATACGCCCCGTCAGTCACTACGCTGGAAAATGCCAAATAGAGGGAAAATGAAAGTCTGACATCTTACTTCAAAAGGTTCAATGCCGAGTCTACCAGTATAAGAGGGGCTTTAGACGAAGCTTTAAATTTTTTTTTGATAGCGGGACTAAGAGTTGGTTCAAATTTCTGGAAGTAATTACAGGGGAAGGATCCAGCTACTCTGGCAGATGTCTTTGCCTTGGCAGAATCATTTAAGGCCATAGAATAATCTTTAGCAGAATTCCAACCGACTTCCAAAATGAGCCAGAGGGGTAGAGCAAGAAAGAGAGATGGATCTCTGATCCCGAGATATCGAAGAAGTAGTCGGAGCCCAAATCGGGTGAATGTCACAGTTGTGCGGAGGAAATAGATCCCTCCCTCGAGCTATGACAACAGAACTAGCGGAAACACCCCTTTGGTTACATCGATTGATCACATTTCCGAAGTGAACAAGAACAAAGGACTTTTTAGGAAGCCTGAAGCTCTATCGTCTTGGAAAATTAAAGACAAGAAAAAATACTATAAATTTCATGAATCACCCGGTCACAACACTCATGAATGTCGACAGTTAAAAGACGTGTTAGGAATATATTGTGAACTTGATGATAAGTTAAACAAAACACCTTAGTAGATTTAACTTAGCGATTTTGTAACTTTCAACGGATGATCACTTTCACTATCCGTTAAAAGAGTAGCTTATGTAAATAAGTCTAGTAGCATATTTCTGCATACTTGTATAAGCTTAGTGAGCTAGATTTCTGAGAAATGTTTAGGTCATGTTAACTACTAGATTGATATGCAAGATAGGATGGTTAATTGTAAATAGATGATGCCTTGTAATCTTGTTTAAGTGAAATGGAGCTAACTGTCAAGAAAATAGTCTCAACGGATGTCTCACAAAGCTTCAACGGATGCTCAGATAAAGCTTCAACGGATGATCTACAAAGCTTCAACGGATGATCAACCAGAGTATCAACAGACGACCATACATAGCTTCAACGGATGATTCAATGAAGTTCCAACGGATGTTCAAATTCAAAGAGCAGTTGATAGTGACTTGACAGTCACATGCGTTAATTGTATGCAAAAGGAATATGGCAACCTAATTACTGGTTTCAGAGAACAAAGAAGCATTACCATTTTCATGCAACTAAGAAGATATTCAAAGATGCTGGAATAGAGTAATGAAATAGCATGAAGTTAGACTAGATATAGTTTTGTTTTATTATCTTATCTTACTGTCATGTAAACTTGGTGATATATAAACCAAGTGTAGCAAGTAGAACAACTAACTAAACAAGCTTATTTTCAGAGAAACATATCAAGATATATTTTGTAAGAATTTCTCTATAGTTTTGTTTGTTCAACTTGTAAAGCAGCTGTGAGCTATTCAAAGCTTCACAGAGTTCTCAATCTGATATATATATATATATATATATATATATATATATATATATATCTGATGGACACTTTCAAATCCACCAGAAAGTTTTAAAGCTTGTGTTTTATTACTTAGTGTCTTGATTTCTATTACACTTTCATTCTGCACTATTGCAAATCAAACACTGTTATATATATTAAGGTAGAACAATTTTAAAATCTTAAAAAGTACCCAGAATCACATTCAACCCCCCCTTCTGTGATTCTTGTTGTATTGTTTAGGGAATAACAATTGGTATTAGAGAAAGCTCTTGAAGTATAAAGAGTGTAAAGATCACAACAATCAACGGGATGAATAAGAAGGATGTTGAAGTGAAGATTCCATTTTTGGATAAAGATAATTATCATCACTGGAAGGTGAAGATGCACCTGCATCTTCTTTCTCAAGATGAGGCCTATGTGGACTGCATAGAGAGAGGTCCTCATGTACCAATGAGAGCTGCAACTGGCAATGAACCATCAGTTCCAAAACCCAGACATGAATGGTCTGATCCTGACATTGAGCAAGTCAGGAAATAAAAAGGCCATGAACATATTATTTAATGGTATTGATGGTGATATGTTTGACAACATAATCAACTGTAAAACATCAAAAGAGGTTTGGGAGCAATTCAAATAATCTGTGATGGAACTGAGCAAGTTAGAGAAAACAAGATGCAACTCCTGATTCAGCAATATGAGCATTTTCACTGTGAAGAAAGTGAATCACTCACAAATATTTTCAGTAGGTTTTAAAAGCTACTAAATGCTCTAAAACTGCATGGAAGAGTCTATCAGACAAAAGACTCCAACCTCAAGTTCCTTAGATCTCTCCCAAAGGAGTGGAAGCCAATGACAGTCTCATTGAGAAATTCACAAGATTACAAGAAGTTCACCTTGGAAACACTGTATGGCATCCTGAAAACCTATGAGCTTGAAATGGAGTAAGATGAAAGGATGTAGAAAGGAATGAAGAAGGGAGGATCCATTGCACTTGTTGCTATGTTGGAAAAGGAGAAAGAGACGAAGGTGGAAGCTGTTGAATCTACATCAAAGGTCTGTGATAGCAACGGTAAAGGGCTGGTAGCTGAAAATGAAGATCAATTGAGCCAAGATGACATGGATGATATTGATGAGCATCTAGCATTCTTATCCAGGAGATTTGCCAAGCTAAAATTCAAGAAGAATTTTGGAGCAGCCAAGCCCAACAGAAATATGGTTGATAAGTCAAAATTCAAGTATTTCAAATATGGCTTGGCGGGTCATTTTTCCAGTGAGTGCAGAAAGTCTGATTCCAGCAAAAAGAAGTTTGAGCCAGTTGATTATAAGCAAAAATACTTTGAGTTGCTCAAGCAAAAGGAAAGGGCTTTCATCACACAGGAGAATGATTGGGCTACAGATGGAGTGGATGAGGATGAAGAAACAAGCTATGTCAATCTAGCCCTAATGGACAAATCAGATGATACGGAGACCAGTTCATTAAGCAATCAGGTAATCACCACTAACCTAGCACATTTATCTAAAGTTGAGTGTAATGATGCAATAAATGACATGTTTATGAATTATATCACCTGTGTGTTACACTTAAGTCCCTCACTAAGGAAAATGCTAAAATTAAATAAAACAATTTGTTTTTAAGTGAGAGGAACAATGTGTTAGAGTCTCAGTTCATTGAATTTGAAAAATTGAGAATTAAGTGCAAAATTGCTAAGGATGAATTAACTGAGTCCTTGAAGAAAGAAGAGTGTTATTCTCAAGGAACTAACAATGAGATTTACAGAAGGGGGTTGAATGTAAATCTCAAAACTTTTTAAAGTTTTGAGCAGTTTCAAAGGCTAGATGTATAATGAACAAATGTGTGTGAATTGCTTTAAGCAAGTGCAGACAGATGTATATTCAAAACATAAATGTAAAGAACACAGAAGCTTTTAAAACTTTTCTGGTGGATTTGTTGTTCCACCAGAGATGTGTATTTCAGAAAATCTGTGATACAAAAAATTGTTCATAGCTGCTTCCTAGTACAAACTAGATGATTTTCTCTCTGAATTTTTTCTAAACAGCTCTTGAAAATTCACACCTAATTACTAGCTGCAACTTGGTTTATATATCACCAAGTTTTTCAAGTGAAGACAAAGATAAAATACAATTATAAAATAGTCCTTCACATGTTTCTTCTTCATTTCTCTATCCAATACAATCTAAGATAATCTGTGAATCTTTAAATACTTCCTTGTTTGCACCAGAATGGAAATGCTATTTTTTCTTGATTCCTCCAAGAGGCTACCACATTCCAATTGTCTCTGTCAACCCATGTGCCTCTGTCAGCTTATGAATTGTCACTATCAACTGCTATGGAACTGAGCATCCATTGAAGCTTTCATCCATTGGTGGCTTTATCCGTTGATGCTTTAGCAGTTGAAGCTTTATCCGTTGATGCACTCATCCGTTGATGGATGGTATCCGTTGAAGCTTTAGGGACATCCGTTGAGGCTTTGTTTCTCATCCGTTGAAGGTCTTTAATTTACCAGTTGATACTACTTCATTTATACAAAATTACAAGGCATGAAATATTTACAATTAGCCCTCCTATTTGCATATCCACTAGTAGTCAACATGACTTATAATTTCCTACAACTTCTAAGAATTATAACTCATTTACAAAGACTGAAATGTGCTATAATACTAAACTTATTTCTAAGTAAAGCTACTCCATCAACGGATAGACAAAGTGGTCTTATCCGTTAAGGCTACAAACACTAGTTTTCTACATAAGTATTTTGTTTAGCTTATCATCAAACTAGTACACATATATACCTAACAATCTCCCCCTATTTATGTCTAATAGAATTGTAGGCATAAGTTCAAGGTTAACTTGATGATAACAAAACACTTAACAAATATATGAGTTGAAACTAAGTAGAAATTCAAAAGTGCTGCAAAAGTATATGTACTGAGATAGAGTTGAAGATTTAAAGTGTTTTCAAGGGTGCTCCTTTAGCCTGAGCAAATCAATTTTTTTCCCTTTGTTCCCTTGTTTTCTTTCCTAGCCTCCTGTCATTTTCCTCTACTTGGAGTTGGAATTGTCTGTAGAATTTAGCTTCATCTTTATCACTGATATCCAACTTAGATTGCATGTCCTTGAGAGTTTCATTACTGGAAATCTTAAGCTGGTCTTCAAGTCTGAAAAATCTTCTGACTCCTTTATTATCTCTGAACTCCATCAACCAATGAGGTGAATTATGAATTGTAGTTCCATGCTCTGGGATGAGTAATGTTCTAGGCAAGGAATTTGACTCCCACCAAGTCTTCCTTATGCTGGCAATCTTGTTGAGAATCTCAGTCTTGGCAGTCCTGGTAAAACTAGTGTCCCTTTTTATAGCTGAGTAGACTCTAATCAAGGTAGAATAGCCCTCATTTAGAATTCTTTGAAGAGGCCAAGTCCTTTCCATACTTCCTTTATACTTGAACACTAGCCTTTCTGGTAGCTGTCCATAGGCATTTATTCCCCTTACTTCCTCCAGCTCATCTAGGTAGAGTTCAATATCTGTATATTCTTTTATGTCACAAATATAAACATAATCATCCTTTGAGGCTTGTGGCTTAGGCTTAGGTTTATGTTTCTGAGTGAATTTTCTTGAGGTTGGGGGAGGTGTGGATTTGGATTTTCTTTTCAGTTCCTTTGGTGGTGGAGAAGTAGTTAAGAAGGTAGGCAATTTGATGGTGTTCCAATCAATAGGTTACTCTTTAGGGATGATTGGTTCACCATGGATATTGATACTGGGATCAGCAACAAAAGGTTCATGAATGGAAGGTAGTGGTTTGGATTTTGATTGGATTACTTCAGTGTCATCTTCACTCTTCCTTTTTGCCCTAACCTTCTTTCTGTTACCCTTCTTCCATTTTTTTCTTTCCTCACTTTCACCAACCACATTCCCCATATCCACATTTATATTTTCAGTCTTGTTTCCTTCACTCTTTTCTTCAATCTTCTTCTTATCTTCAAGTTGACTTGACTTTAGCTGTTATTTAGCCTTTGCATGTGCTCTTTTGTCAGCTTCCAACTCTTTAGCTTCTTTTTTTAACCTCACGGTCTCTTCCCTCTTGGCTATTGAGATATTGGGATGTCCTTGAATCACACAGATACTCTTTCCCTCTCTATAGATGATAGCCATATTCATTCTTTCCACTACATCCTTGGTCTCTTTGTGCTTTATGATATTACCACCCAAAACTTTGTCTTCATCAGGCTTTGGAGGAGGAAAATCCACTTCTTTTAGCTGAGCAAGAGTTAGAGGGTTCTTTGTATAGGCCTTGTTGAATCTAGTGGTTAGCCTGAGTACCATGGGCTTCAAGTTCCTTGAAGAGGTTTCTCCAACCTTATTCCTCCTTACTGGCTTGTGGTCCATAATGATTGGCTCAACTTTTGTGTTATGTTCCACAGATAGAGATTTTGCAGTTGTTGAATCAAACACTTGTTGCATCCTTTCATCAATTTTCCTCCTTTTCTCTTTCACCTTCATCTCAGCTGCTGCTAGCTGGATTAGATCAATTCCGTCAAGCTTTCCTTTGATTTGAAGTGTTGGAGAAGTAGTGATGGCAGGAACTAGCACTTTGGATATTTGAATTTGTATAGGTGGCTCCACTTCCCCTTTATTCTCCCCCTTTTTGTTATCATCAAGGAGAGGCCTGTGTTTTAGCCAGTTGCATTAGAAGACTTGTCTGAGACTGTTGATTTTGAAGAATGGTCACCATAGAGTTCTCAATAATTTGAACTCTTTCCTCCAATTTGGCCATCTTCTTTTCAGCATCTGATTCTCTTCTCAGTCTCAATAACAGTTCCTGCATAGTACCAAAGGGCATAACTGCATCCAGTTTCTCAGTAGTGTAAGACTTTAAGGCAGATATATCCTTTTTGAGTTCATCCATACTTAAATTTTGTCTTAATTGTTGTAGCTTCATGAGGTGCAAAGAATCTAAATGTGCTTGGAGAATGGCCTTGGTACTAGCATTGGAAGTTTCCTGAATTGCCTTTTGGATAGCCATGACTTGTTTGACTAAGGATACATTGAAGTGCCCTGGTGTAGACTCCTTTGTCAATGCCCATTCAGGTAACTCTGGAATAGAGCTTGGGCCTTCAACTCCCCCTAAGCTCATGCTTCCATCAAAAGAGCCAAAGTCATCATTATTAGAATTTACTCCAAATTCTTCAGATGGCTCTCCAGCTGTAGAAGGCATCATATTGACATCAGCTTTATCCCTTTGTAGAGATTCTGAAGTATGTACTAGGTTTAAAGTCTTTTCTGCCTCCTCATTGCCCTGAGTAGCCAACAGTTGATAGGATGACACAGGATGAGTAAAAATGTCAGCATCCAAGGAAATGTTATCAATTTCAGCTCTGTAATATTGCTGAAATTGTCTTCCCTTGTCAGCATCATCCACAATCATTGACTCACTAGCAATGGCTGGATCCACCCTTATATCTCCTGTACCAGCTTTTCTCTCAATTTCTCTCTTTTCTTGCATCAGGGGCTCCCCCTGGCTCACACTCCTCACACCCTCACCTTTACCTACTAAGGTGGTACTCCTCTCACTTTCTTTTGCCATGATGGAAGAAATAGCATGCATATTTATACTCTCAAGCTCTCCTTTTTCCTGGGAGCAACCCAGCCTCTCACTCAAGTTTTCACTCCCTTCCCTCAGCCCTAGAAGTGATTGTACAGTAACCATTTCTTCTACACTTGGAGTTAATTCAGTTGTTTATGTAGAGACCATCAACGGATAAAGAATATCCGTTAAAGTTGAAACTGATGGTATCAACGGATAACTGCTGTTAAGCTTATCCGTTGAAGAACAACCACTTGTCAACGGATGAGAGATATCCGTTGAAGAAGGAAAATAAGTAGAAATTGAAAGTGACATAATTGTTGAATCTGTGTGGATTTTTTTAAATTAAGTGACACGGATTCTTCAACTAGATCTGAAAGAATTGGCTGATGATCCAACAAATCATCTAAAAGATGATGATCACCAGTACTTGAGTGGGGCTCCTCCCCGAGTTGTAAAGAGGGAGAATCAGGAATTGATGTGAAAATCATGTCCACATCCAGAGATGGTGATGGCTAATTTGGTGGTTGGTGTGTGTCAGTTTTGAGAGAATGGGGTTGTGACTCCACATTTATTGGAGTCACATCAGGCTGAATTTGTGAAGGCATAGATACAAGTGATTGTATTTGTGCAGTGTGTGCACCCAATGTTAAAACTAGGGTTTTGACCTTCTTTCTTCTTGTGAAGGATTTTACAGGTGAGTGTGTGGCTTCAGTGTCCCTCCCTCTTTTGTTCTGTGTCCCTGGTTGGGGACTATTTTTAATAGCTACACCCTTTTGGGAGGGTGCAACTAGGGATGAGTTTGAATCCTTTTCAACCACTACAGTCTTTTGAGAAACTGTGGTTTGGCTAGCTTGGGTACCACTCCCCTCTCATGCCTTATTCTGGGGGTTTTCTTTATGTTCACCCATCCCCTCACCACTAACACCCTTTTCACTCCCCTCAGGGTTTATGGTAATTGTTACAACTATTGTCTTTTGAGAGACAACAGAGGTGGCTTTCTTTGACTTGGGTTTTGAAATTTTAGGTTTGGTGGCCTTGGTAGGAATCTGTTGGGGCATTGACACAGATCCTATGACCACACTTGAAGGAAAAGAAATGTTGGGGTTGGAAGTAGTAGGAGTTGAAGAAGTATTAACCTTACTTACCTGAGGTGCAGCCATTATTGGTAAGTATACCAATGACACCTTACTGTTGAGGTCAATCCTTAAAAGGTCTGCAAGGACCCTCTTCTCTTGTACCCAGCACTTGAGCTTATTACTCTCATTATTTATGACCAAACCTTCAGCAACATGGTTAGCCAATAACATAAAGAATCTAGCATAATAGATGTTATGAGTTCTATTAGCCTTGTTACCTAACCTAGTACCCAATTCCAGCATAACATAGTTGCTAAAATTATAGTACCTATCAGAAACCAACATATAGAGCATATTAATAAGAGCTGAAGTTATTGCATCAAAATTACTAATTTTCCCAGAGAAAACCTTGATAAAGGCATCACTGAGAAAACTCTACTCTTTCCTAAGGCCTTTTCTCTTAATACTGCCTAAACTAGTAGAATCAAGGGAATAGCCTATGGAATCTAACATGCTAGATACATCATTATCAGTGTGTGGTGTCATGGCATTGTTTTCAGGTAATTTAAAACAGGACTGTATATCATCAGAGTTAATACAGTAATCCTTACCTTTGAGAGAGAAGGAGATGGTCATATCAGTGGAGTTGAACTCAGCAGTTGTCCAAATCTCCTCAACTACCTCACAGTAAATCATTGGGGCCTCCAGTATTGCATAGCTCAGTTTGTAATTCTTGATGAAATCCATCATCTTATGATAATTCGAGTGGGCTTCATTCTTTTCCACCAAAGCAATTTTGTGAATGTTGATTCATCAAGTGGCTTGGTAAAGATGTCTGCAATTTGTTTTTCACTTGGAACAAAATGAAGTTCCACTATACCATTCATCACATGTTCCCTTATGAAGTGGTACTTGATGTCAATGTGCTTGGTTCTTGAATGTTGTACTGGATTTTCAGTAATGGCAATGGCACTTGTGTTGTCACAGAATATTGGAATTTTGTCAACATTTAGCCCATAGTCAAATAGTTGATTCCTCATCCATAATATATGTGCACAACAACTACCAGCAGCAATGTACTCAGCCTCAGCTGTTGATGTAGAAACAAAATTTTGCTTCTTACTGAACCATGACACAAGCTTATTCCCCAGAAATTGACAGGTGCCAGTTGTACTTTTCCTGTCTATTTTGCAACCAGCATAATCTGCATCTGAGTAGCCAATTAGATCAAAACCAGACTCTCTAGGGTACCAAATTCCTAGATTTGGAGTCCCTTTGAGATATCTGAAAATTCTTTTAATAGCAACTAAGTGAGATTCTCTAGGATCAGCTTGAAATCTAGCACAAAGACATGTAGCAAACATTATATCAGGTCTACTAGCAGTTAAATATAGAAGTGAACCAACCATGCCTCTATAACTTGTAATGTCCACAGACTTTTCAACCTTGTTTAATTCAAGCTTAGTGGCAGTAGCCATGGGAGTTTTTGCAGATGAACATTCCATTAAGTCAAACTTCTTTAAAAGATCATAAATATATTTAGTTTGACTAATGAAAATTCCACCACTAACTTGTTTAACTTGTAAACCAAGAAAATAAGTTAGCTCTCCCATCATGCTCATTTTATATTTACTTTGTATTAAATTAGCAAACTTTTTACAAAGTTTATCATCTGTAGAACCAAATATAATATCATCTACATAAATTTGAACAAGTATTGTAGAGCCATTAATATTTCTAAAGAAAAGAGTTTTGTCAACAGTACCTCTAGTGAAGTGATTATCTAGAAGAAATTTTGACAAAGTCTCATACCAGGCTCTCGGTGCTTGCTTTAGTCCATAGAGTGCTTTCAACAGATAATACACATAGTTTGGAAAATTTGGATCTTCAAACCCTGGAGGTTGACTCACATAGACTTCTTCCTCCAATTCTCTATTCAGAAATGCACTCTTGACATCCATTTGATAGACTTTGAAATTGGCATGGGCTGCATAGGCTAGAAAATTTTTGATGGCTTCAAGTCTTGCAATAGGAGCAAATGTTTCATTAAAATCTATTCCCTCTTGTTGAGAGTAGCCCTTGGCAACCAATCTAGCTTTATTCCTTATGACAATGCTATTTTCATCCTTCTTGTTTCTGAATACCCATTTTGTGTCAATAGAACTCTTGTTCTTTGGCTTGGGTACCAGCTTCCATACTTTGTTCCTCTCAAATTGGTTTAGCTCCTCTTGCATAGCTACAATCCAATCTGGATCCAATAGAGCTTCTTCCACTCTCTTAGGTTCCTCCTGTGATAGAAAACTACTATATAGACATTCATCTTGAGTAGCCCTTCTAGTTTGCACCTTAGATGTTGCATCACCAATGATTAGTTCAAAGGGATGATTCTTGGTCCATTTCCTTTGATGTGGTAGATTAGCTCTAGATGAGGTGGCCTCAGTGTTGTCATGATGTGAGATAGAGTGTTGATTAGTTGAAACTCCCCCTGAGTTATTGGTCCTTTGCAATAAACTAGGAGTTCTATCAACTGATGATGTAATTTGATTATTCGTTGATGAACTATGATCAACAGATGCTCCATTATGTACTTCAACAGATGATGCACTTTGTCTTTCAACGGATGCTGCATTACTTCTGTCAACGGATGCTGAGTTATGATTTTCAACTGATGCAGCATTTTGTGCATTATCCAAAGGCAAATTTTGAATCCTTTTTGAAGTGTCTTCTCCATCATTCTCATCTTCACTATCATCACAATATATCTCAATGTTGTCAAATTTAAGTCCTTCATGGTGTCCCTCATCTGTTAGTCCATCAATCTTTTTATCATCAAACACAACATGCACAAATTCCATAACAATGTTGGTTCTTAGATTGTAGACCCTATATGATTTTCCAGCAAAATACCCAACAAATATCCCTTCATCAGCCATTGCATCAAACTTGCCTTTGTGATCAGGTTGGTTCCTTAGAATGTAACATTTGCAACCAAAGACATGAAGGAAGTTTAAGGTTGGTTTTCTTCTCTTGAACAATTGATAGGGAGTCATGCCTTTTGCCTAATTAATTAGAGAAATATTTTGAGTGTAACATGCACAGTTAACAGCCTCAGCCCAAAAATATGTTGGGAGTTTTGACTCTTCAAGCATTATTCTTGCAGCTTCAATTAGTGATATGTTCTTCCTTTCCACCACACCATTTTGTTATGGAGTCCTTGGAGCTGAGAACTCATGCATGATCCCATTTTTTTCACTGAAAAACCTCATGGTAGAATTCCTGAACTCAGTTCCATTGTCACTCCTGATATTCCTTACTTTGAAATCTGGATGGTTGTTGACTTGCTTTATATGATTAATAATGATTTCACTAGCTTCATCCTTTGAACCAAGAAAATAGGTCCATGAAAACTTTAAGAAATCATCTATAATCACTAGGAAGTATCTTTTCCTTGAAATTGACAATACATTGACTGGTCCAAAAAGATCCATGTGTAGCAGTTGTAATAGTTCATCAATTGCTGATTCAATCTTCTTACTGAATGATGCACTCTTTTGCTTTCCTTTCTGATAAGCATCACACAGTCCATCCCTTGAGAATTCCACTAGAGGCATTCTTCTAACTAAGTCCTTTTTGACTAGATCATTCATTGTCTTGAAATTCAAATGGGACAGCTTCTTGTGCCATAGCTAACTTTCATCTTGACTTGCTTTGCTAAAAAGACAAGTGATTGATTATGCATCTGTAGAGTTGAAGTCAGCCAAATACACATTCCCTTTTCTAACTCCAGTTAGAACCACTTTGTTGTCCTTCTTACTGGTAACAATACAGGCTTCAGAATTGAAGGAAACAGTATTCCCTCTATCACATAGTTGACTGATGCTCAATAGATTGTGTTTGAGACCATCAACTAGTACAACTTCATCAATGATGACATTTTCCTTTGAAATCAAGCCATATCTCATAGTGAACCCTTTGTTGTCATCTCCAAAGGTTATGCTAGGGCCAGCTCTCTCCTTGAACTCTGTGAGCAGGGTGAAATCTCCTGTCATGTGCCTTGAATAACCACTGTCCAAGTACCATAGATTCCTTCTTTTTCCCTGCACACAACAAAATCAAATCAAGTTGATTTTGGTACCCAAGTTTCCTTGGGTCCAGCCTTGTTAGTCTTTTTCCTAGACTTCACACTTCCTGCACCTTTTGACTTAGGTAACTTTGAGTCAACCTTGGTCTCAGATGTAGTTGGTTGAAGTGTAGGGTTAGTCACAGAATCATTTAGCACATTTGGTTGAATTTGATAAGGCATAGATTGTGCAAACATGATGCAGCAAAATAAGGATTATTAACATATGGCATCTTTGCAAAATGTGCATGAGGATTCTGTTGAGACAGAACATGCATGGTATGCAATGGTGACATAGACATGTTAGTCATGGAATGAGTTAAAGGCATGGGAGCATTCTTAACATATTTGCAGTTAGCAGATAGATGATTAACACTACTGCAATGCACACAACTTTTCCTAGGGGCGTACTTATCAGGTGTGTAATTGTTATGTTTGTTAATCCCCACCTTCCCATTTCTATTAGATTTTCTTTTGGTTTCCTTTTTATCCTCAACCAATTTAAGCCTATTCTTCAACTGATCTAAAGTCATGTGTCATATATTCACCTTACTAGCATCTTTGGATGTGCTAGCTTCTTCTTTGACAAAGTTCTTGGAAGTTGAACCAAACTTCTTACTGAGATTTTTCAAATTATCCTTTTTAGAATCATTTGCCTGTTTCAACTGATGAGCCTTCAATGGTTGCTCCTTTTCTTCCTTCAACGGATGACTTTCATCATCCGATGATTCCACATTCGTTGACAGTCCATCAACCAATTCCATTTCCTTTTTGTTTTTCTTCCAGACATTCTCACAGAATGATTCAATTCCTTGAACTTTGATAATTTGAGCACTAACATCCCTAGATGTTTTCCAGGCCTTAATTACCTCTTGCTCACGTTCTAGTTGTTTAGAAAGAATTTCTACTTTCTTAACAGACTCTTCTAGTTCACTCTCAACAGATAAGCATTTGATTTTAATCTTTTCAAGCTCAATTACCTTACCCTCTAACATAGCATTCCTATCACTTAAGAACAGATTATTCTCTTTAATTCTCATGTTCTGTTTAGTCAGTGATTTAAGGGAAACACGTAAATGATACAATTCAGTAGACATATCATTTATAGCTTCATTGCATTCATCTTTAGAAAGCTGAGAGAGGTCATTAGTGATTACCTGGTTGCTTGATAAACTAGTTTCATTCTCATCAGAATTAGCCATCAGGGCTAAGTTGACATACTCCATATCATCATCTTCATTGGCTCAATCAGCTTCCCAGTCATTTTTCTGAGTCAGAAAAGCCCTTTCCTTTTGTTTGAGCAATTCAAAATATTTCTTTTTGTAATCCACTTGCTCAAATTTCTTGTTCTCAGAAGTTGGCTTTCTGCACTCACTTGCAAAGTGTCCACTTGTGCCACAGTTATAACATTTGAACTTAGACTTTTCCACCATGTTCTTGTTTGGCTTAGTGGCTCTAGTGTTTTTCTTGAATTTCATCTTTGCAAATTTTCTGGATAGAAAGGCCAGATGTTCATCAACATCATCAGAGTCATCTTGACTGGAATTATCTTCAACCTCAGCTGCTTGCTCCTTTCCCTTGCTTGATTCTGATTTGCTTGTGCCAATTTTGAGACTTGGCATTGTCTTTTCTTCATTCCTGGATTCAATTCTCTCATTTTCAGCTACAAGTGCAACTGATCCACCTTTTCTCTTTCCCTTCTCCAACAGCTCATCTTGCTCCATCTCAAGTTCATAGGTCTTCAAAATTCCATATAATCTTTCAAGTGTGAAGTCCTTATAAACTTGAGAATTCCTTAGTGAAACAGTCATAGGCTTCCATTTCTTTGGTAGAGACCTTAGAAATTTTAAGTTGGAATCCTTGACTTGGTACACTCTGCCATACAGCTTCAATCCATTCAACAGTTTCTGAAATCTATTGAAAGTATCATTCAATGATTTTCCTTCTTCGGAATGAAAATATTCATATTGTTGAATGATAATTTGCATTTTGTTTTCTCTAACTTGCTCAGTACCTTCACAGATAAGTTATACAGTATCCCAAATTTCCTTAGCAGAGAGGCTGTTAATGACATTATCAAACATATCTTTGTCTAGGCCATTAAACAGAATGTTCATGGCCTTCTTGTCCTTGTGAACCTCTTTAATATCTTCAGGAGTCCATTCTGCTCTTGGCTTGGGAATAGACTATCCAACAGAAACTGTGGCAGTAGCAGCTGTGGCCACTTTATGAGGGATGTGAGGACCATTCTCAATGCAGTTTATGTAGCTTTCATCTTGAGAGAGAAGATGTAGATGCATCTTCACTTTTCAGTGATGATAATTATCTCTTTCCAGGATTGGAATCTTCACTCCAATATCCTTCTTACTCATGATGTTAGTAGAATAGATCTTTAAACTCTTTGTATGTCAAGAGCTTGCTCTGATACCAATTGTTATTCTCAAGGAACTAACAATGAGATTTACAGAAGGGGGTTGAATTTAAATCTCAAAACTTTTTAAAGTTTTGAGCAGTTTCAAAGGCTAGATGTATAATGAACAGATGTGTGTGAATTGCTTTAAGCAAGTGCAGACATATGTATATTCAAAACAAAAATGTAAAGAACACAGAAGCTTTTAAAACTTTTCTGGTGGATTTGTTGTTCCACCAGAGATGTGTATTTCAGAAAATCTGTGATACAAAGAATTGTTCACAGCTACTTCCTAGTACAAACTAGATGATTTTCTCTCTGAATTTTTTCTAAACAGCTCTTGAAAATTCACACCTAATTACTAGCTATAACTTGGTTTATATATCACCAAGTTTTTCAAGTGAAGACAAAGATAAAATACAATTATAAAATAGTCCTTCACATGTTTCTTCATCATTTCTCTATCCAATGAAATCTAAGATAATCCGTGAATCTTTGAATACTTCCTTTTTTACACAAGAATGGAAATGCTGCTTTTTCTTGATTCCTCCAAGAGGCTACCACATTCCAATTGTCTCTGTTAACCCATGTGCCTCTATCAGCTTATGAATTGTCACTATCAACTGTTATGGAACTGAACATCCATTGAAGCTTTCATCCATTGGTGGCTTTATCTGTTGATGCTCTTATCCGTTGATGCTTTAGCAGTTGAAGCTTTATCTGTTGATGCACTCATCCGTTGATGCACTCATCCGTTGATGGATGTTATTGTTTGAAGCTTTAGAGACATCCGTTGAGGCTTTGTTTCTCATCCGTTGAAGGTGTTTAATTTACCAGTTGATACTACTTCATTTATACAAAATTACAAGGCATGAAATATTTACAATTAGTCCTCCTATTTACATATCCACTAGTAGTCAACATGACTTATAATTTCCTATAACTTCTAAGAATTATAACTCATTGACAAAGACTGAAATGTGCTACAATACTAAACTTATTTCTAAGTAAAGCTACTCCATCAACGGATAGCCAAAATGGTCTTATTCGTTGAGGCTACAAACACTAGTTTTCTACTTAAGTGTTTTGTTTAGCTTATCATCAAACTAGTACACATATATTTTTAACAAAGAGATTTTAAAGAAGCAGCTTGAACGAGAACAAGAAGTGATTAAGGCATGGAAATCATCTAGAGATGTTCATGCTCAAATCACTAAAGTTCAAGGTATTGAGTCCTTTTGTGATGCAGGCTGGAAAAATTCAAGCTAAAAGAAGTTTGAGCCAGTTGATTATAAGAAAAAATACTTTGAGTTGCTCAAGCAAAAGGAAAAGGGCTTTCATCACACAGGAGAATGACTGGACTGCAGATGGATTGGATGAGGATGAAGAAACAAGCTATGTCAATCTAGCCCTAATGGACAAATCAGATGATACAGAGACTAGTTCATCAAGCAATCAGGTAATCACCACTAACCTAGCACATTTATCTAAAGCTGAGTGTAATGATGCATTAAATGACATGTCTACTGAATAATATTACCTGCGTGTTACACTAAGTCCCTCACTAATAAAAATGCTAAAATTAAATTAAACAATTTGTTTTTAAGTGAGAGGAACAATGTGTTAGAGTCTCAGTTCATTGAATTTGAAAAATTGAGAATTGAGTGCAAATTTGCTAAGGATGAATTTACTGAGTCCTTGAAGAAAGAAGAGATTTTAAAGAAGCAGCTTGAACGAGAACAAGAAGTGATTAAGGCATGGAAATCATTTAGGGATGTTCATGCTCAAATCACTAAAGTTTAAGGTATTGAGTCTTTTTGTGATGCAGCCTGGAAAAAAGAGTAAAGAGAAGCTTGAATCCAATTTGATTGAAGGACTGTCAACGGATGTGGATTCGACAAATGATGAATGTTATCCGTCAAAAGACCAAATGGACTATTCGTCGAAAGACAAGGAACCACATCCGTTGACTGAGAAAAGGCCAGTTAGCAAAGCTAAGCTAGCAAAGTTGAATGAGAAATATGGATCAGTTTCTAAAAACTTTGTTCCAGGAGAATCAAGTCAAGTGAGAAAATAAAAGAGAGTTAATGTTGGACATCTGTTTATCAAGCAATTGAATGACAGATTGGAAAAGATTGAGGTTAAAACAGAATCTAAAAGAAAAATAATAGGAATGGGAAGGTAGGAATTAAAAAACATAACAACTACACACCTTATAAATATGAACCAAGAAAAATCTGTATTAAATATGGTAGCGTTAATCATTTGTCTGTTAATTGCAAGCTTGTTGTGCCTACTCCCATGTCTGCACCTTCTTATTTTCCCAACATGACTACCATGCATGCCATGCCTATGAATACTATGCCTACTCAGAATATGAATGCACAATTTGTTAATATGCCATTTGCACCTAATCCTTATTATGCTACATTTAGTATGCCTCAAATGCCATTCAACATGTCTTACTGGAATTACATGTTTACAAATAGTATGCCTTTTTATATAACCAAAATGTGCATGACAATTCTGTCTTAATGGCTGGTCTCAAAGGTCCAACTCAAATGACTAAGGATGAATATGAAATCCCCAAGTCAAATGAGGTCAAACCTAAGAAACCAAAGAAAAAGGCTAACAAGGCAGGACCCAAGAAAACTTGGTACCAAAATCAACTTGATTTGATTTTGATGTGTGCAGGAAACAAAAAGAATCTTTGGTATCTAGATAGTGGTTGCTCAAGGCACATGGCTGGAGATTCTACCCTGCTCACTGAGTTCAAGGAAAGAGTCGGCCCAAGTATCACTTTTGGAGATGACATCAAGGGTTATACTATGTGTTAGGTCCCAATTTGTTTGTAGAAGGGGGGGGGGGTTGAATGCAAACAATACCGTTTCATCGAATAAAATGCGGAATAAAATTGTGAAACAAAATTCAAGTTAAATAAAACTTTTATTAAACTTGAAAGGTGTTACAACTTCGGTATCGGTTACAAGGGATTAATCTCAAATCAATTATTACAAATCTAGAATAAATTCGACATGAACTTTTTCTATTTTTGTAATTAAAAGATCAAATGCTAAAAGCGATTTGAGATTAAGTTATAGGGATTTTAATCCGCTAGATTGATACACAAGAACAAGAGAGTGATTTCTAGTTGATTGGATTTAACTTTACAAGCTAGAAATTGTAAACTTGAATTAGCAGATAAGATGAAATATTTTGGCTGCTTGTTCTCTTTTTGTTCTTGGCTTCTGTTTGATTGCTCTCTGTATGTGTTATGTAAATGAATTGGTCTCTGCTTGTTTTTAATCACCACAGCCGAGAATGTTGAACTGGTGTGACAATCCTTTAGAGCTAGTAAGACAATTAAAATGAACTAGCAAGACTTTCGGTATGACTATTGATTGTCATACCGATTGTCATAGTAGTACAAATGAAATTGTCTTACTGAATTAATAAGTGATTTTAATCTAAACAATAATTCTATCAAGACAATCAACTGAATTAGCATGACTTTCGGTATGACTATCAATTGTCATACCGATTGTCATACTAGTACAATCAGTTGTCTTTTTAGAATTAAAACAGATTTTAATCAATTAAAATTCTGTAAATCCTTAATATTAATTCTAACTTAATTAATCAATTTAATTCAATTAATCAATAAATTAATCTTTGCAGATATAATTTATTTTCTTAATTAAATTATATGACTTAATTAATTAATAGAGAATTAATACTAACGCTGAGCAGCATCCATTCTTCTGACAATCTTCTGAAAGTCACTGAGACTTATGAATCAATTCCGCCACTTCAATGCTGACACTCGATGTACTGTCTGGTTCATGAGTGACTAACTTCCGTGACGTTTCTTCATGTCTTGACTTTGATATTCTGATTGAATCCTTGTAATAAATTGATACCTTGACGAGATCTCTGTCACTTGATTAAATCCACGATCTTGATTTACATCACTGAGGCATGATCAAATTCTTGAACTTCTTCCAGTGAATCTTCAAGTCTGCAGATGAACAATGTTTCTTTGATCTTTGACAGATGTTACTTTGTGAGATCTCTCTGATGATTGATCCACTATTTACTTATTACATTCTTATTTGAGTTGAGTTAAATACTCGAATAAACGAGTAGGCTATGACATATGCCTTTCAATCTCCCCCTATTTGCTTGTTAGACAATAACAACAAATACCTAGAGGATAACTCAACTAACAAATAAGAAAAAGATATAAACAGTAAGGTAAAGTAAATAGCAGAAAAGTTCTGGATTATATTTAACATTTTCCAGATTCCAAATGAAATTTACAAGTGAATACAAGATAGATGTTCCTCTAGCCTGAACATATAACTACATTAGACTATCTTGATTCATAACGCTCTAATCATATTACATTGAGTTTTGAGCTAATTGACTTCAGTTGTCTTCTCTCCTGACTTCACCTTCTTCTAAATCTTGAAGCAATTCCTTGTCAAAGACACGATCCTTTTCTGAAGTGAAGCTTGATGGTCTGACTGGTTGAACTCCAACTGACTTCAGCTTATTCTTGAGTTGATTGTACCTTTTAACATTCTTTTCACAATAAGCTTGAATCAAGTCAGCAGCTTGAGTCTTCAACATGGATGAATATCCAGCAGTTCTCAAATGATGTTCCATCCAGACCAGATGCTTAGCTGAGTAGTCTTAAGAGATTGTACATCTAGCTGACAGATTTGAAGACAATCAGACTTAAAGAATCTCACCTGATGAGGATTGTTGACCACTTGAGGACTAGCCCTGCTGGCAAACTCTTTAAGCCTTTCCCGAAGAACTTCATTCAATTCTGAGCTTCTTTTGACTTTGTTTAAAAGAACCCAAATCTCTGACAACGAACGATTCTCAAATAGATGAAGTGACACCTTGAATGATCCTTCACTCTGACAATATACAAAAATGCTCATCTCATTTAGGGATCTATCAAAAGCAGCTGTGATCCTTGAGACTTCAGTCTTGATAGCATTCATGTACATGTCATTGTTAGGATTTGAGATTTCCAGCTTGTCAAGAAGATGTAAGAATTGCCTATCATTGTTAGTGCATAGTTGAGGCATATCGAGTACTCTCCTAGCTTCATCCCATTTTTCACCAATCTTTAGTCTGACATCTCTTCTCCTTTCTTGAGCCTTAATGTCATGAAGACGTTGCTTTTGAAGAGTTTCTGTTCTTTGTATGTCTTTCCTCCTGTCAATGATCTGAGAGACCTTCTTGAGTTCAGCTTCTTTTCTTAGCATCTCTGACTGCTCTTTCTGAAATTCTTTCTCAAACCTAGGATCCACTGTATCTTCTTCTTCCCAATCTTCAAAATCACTTTCTTCTTCAGCTTCAAATAACCCATCTTTATCTTCCTGAACTGGTTCAGTGGGAATGTCAAAAATATCGAAGTCATCCTGTTCTCCACTGTAGTAGACATCATCAGCCTTTCCTTTATCTCCAGCAGAAGTATCTTTTTCTTTCCCTTTGGCACTACTCCCTTTCTTCTCCCCCTTAGTTGAGGGATCCTCTACTGACTTTCCTTTGGAACTTCCATCACCTCCAGAGCCTGATCCTCCACCAGACGGTCCTTCAAAATAAGCTCTTTGTTCTTCATTAGGGCAATGAGAATTCTTGATCATGTAATATAGGTGCTTCATCCCTTCATTTAGATGTTCCATGCCCGTCTCTATCTTTAGAAATCTTGAGGAGTCCAGTGAATGATTCATCTCAACGAGGTCTTCAAGAGAAGTCATTCTTGTGTGTAGAGAGCAGAAGTTGGATATGTCATCAGCTGATAAATTTGGAGTGTCCTGAATAGAATTGAGCTTTGGTATTACAGTAGTCTTTAGATCTGAGATGTCATTCCTTATGATTGCAAGCTGATTGTTGACAGAGGTGGAAGAAGAAGACCGTTCAACCACTTGTGCTTTGAATGCTTGAGCTTCAGCTTGGCTTTTAGCAAGTTCTCCTTTTAGGGCAGCAATCTGAGCTAACAGGTTTACAGTATCAGTGTCTGTGTGTGCTCTCACCTGAAGTTCACTCGTGTTTGGTTCACTCATCTCACGTGCATGTGTTTCTCTCAATATAATTGCTCGTGAGGAGTCTTCCAGTTGCTGTTCTTGTGTACCTGCATTAAAAATCACCCTAGCCTCTTCAAGAGAGGTCAGTGGTGGTGCAATGGGAATTCGCGAGTCCCGATCCTCAGTCAATGCTATCAAATCTTTTGGAATAGATGTCTGAATTGCTTCAGGGATAGATTGACCGAGTTGCCCTCCACTTTCTCCAGATAAATCTGCGAGTGGAGAATCCCATAAGGGAGCCAGAGGTGTTGGATCTGGGAGGGGAGAAAATGACTCTATTAAAGATGGCGGAGAGTCAGATTTTCCCTCTGAAGCATGTGACTGCTCTTCTGCCGTAACTATGGCAGGCACTGTAACCGACTCTACGTGCACTCCTCGCTGTGTGTCCTGAGTATGATCTGGGGAAGTGTATGGTTCCATTGTGAGTAATGGAATTGTGCTTGACTCAGTACAAGATGCCATGGCCCTATGGCGAATTTCAATAGATTCATCCTGTTGAGAGAATGAATCTAGTAACTGTTCATTGGCCATTTCAAAGTCCATGTCCTGTTGGGAGGACAAGGATGGGCTTTCAGATGCCTCAGAATATGTTCTTCTTTTCTTAGGAGGAGGCAGAGCTGAGGGTTCACTCATATTTAACAATGTACTACTTCCTAGTAATCTCCTGGGTAACATTTTAGACAGTGGGGGAGAGGTTGAGATAGAATGAGACGATGTGTTTGGCTCTATGACCTGGGATTGAAGCTGTGGTTCTACAACTTCATGGTCAGCCCTATCAACCACTGGGGGTCTGTCAACAGAAGTAGGAAGAGAGTGAGAGTGAGGAATTACTACCTGTAATGGAAGAGCCTGGGTGGCTTGAACCACTGGAGGTTGAGGTTGCTGTTCATGGCCGGGAAGATTGAAAATAGGTAAGGGAATATAATTGGCCATGAAAGCAGATACAAGTACTGGAACTTGCATGAATTTGAAGGTTGTGTCTTGGCGAGTGTAAATCTTTTTGCTAACTGGAGGGGGTTCAGTTACAGCAGAGTTAGCAAAAAGGGCTTTGTGTTCAGGTGTGAGTAGATGATCTGCTATAAGCATGAGAAAACGAGCATAGTAACATGATACCCTACGATTTGTAGAATGATCACGTAAAGCAGAAGTTAGACGTCTCAAGAGAATGGGAAAAAGTAGTTTGCCAAAATTGATCCTTTGATTGAAAACAACCGCAAGACCAATATACTGCAGAGTGGAAGTGATGTTATGAAAATTGGATTTTGTGCAGTTGGCAAACACTTTGGAAAGTGTATCGAAGAAAATATCCCATTCAGACACCAAATTTGATTTAAAAAGTTTGGTTAAATTGATCACCCCCTGATAGTGAATAGCATTGAAAAAAATTGTGATATCATTTTCAGAGGGTAAATTACAGAAATTGTCTAGTGGAAAATTTAACGCACGATTGACGACTGTTTCATCAACTACATACTGTGTGTTTGCGACGGTGAATGAAAAAGATTTTGAATCATCGGCCACAGTAGAAGTTGTGCAAATCAGTCTAAGTAGATCAACGTTTAAAATCACATTTGATTTAATAGCAGAGCTAACAATCGAATGGTCATTTAAAAATCTAATCCATGGCTTAAATTTTTCAACATCACATTTTTCCGGATTAAAATAACCAACCTGATTATGCGCGACAAGTTGGAAATTGAGAGCCATTTTAAAATAATAATAAGACACACACTTTCAGAATTTTAAGAATAATATTAAGAAAATTCGAATTAATTAAATTAATTTAATAATTCGAATTAAATTAATTATAATCGAAAAATTTAGACAGGAATGTATCTCGTCAAAATCTATAACTCACAAATCCAGATGACACAAGCCAAACGACACAAATCAGAAATAAAAATAAAACAAAAAAAATTTCAAAATCAACCAACACAAATGGAATTTGAAGGGGCAAACTGATTTTTATTGTTTTTATTTAAGAAAAATCCAACAGCACCTCTGTATATATATACTTGTATGTATATATCACAAAGTGATGAAATAGTTTGCTGAGTAAAAACTCGAGCAAGGAAAGACTCAGATTGTTGGTTTGGTTCGAAGAGAGAGAAGAGAGAAAATTAAGAGAGAAAAACTGTTAGATTTTTTTTTGAAATGAAGTGAACTGATGAAATGGTTTAAAAACAATACACCAAACGCCTTTATATAACAGCTGGTATGACAATCCGGGATTGTTATACCGATTGTCATACCAGGCAAAAGAAGGAAAAGAAATACAATAGAATAAGTATTAAAATTATAACTGGTATGACAATCTGATAGTCATACCGATTGTCATACCAGGCAAAATAAAACAAAAATAGATATATATAATGTTTATAACTGGCAAGACAATCAATAGTCATACCGATTGTCTTGCCAGTATAAAACTATACTGAAAAACACTGAAATGACAATTATATTCGCAAATGACTTTCAGCAAGACAATTTCAATTGTCTTGCCGATTGTCATTCTGGAAATAAAAGGATTTCACACAGAATTAATATGAAAATAAGTATATATATATATATATATAAGTACTGAAATGATTTTCAGCAAGACAATTCAATTGTCTTGCCGATTGTCATTGCAGTAGAAAACAAAATAAAATAAAATAAAAGGAACAGACTTCTATTTATGTACTGAAACTATATTACAAAATAGTAAAACTGAAATAAACACTTAAAATTTTTACAGAAACAAAGACAATATATCAGAATTTATTATTTTTATTCCAAAAATAGATTTCTATTGAATTTTAGCAAATAAAATTCATAGAAAAATATTTTTAGAGGAAATAAAATATTCTGAGATATTTTAAATTAACAAGTAGGGAAAATAAAAAATAGATAAGATAATATATATTACATAGAAATAAGCAAGAGATATGATAAAAATGATAAAATAAATTTGCAAATGAATTTTTCATTTATGATAAATTCATTTGTAAATTCATTCAAGAACAGATTCCAGATATTAACTAAATTAATCACTAAAACTATTCAACATGCCCAATTTACCAACTAATCTGGTAAATGTGGATTCGTCAAGTGGTTTAGTGAAAATATCTGCTATTTGTTCTTCTGTTGGAACAAAAAATAGTTCAACAGTACCATTCATGACGTGCTCTCTAATAAAATGATACCTGATGTCAATGTGCTTTGTCCTCGAGTGCTGTACAGGGTTGTTGGTAATGGCTATTGCACTTGTGTTGTCACATAAAATAGGAATCTTGTTCAATACAGAGCCATAGTCTCATAGTTGGTTCCTAATCCACAAGATCTGAGCACAGCAGCTTCCAGTAGCAATATATTCAGCCTCGGCCGTTGAGTTGGAAACTGTTTGCTGTTTCTTGCTGTACCATGAGACTAGCCTGCTTCCTAGGAATTGACAACTTCCTGAGGTGCTTTTCCTATCAACAACACTTCCTGCATAATCTGAATCTGTATATCCAACAAGGTTAAAACCAGATTCTTTAGGGTACCAAATACCTAGATTTGGTGTTCCCTTAAGATATCTTAAGATTCGTTTAACAGCAACGAGATGAATATCTCTAGGATCCGCTTGGAACCTTGCACATAAGCATGTAGCATACATAATATCTGGTCTACTTGCAGTAAGATAGAGTAACGAGCCAATCATACCTCTGTAGCTTGTGACATCTACCTTAATGGAGTTTTCACATGGTCCAAGCTTGACAGCTGTAGTTGATGGAGTCCTTGCTGATGCAGAATCCTCTAGATTGTACTTTTTGAGGAGTTCTTTGAGATACTTGGATTGACAAATAAATGTTCCATCTAACCTTTGATTTACTTGTAATCCAAGAAAGAACTTCAGCTCTCCCATCATGCTCATTTCAAACTTGCTGTGCATTAACTTAGCAAATCTCTTACAGAGATTATCATTAGTAGACCCAAATATTATATCATCCACATAGACTTGGACTAATATAGTATCATTCTTATGTTTTTTAGAAAAGAGAGTTTTGTCTATGACACCTCTAATAAAGCTATTTTCAATAAGAAATTCAGAGAGAGTGTCATACCATTTTCTTGGAGACTGTTTTAGCCCATAGATAGCCTTGAAAAGAAAGAAGACAAAATCCAAATGATCTGGATCTTCAAAACCAGGAGGTTGCTCTACATATACCTCTTCATCCAGCTTTCCATTCAGAAAGGCGCTCTTGACATCCATTTGATAAACTTTAAAGTTTGAAAATGCTGCGAATGCCAGAAATATCCTGATGGCCTCAAGTCTAGCCACTGGAGCATAGGTTTCATCATAATCAATACCTTCAGCTTGAGAATACCCTTTAGCTACCAGTCTTGCCTTGTTTCTTGTAACCACACCATCTTCATCTAGTTTATTCCTGAATACCCACCTAGTACCAACAGCTTTCTTGTGTACAGGCCTAGGTACCAGTTTCCAGACTTGTTGACTTTCAAACTGATTGAGTTCATCTTGCATAGCAATCACCCAATCTGGATCAGACAGTGCTTCTTCAATTTTCTTAGGTTCCATCTCAGAAAGAAATCCTGAGAACAGACACTCATTTTGAGTAGCACGTCTAGTTCTGACTCCAACATCTGGATCACCAATAATCAACTCAAAAGGGTGAGCTTTATTCCAGACAATCTGTCTTGGAAGATTTGATCTTGATGATTCGCCTTGAAATTCATTGTGATGTTGTGTCCTACTAGATGATCCTTCAGCATCTCCCCCTGAGTTGTTGCCATGTTGACTTGATGATTCTCCGTCAGTAGCAGTGGTATCTCCATTGTTGCCAAAGTTTCCATCACTATTACCTTGAGTATCATCAGGATTAACAGGTTCTTCACCAGCAACAACCTCAGGTTCTTGACCATGTTCTGATTCTGAATCTGACGTATCATCAAACTTCAGTTTCTCAGAAGGATCTTCAGTTTGGATACTAGGGAGTTTAGTGTCATCAAATGTAACATTGACACTTTCAGTTACTTTGTGTTGATCAATGATATACACTCTATATGATCTTCTTCCATATCCAACAAAAATACCCTCATATGCCTTTGCCTCGAACTTACCACGACGATCATCTCCATCCTTGAGCACGAAGCATCTGGCACCAAATACATGAAAGTATTTGATAGAAGGTTTCTGTTCATTCAAAATCTCATAAGGAGTTTTCATGAAGTCTTTGTTGATTAGAGTTCGATTCTGAGTATAACATGCAGTATTGACAGCTTCAGCCCAAAAGTACATTGGAAGACCTGATTCATTTAACATCGTTCTTGCAGCTTCAATCAATGTACGATTCTTCCTTTCTACCACTCCATTTTGCTGAGGGGTTCTAGGAGCTGAAAATTGTCTGGTAATCCCTTTGTCTGTACAGAATCCATTGAGAAGTGTATTCTTGAATTCTGTCCCATTATCTGACCTTATTGCTCTAACAGGGACGTTAGAATCTAACTCAATCATCTTGATATGATCAATCACAACTTGTGGTGTTTCATCCTTAGAGTGAAGAAATAAAACCCACGTATACTTGGAATAGTCATCAACTATCACAAGACAGTAACACTTCTTTGACATAGAAAGGATATTAACTGGACCAAATAAATCCATGTGCAATAATTGCAGAACACCAGTTATGGAAGATGTGTCAGTGCCTTTGTGACTTGCTTTCTTTGACTTTCCTTTCTGGCAAGCCTCACATAGTCCTTCTGGAGAGAATTCCAGCTGAGGCAAACCTCTTACCAATTCTCTTTTGACAAGAGAATTCATTGTTTTGAAATTGAGATGGGAAAGTCTCTTGTGCCATAGCCAACTCTCATCTGACGATGCCTTTGCATAGAAACAATTGACTTCAAGATTGCTTCCAGAGTTCATGTCAGCTACGAACAGATTTCCTTTCCGAATTCCCATTAAGGAGGGTTTTTCACTTTTCTTGTGCAGAATCTGACACTTCAGCTTGTCGAATAAAACATTGTAGCCGTTGTCACAGAACTGACTAATGCTAAGCAGATTGTGTTCAAGTCCTTGCACAACATATACATTTTCAATGATAACATTTCCAGCTTGTAAACAGCCATATCCCTCCGTTAAACCTTTGCTGTTATCTCCAAAGGTAACCACATTTGATAGCAGGGCTCTATCTCCGGTCATATGTCTTGACGATCCGCTGTCAAGAATCCACACTACCGGTTGTACCTGTTTAATGCCCTGCAATACAAATGGATTAGAACTTCTTCGGAACCCAAGCTTGGCTGGGTCCGACATACTTGTAAAATTGGCCTTTATCAGGCAAAACAACATTCTTAATTTCACTATTCTCAACATTCTCAATGACTGAACATTTGACCTTTAAAACAGCCTTATCAAATTTATGTTTAGGCTTAGGCACAAATGTCTCCTTTCTAGCTTTAGGAGGACTAGCAGTCTTAGACCTATCATGCTTTCTATTATTCACATGCTGACGAGGAGTAGTCTTATCATTAGAAACATGCTTACCATTAAAATAAGCAAACAACAGATTAAAAGCACAAGACATACAATCAGGAACACCACATGCTTTATGAGAAGGATTAACAATAGGCAACTTATGCATGGTAGACATGGCATCTGTTCTATCCAACTCATGTGTGTCTGAGTTAGTCTCAGTTGCTTTCACAACCTTGACTGGAACTTTTGACACACTTGACTTGGAGACAGCTTTCTCATAAGCATTATCTTCAGCACGGATTTCTTCTTGAATAATAAAACAGGTCTCATCAAATGATTCAGCAATTGATTCTTTATAGAGGGGTTCATCAACACCCTTAAGCACATGTGGTACTTCCCTGCCTTTAGCACATACATGAGGAGGGGAGTTTATGCCTAATTTTCCAATAGCAGCATTGTAATCATAACCTATTCCATGTGTTTGATTAACAGCTTGCTTATTGTAAAACTCTTTGGACTTCGAACAAGAATTAAAGTAAGCTTTAACCTTAGCCTCAAGACCGGTGATCTTGTCTTTGAGAATAGTTTCGAGTTGTCTATAACAGTCAACTCTATTCTCTAGAAAAGATACTTGTTCTTTTAGTTTATCTTGATTAATGTGCACAAGTCTTAATTCATTGACCTCTTTCTCAAGGTCTTTGATTTGTTGATTTAACAATTCATTATCACGACGAGCACATTCTAAGTTACCTTTTAGATGATAAACCATTTCAGCATCAGAAAGTTTTACCTCTTTTCTTGACGATGAGGTGCTTGCATCACTAGCCATGAGAGCAAGATTCCCAACTTCTTCATCTTCACTGTCAGTATCATCCCAGCTTCTTCCCTTTTCCAGGTACGCCCTTTCAGATTTACTCTTCTGATTAGAATCATAAGAGTTCTTCCCAGCTTGTTTTGGCTTCCTGCATTCTGTGGCAAAGTGTCCCAACTCATTACAGTTGAAGCATCGAATGGTGCTTCGATCAACCATCCCTGTTTTATACCCACCACTGCTGGTGTTAGAGGATGAAGATCCACATTTCTGGAATCTGTTGTAGTTGGACTTGTACTTGAACTTGGGATTCCTTTTAAATCTGACATTTGAGAATCTCTTAACAATCAGGGCCATTGACTCATCCTCCAATTGCTCCAGTTCTTCCAAGGAATAATAATCATCTCCTGATTGATTTGTAGTAGGAGAATCAAATTCTGCTACTATCACATTATCTTCAACCTTGGAAGACTGTACCATTCTTTCTGACTGTTGAGATTGATGTTGATATTGTGGTTGTTGTTGTTGTTCATCAGCTACTAGAGCAGTAGACGTGCTGACCACTCTTCCTTTCCCGTAAACTTCCTTCTGCTGAATCTGCTCCAACTCATAAGTCTTTAACACACCATAGAGCCTTTCCAAAGAAATCTCACTCAGATCTCTTGCTTCTCTTATGGCAGTGATTCTATGTTCGAGATGAGTTGGCAGTGTTAAAAGGAACTTTTTGTTGACCTCCCTGATGGAATAGTATTTACCATTAATATTCAGGTTGTTGATCAATGCATTGTACCTCTCAAACACTTCAGTGATTCCTTCTCCTGGATTTGATTTGAAATATTCATATTCAGAGGTTAGGATTTCTAGTTTGTTCTCCCTAACTTCCTCTGTGCCTTCATTAATAATCTCAATAGTTTCCCAGATATGTTTGGAATCTTTACAATTCATCACATGTCTATTCATCAGGGGATTAAGGGAATCTACTAAGATTAATTGAAGGCTAGAATCCAGGGAAGCTTCTTCTATTTCAGCAGGAGAGAAGTCCTCAGGATCCTTCACATAAGTTCTCGCTTTGGTGATCACCACATCATTTTCTATTACCTCTGGTTCCATAACCATAGGAATTTTTGGACCCTTCTTCAACACTTGCAAATATTTGGGGTTAGCAACCTGTAAAAACAGTAGCATCTTCTTCTTCCACATAACATAATTTTCTTTATCGAAAAGTGGAATTTTAACGGTTCCAACTTTTTGTGTAGTCATTATGAATTTTTTGAGTGAATAAAAAATTCAAGAAGTGAAAGAAACACAAAAGTCTAGGATCTTGATTTGTACGTTAATCAGAAGGCTCTGATACCAATTGTTAGGTCCCAATTTGTTTGTAGAAGGGGGGGGGGTTGAATGCAAACAATACCGTTTCGTCGAATAAAATGCGGAATAAAATTGTGAAACAAAATTCAAGTTAAATAAAACTTTTATTAAACTTGAAAGGTGTTACAACTTCGGTATTGGTTACAAGGGATTAATCTCAAATCAATTATTACAAATCTAGAATAAATTCGACATGAACTTTTTCTATTTTTGTAATTAAAAGATCAAATGCTAAAAGCGATTTGAGATTAAGTTCTAGGGATTTTAATCCGCTAGATTGATACACAAGAACAAGAGAGTGATTTCTAGTTGATTGGATTTAACTTTACAAGCTAGAAATTGTAAACTTGAATTAGCAGATAAGATGAAATATTTTGGCTGCTTGTTCTCTTTTTGTTCTTGGCTTCTGTTTGATTGCTCTCTGTATGTGTTATGTAAATGAATTGGTCTCTGCTTGTTTTTAATCACCACAGCCGAGAATGTTGAACTGGTGTGACAATCCTTTAGAGCTAGTAAGACAATTAAAATGAACTAGCAAGACTTTCGGTATGACTATTGATTGTCATACCGATTGTCATAGTAGTACAAATGAAATTGTCTTACTGAATTAATAAGTGATTTTAATCTAAACAATAATTCTATCAAGACAATCAACTGAATTAGCATGACTTTCGGTATGACTATCAATTGTCATACCGATTGTCATACTAGTACAATCAGTTGTCTTTTTAGAATTAAAACAGATTTTAATCAATTAAAATTCTGTATATCCTTAATATTAATTCTAACTTAATTAATCAATTTAATTCAATTAATCAATAAATTAATCTTTGCAGATATAATTTATTTTCTTAATTAAATTATATGACTTAATTAATTAATAGAGAATTAATACTAACGCTGAGCAGCATCCATTCTTCTGACAATCTTCTGAAAGTCACTGAGACTTATGAATCAATTCCGCCACTTCAATGCTGACACTCGATGTACTGTCTGGTTCATGAGTGACTAACTTCCGTGACGTTTCTTCATGTCTTGACTTTGATATTCTGATTGAATCCTTGTAATAAATTGATACCTTGACGAGATCTCTGTCACTTGATTAAATCCACGATCTTGATTTACATCACTGAGGCATGATCAAATTCTTGAACTTCTTCCAGTGAATCTTCAAGTCTGCAGATGAACAATGTTTCTTTGATCTTTGACAGATGTTACTTTGTGAGATCTCTCTGATGATTGATCCACTATTTACTTATTACATTCTTATTTGAGTTGAGTTAAATACTCGAATAAACGAGTAGGCTATGACATATGCCTTTCAATCTCCCCCTATTTGCTTGTTAGACAATAACAACAAATACCTAGAGGATAACTCAACTAACAAATAAGAAAAAGATATAAACAGTAAGGTAAAGTAAATAGCAGAAAAGTTCTGGATTATATTTAACATTTTCCAGATTCCAAATGAAATTTACAAGTGAATACAAGATAGATGTTCCTCTAGCCTGAACATATAACTACATTAGACTATCTTGATTCATAACGCTCTAATCATATTACATTGAGTTTTGAGCTAATTGACTTCAGTTGTCTTCTCTCCTGACTTCACCTTCTTCTAAATCTTGAAGCAATTCCTTGTCAAAGACACGATCCTTTTCTGAAGTGAAGCTTGATGGTCTGACTGGTTGAACTCCAACTGACTTCAGCTTATTCTTGAGTTGATTGTACCTTTTAACATTCTTTTCACAATAAGCTTGAATCAAGTCAGCAGCTTGAGTCTTCAACATGGATGAATATCCAGCAGTTCTCAAATGATGTTCCATCCAGACCAGATGCTTAGCTGAGTAGTCTTTAAGAGATTGTACATCTAGCTGACAGATTTGAAGACAATCAGACTTAAAGAATCTCACCTGATGAGGATTGTTGACCACTTGAGGACTAGCCCTGCTGGCAAACTCTTTAAGCCTTTCCCGAAGAACTTCATTCAATTCTGAGCTTCTTTTGACTTTGTTTAAAAGAACCCAAATCTCTGACAACGAACGATTCTCAAATAGATGAAGTGACACCTTGAATGATCCTTCACTCTGACAATATACAAAAATGCTCATCTCATTTAGGGATCTATCAAAAGCAGCTGTGATCCTTGAGACTTCAGTCTTGATAGCATTCATGTACATGTCATTGTTAGGATTTGAGATTTCCAGCTTGTCAAGAAGATGTAAGAATTGCCTATCATTGTTAGTGCATAGTTGAGGCATATCGAGTACTCTCCTAGCTTCATCCCATTTTTCACCAATCTTTAGTCTGACATCTCTTCTCCTTTCTTGAGCCTTAATGTCATGAAGACGTTGCTTTTGAAGAGTTTCTGTTCTTTGTATGTCTTTCCTCCTGTCAATGATCTGAGAGACCTTCTTGAGTTCAGCTTCTTTTCTTAGCATCTCTGACTGCTCTTTCTGAAATTCTTTCTCAAACCTAGGATCCACTGTATCTTCTTCTTCCCAATCTTCAAAATCACTTTCTTCTTCAGCTTCAAATAACCCATCTTTATCTTCCTGAACTGGTTCAGTGGGAATGTCAAAAATATCGAAGTCATCCTGTTCTCCACTGTAGTAGACATCATCAGCCTTTCCTTTATCTCCAGCAGAAGTATCTTTTTCTTTCCCTTTGGCACTACTCCCTTTCTTCTCCCCCTTAGTTGAGGGATCCTCTACTGACTTTCCTTTGGAACTTCCATCACCTCCAGAGCCTGATCCTCCACCAGACGGTCCTTCAAAATAAGCTCTTTGTTCTTCATTAGGGCAATGAGAATTCTTGATCATGTAATATAGGTGCTTCATCCCTTCATTTAGATGTTCCATGCCCGTCTCTATCTTTAGAAATCTTGAGGAGTCCAGTGAATGATTCATCTCAACGAGGTCTTCAAGAGAAGTCATTCTTGTGTGTAGAGAGCAGAAGTTGGATATGTCATCAGCTGATAAATTTGGAGTGTCCTGAATAGAATTGAGCTTTGGTATTACAGTAGTCTTTAGATCTGAGATGTCATTCCTTATGATTGCAAGCTGATTGTTGACAGAGGTGGAAGAAGAAGACCGTTCAACCACTTGTGCTTTGAATGCTTGAGCTTCAGCTTGGCTTTTAGCAAGTTCTCCTTTTAGGGCAGCAATCTGAGCTAACAGGTTTACAGTATCAGTGTCTGTGTGTGCTCTCACCTGAAGTTCACTCGTGTTTGGTTCACTCATCTCACGTGCATGTGTTTCTCTCAATATAATTGCTCGTGAGGAGTCTTCCAGTTGCTGTTCTTGTGTACCTGCATTAAAAATCACCCTAGCCTCTTCAAGAGAGGTCAGTGGTGGTGCAATGGGAATTCGCGAGTCCCGATCCTCAGTCAATGCTATCAAATCTTTTGGAATAGATGTCTGAATTGCTTCAGGGATAGATTGACCGAGTTGCCCTCCACTTTCTCCAGATAAATCTGCGAGTGGAGAATCCCATAAGGGAGCCAGAGGTGTTGGATCTGGGAGGGGAGAAAATGACTCTATTAAAGATGGCGGAGAGTCAGATTTTCCCTCTGAAGCATGTGACTGCTCTGTGCCTTCATTAATAATCTCAATAGTTTCCCAGATATGTTTGGAATCTTTACAATTCATCACATGTCTATTCATCAGGGGATTAAGGGAATCTACTAAGATTAATTGAAGGCTAGCATCCAGGGAAGCTTCTTCTATTTCAGCAGGAGAGAAGTCCTCAGGATCCTTCACATAAGTTCTCGCTTTGGTGATCACCACATCATTTTCTATTACCTCTGGTTCCATAACCATAGGAATTTTTGGACCCTTCTTCAACACTTGCAAATATTTGGGGTTAGCAACCTGTAAAAACAGTAGCATCTTCTTCTTCCACATAACATAATTTTCTTTATCGAAAAGTGGAATTTTAACGGTTCCAACTTTTTGTGTAGTCATTATGAATTTTTTGAGTGAATAAAAAATTCAAGAAGTGAAAGAAACACAAAAGTCTAGGATCTTGATTTGTACGTTAATCAGAAGGCTCTGATACCAATTGTTAGGTCCCAATTTGTTTGTAGAAGGGGGGGGTTGAATGCAAACAATACCGTTTCGTCGAATAAAATGCGGAATAAAATTGTGAAACAAAATTCAAGTTAAATAAAACTTTTATTAAACTTGAAAGGTGTTACAACTTCGGTATCGGTTACAAGGGATTAATCTCAAATCAATTATTACAAATCTAGAATAAATTCGACATGAACTTTTTCTATTTTTGTAATTAAAAGATCAAATGCTAAAAGCGATTTGAGATTAAGTTCTAGGGATTTTAATCCGCTAGATTGATACACAAGAACAAGAGAGTGATTTCTAGTTGATTGGATTTAACTTTACAAGCTAGAAATTGTAAACTTGAATTAGCAGATAAGATGAAATATTTTGGCTGCTTGTTCTCTTTTTGTTCTTGGCTTCTGTTTGATTGCTCTCTGTATGTGTTATGTAAATGAATTGGTCTCTGCTTGTTTTTAATCACCACAGCCGAGAATGTTGAACTGGTGTGACAATCCTTTAGAGCTAGTAAGACAATTAAAATGAACTAGCAAGACTTTCGGTATGACTATTGATTGTCATACCGATTGTCATAGTAGTACAAATGAAATTGTCTTACTGAATTAATAAGTGATTTTAATCTAAACAATAATTCTATCAAGACAATCAACTGAATTAGCATGACTTTCGGTATGACTATCAATTGTCATACCGATTGTCATACTAGTACAATCAGTTGTCTTTTTAGAATTAAAACAGATTTTAATCAATTAAAATTCTGTATATCCTTAATATTAATTCTAACTTAATTAATCAATTTAATTCAATTAATCAATAAATTAATCTTTGCAGATATAATTTATTTTCTTAATTAAATTATATGACTTAATTAATTAATAGAGAATTAATACTAACGCTGAGCAGCATCCATTCTTCTGACAATCTTCTGAAAGTCACTGAGACTTATGAATTAATTCCGCCACTTCAATGCTGACACTCGATGTACTGTCTGGTTCATGAGTGACTAACTTCCGTGACGTTTCTTCATGTCTTGACTTTGATATTCTGATTGAATCCTTGTAATAAATTGATACCTTGACGAGATCTCTGTCACTTGATTAAATCCACGATCTTGATTTACATCACTGAGGCATGATCAAATTCTTGAACTTCTTCCAGTGAATCTTCAAGTCTGCAGATGAACAATGTTTCTTTGATCTTTGACAGATGTTACTTTGTGAGATCTCTCTGATGATTGATCCACTATTTACTTATTACATTCTTATTTGAGTTGAGTTAAATACTCGAATAAACGAGTAGGCTATGACATATGCCTTTCAATCTCCCCCTATTTGCTTGTTAGACAATAACAACAAATACCTAGAGGATAACTCAACTAACAAATAAGAAAAAGATATAAACAGTAAGGTAAAGTAAATAGCAGAAAAGTTCTGGATTATATTTAACATTTTCCAGATTCCAAATGAAATTTACAAGTGAATACAAGATAGATGTTCCTCTAGCCTGAACATATAACTACATTAGACTATCTTGATTCATAACGCTCTAATCATATTACATTGAGTTTTGAGCTAATTGACTTCAGTTGTCTTCTCTCCTGACTTCACCTTCTTCTAAATCTTGAAGCAATTCCTTGTCAAAGACACGATCCTTTTCTGAAGTGAAGCTTGATGGTCTGACTGGTTGAACTCCAACTGACTTCAGCTTATTCTTGAGTTGATTGTACCTTTTAACATTCTTTTCACAATAAGCTTGAATCAAGTCAGCAGCTTGAGTCTTCAACATGGATGAATATCCAGCAGTTCTCAAATGATGTTCCATCCAGACCAGATGCTTAGCTGAGTAGTCTTTAAGAGATTGTACATCTAGCTGACAGATTTGAAGACAATCAGACTTAAAGAATCTCACCTGATGAGGATTGTTGACCACTTGAGGACTAGCCCTGCTGGCAAACTCTTTAAGCCTTTCCCGAAGAACTTCATTCAATTCTGAGCTTCTTTTGACTTTGTTTAAAAGAACCCAAATCTCTGACAACGAACGATTCTCAAATAGATGAAGTGACACCTTGAATGATCCTTCACTCTGACAATATACAAAAATGCTCATCTCATTTAGGGATCTATCAAAAGCAGCTGTGATCCTTGAGACTTCAGTCTTGATAGCATTCATGTACATGTCATTGTTAGGATTTGAGATTTCCAGCTTGTCAAGAAGATGTAAGAATTGCCTATCATTGTTAGTGCATAGTTGAGGCATATCGAGTACTCTCCTAGCTTCATCCCATTTTTCACCAATCTTTAGTCTGACATCTCTTCTCCTTTCTTGAGCCTTAATGTCATGAAGACGTTGCTTTTGAAGAGTTTCTGTTCTTTGTATGTCTTTCCTCCTGTCAATGATCTGAGAGACCTTCTTGAGTTCAGCTTCTTTTCTTAGCATCTCTGACTGCTCTTTCTGAAATTCTTTCTCAAACCTAGGATCCACTGTATCTTCTTCTTCCCAATCTTCAAAATCACTTTCTTCTTCAGCTTCAAATAACCCATCTTTATCTTCCTGAACTGGTTCAGTGGGAATGTCAAAAATATCGAAGTCATCCTGTTCTCCACTGTAGTAGACATCATCA
Organism: Apium graveolens; assembly: GCF_009905375.1. Lineage (NCBI taxonomy): Eukaryota > Viridiplantae > Streptophyta > Magnoliopsida > Apiales > Apiaceae > Apium > Apium graveolens. Next base: position 240,431,570 of record NC_133652.1, on the reverse strand, counting down.
GCCTTTCCTTTATCTCCAGCAGAAGTATCTTTTTCTTTCCCTTTGGCACTACTCCCTTTCTTCTCCCCCTTAGTTGAGGGATCCTCTACTGACTTTCCTTTGGAACTTCCATCACCTCCAGAGCCTGATCCTCCACCAGACGGTCCTTCAAAATAAGCTCTTTGTTCTTCATTAGGGCAATGAGAATTCTTGATCATGTAATATAGGTGCTTCATCCCTTCATTTAGATGTTCCATGCCCGTCTCTATCTTTAGAAATCTTGAGGAGTCCAGTGAATGATTCATCTCAACGAGGTCTTCAAGAGAAGTCATTCTTGTGTGTAGAGAGCAGAAGTTGGATATGTCATCAGCTGATAAATTTGGAGTGTCCTGAATAGAATTGAGCTTTGGTATTACAGTAGTCTTTAGATCTGAGATGTCATTCCTTATGATTGCAAGCTGATTGTTGACAGAGGTGGAAGAAGAAGACCGTTCAACCACTTGTGCTTTGAATGCTTGAGCTTCAGCTTGGCTTTTAGCAAGTTCTCCTTTTAGGGCAGCAATCTGAGCTAACAGGTTTACAGTATCAGTGTCTGTGTGTGCTCTCACCTGAAGTTCACTCGTGTTTGGTTCACTCATCTCACGTGCATGTGTTTCTCTCAATATAATTGCTCGTGAGGAGTCTTCCAGTTGCTGTTCTTGTGTACCTGCATTAAAAATCACCCTAGCCTCTTCAAGAGAGGTCAGTGGTGGTGCAATGGGAATTCGCGAGTCCCGATCCTCAGTCAATGCTATCAAATCTTTTGGAATAGATGTCTGAATTGCTTCAGGGATAGATTGACCGAGTTGCCCTCCACTTTCTCCAGATAAATCTGCGAGTGGAGAATCCCATAAGGGAGCCAGAGGTGTTGGATCTGGGAGGGGAGAAAATGACTCTATTAAAGATGGCGGAGAGTCAGATTTTCCCTCTGAAGCATGTGACTGCTCTGTGCCTTCATTAATAATCTCAATAGTTTCCCAGATATGTTTGGAATCTTTACAATTCATCACATGTCTATTCATCAGGGGATTAAGGGAATCTACTAAGATTAATTGAAGGCTAGCATCCAGGGAAGCTTCTTCTATTTCAGCAGGAGAGAAGTCCTCAGGATCCTTCACATAAGTTCTCGCTTTGGTGATCACCACATCATTTTCTATTACCTCTGGTTCCATAACCATAGGAATTTTTGGACCCTTCTTCAACACTTGCAAATATTTGGGGTTAGCAACCTGTAAAAACAGTAGCATCTTCTTCTTCCACATAACATAATTTTCTTTATCGAAAAGTGGAATTTTAACGGTTCCAACTTTTTGTGTAGTCATTATGAATTTTTTGAGTGAATAAAAAATTCAAGAAGTGAAAGAAACACAAAAGTCTAGGATCTTGATTTGTACGTTAATCAGAAGGCTCTGATACCAATTGTTAGGTCCCAATTTGTTTGTAGAAGGGGGGGGTTGAATGCAAACAATACCGTTTCGTCGAATAAAATGCGGAATAAAATTGTGAAACAAAATTCAAGTTAAATAAAACTTTTATTAAACTTGAAAGGTGTTACAACTTCGGTATCGGTTACAAGGGATTAATCTCAAATCAATTATTACAAATCTAGAATAAATTCGACATGAACTTTTTCTATTTTTGTAATTAAAAGATCAAATGCTAAAAGCGATTTGAGATTAAGTTCTAGGGATTTTAATCCGCTAGATTGATACACAAGAACAAGAGAGTGATTTCTAGTTGATTGGATTTAACTTTACAAGCTAGAAATTGTAAACTTGAATTAGCAGATAAGATGAAATATTTTGGCTGCTTGTTCTCTTTTTGTTCTTGGCTTCTGTTTGATTGCTCTCTGTATGTGTTATGTAAATGAATTGGTCTCTGCTTGTTTTTAATCACCACAGCCGAGAATGTTGAACTGGTGTGACAATCCTTTAGAGCTAGTAAGACAATTAAAATGAACTAGCAAGACTTTCGGTATGACTATTGATTGTCATACCGATTGTCATAGTAGTACAAATGAAATTGTCTTACTGAATTAATAAGTGATTTTAATCTAAACAATAATTCTATCAAGACAATCAACTGAATTAGCATGACTTTCGGTATGACTATCAATTGTCATACCGATTGTCATACTAGTACAATCAGTTGTCTTTTTAGAATTAAAACAGATTTTAATCAATTAAAATTCTGTATATCCTTAATATTAATTCTAACTTAATTAATCAATTTAATTCAATTAATCAATAAATTAATCTTTGCAGATATAATTTATTTTCTTAATTAAATTATATGACTTAATTAATTAATAGAGAATTAATACTAACGCTGAGCAGCATCCATTCTTCTGACAATCTTCTGAAAGTCACTGAGACTTATGAATCAATTCCGCCACTTCAATGCTGACACTCGATGTACTGTCTGGTTCATGAGTGACTAACTTCCGTGACGTTTCTTCATGTCTTGACTTTGATATTCTGATTGAATCCTTGTAATAAATTGATACCTTGACGAGATCTCTGTCACTTGATTAAATCCACGATCTTGATTTACATCACTGAGGCATGATCAAATTCTTGAACTTCTTCCAGTGAATCTTCAAGTCTGCAGATGAACAATGTTTCTTTGATCTTTGACAGATGTTACTTTGTGAGATCTCTCTGATGATTGATCCACTATTTACTTATTACATTCTTATTTGAGTTGAGTTAAATACTCGAATAAACGAGTAGGCTATGACATATGCCTTTCACTATGGGATATGGCTTGACTTCAAAAAATAATATCATCATTGAAGAGGTTGCCCTAGTGGATGGACTCAAGCATAATTTGTCGAGTATCAGCCAGCTTTGTGATAAAGGCAACTCATTCACTTTCAACTCTGAAGCCTGTGTTGTGACTAACAAAAAGAACAATAAAGTGGTTCTCACTGGAGTGAGAAAAGGAAATGTGTACCTAGCTGATTTTAACTCATCAAATGCAGAATCAGTAACTTGTCTTCTCAGTAAAGAAAGTCAAGATGAAAGTTGGCTATGGCACAAAAAGCTGTCCCATCTAAACTTCAAGACCATGAATGAGCTAGTCAAGAAAGAATTGGTTAGAGGTATTCCTCAAGTGGATTGTACTAAGGATGGATTGTGTGATGCCTGCCAGAAAGGAAAGCAGATTAAAGCATCATTAAGAAAGAAGCTTGATTCAACAATTAAAGAACCTTTGCAACTGTTGCACATGGATTTGTTTGGACCAGTCAATGTGTTATCCATCTCAAGAAAAAGATTTTGCCTAGTAATTGTAGATGATTTCTCAAAGTTATCTTGGACATATATTCTGAAATCCAAAGATGAAGCTAGTGAAATCATCATCAATCACATAAGGCAAGTCAACAATCATCCTAACTTTAGAGTAAGAAGAATCAGGAGTGACAATGGAACTGAGTTCAAGAATTCTATAATGAGATCATTTTGTGAAGAGAATGGGATTATGCATGAGTTTTCTGCAGCTAGAACCCCACAATAAAATGGAGTGGTGGAAAGGAAAAACAGATCTCTTATTGAAGCTACAAAGACAATGCTTGAAGAATCGAAGTTACCAACATATTTTTGGGCTGAAGCTGTGAATACTGCATGCTACACTCAGAATATTTTTTTGGTTAATCAAGCCAAATGCATGACTACTTATTAGTTGTTCAAGAATAGGAAGCCAACTCTAAATTTCTTACATGTCTTTGGCTGTAAATGCTACAACTTAAGAAATCAAACTGATCAACATGGAAAGTTTGATGCCAAAGCAGATGAAGGAATCTTTGTTGGATATGCTGTTGGAAAAGCATATAGAGTCTACAATCTAAGAACCAACATTGTTATAGAATCAGTACATGTTGTGTTTGATGATAAAAATATTAAAGGACTGCAAGATGGAGATTTCCATGAGAGCCTCAAATTTGATAATTTAGAGATGATCAGTGAAGATAGTGATGATGATAGTGATCGAGAACCAATATCCAAGGACAATGTAGAAAAGTATACAACTAATGAAACACAAAACTTAACATCCATCGAAAGACCAAGTGCATCATCCGTTGAAAGACAATCCACATCATCCGTCGACAGGGAAAGAACATTATTCATTGACAGACAAAGAACAACATCCTTTGATCCCTCAATAGGATTTGGGAGTCAAGTAAGATCACAAGCAGAAAGAACCCCTTCTTCAAATCAAAGATCCATAAACTCAGGGGGAGTTTCTGATCATCAAAACTCTACTAATCATCAAGACATCAATGAGGCCTCTTCATCTAGAGCTAATATACCACAATAGAGAAAATGGACTAGAGATCACCTTTTTGAGCTCATTATTGGTGATGCATCTTCTAGAGTTCAAACAAGGAAAGCAACTCAAGAAGAATGTCTGTATAACAACTTTCTTTCTAAGGAAGAACCAAAGAAGGTAGTTAAGCTCTGTTGGATCCTGATTGGATTTTAGCTATGCAGGAGGAACTAAACCAATTTAAAAGGAACAAGGTATGGAAGCTGGTACCCAAGCCTAAAGGAAAGAATCCAGTTGACACCTAGTGGGTATTCAGAAATAAGATGGATGAAAATGGCATAGTTGTCAGGAACAAAGCTAGATTGGTTGCTAAGGGCTACTGTCAACAAGACGGGATATATTTTGATAAAACTTTTGCTCCTGTGACAAGACTTGAAGCCATCAGAATTTTCTTAGCCTATGCAGCCCATGCAAATTTCAAAGTCTATTAAATGGATGTCAAAAGTGCCTTTCTGAATGGATATTTGGAGGAGGAAGTCTATATCAGTCAACCTCCTGGTTTTGAAGATCCAAATTTTCAAGAATATGTCTATTATCTGTTGAAAGCACTTTATGGATTGAAGCAAGCACCTAGAGCCTGGTATGATATTTTGTCAAAGTTTCTCTTAGAAAATCACTTCACAAGAGGTACTGTTGATAAAACTCTATTATTTAGAAATGATAGTGGCTCAAGTATAGTTGTTCAAATTTATGTAGATAATATTATATTTGGCTCTACAGATGAAAAACTTTGCAAAAAGTTTTCCAAATTGATGCAAAGTATGAAATCAGAATGATGGGAGAACTAACTTACATTCTTGGTTTACAAGTTAAGCAAGTTAGTGATGGAATATTCATTAGTCAAACCAAATATATTTATGATCTTTTAAAGAAGTTTGATCTAATGGATTTCACATCTGCAAAAACTCCCATGGCCACTGCAACTAAACTTGAATTAAACACTACTGAAAAATGTCTGGATATTTCAAGCTATAGAGGCATGGTTGGCTCACTTCTATACTTAACAGCTAGTAGGGTTAGTATAATGTTTGCTACTTGTCTTTATGCTAGATTTTAGGATGATCCTAGAGAATCTCACCTAGTATCTATTAAGACAATTTTCAGATATATCAAGGGCACACCAAACTTGGCATTTGGTACCCTAGAGATTATGGTTTTGATCTAACTGGTTATTCAGATGCAAATTATGCAGGTTGTAGAATAGATAGAAAAAGTACAACAGGAACCTGTCAGTTTCTAGGAAACAAGCTAGTATCCTGGTTCAGTAAAAAAGCAAAACTCAGTTTCTACTTCTACAGCTGAAGCTGAGTATATTATTGCTGGTAGTTGTTGTGCACAGATTCTATAGATGAAAAAGCAAGTGTTGGACTATGGTCTACAAGTGGGCAGAATTCCTATTTTCTATGATAACACAAGTGCAATTTCCATCACTAAAAATCCAGTTCAACATTCAAGAATAAAGCACATAGACATCAAGTACCACTTCATTAAGGAGCATGTAATGAATGGTACTGTGGAACTTCATTTTGTTCCAAGTGAGAAGCAACTTGCAGATATTTTTACCAAGCCACTTGATGAATCCACCTTCTCTAGGTTGGTAAGTGAGTTAGGTATGCTTAATTACTCTTAAATTATTCTTGATAATCTTGCAAGTTGTAATGTAGCTAGTGTGAAAATTGATATTTCCTTTCTTGATAAAATTTTGACTAAGTCAGAATTTGTATCTCGACGGATGTTCATTATCCGTTGAGAATGAATATCCGTTGAAACTTAACATTCGTTGGAGTATCAATTATCACTCTGGGTATTTTACTATCATCCGTCGAAGTGTCTCGATCTTAGCCGTTGATTCTAAACATTATCCATCAAAATTACTTACAGCCTGTATGTATATTTCAACAGATAATCTTATAATTTTGATAGTTTTATATATTTTTTAACGGCTATTTTGGGTTATTTTGATTGGGTACTTTATTTTACTTTATTAATTTTGACAGTTTATTTCTGAGATAGTATAAAAGCAAAAATCATTTTTATTCTTTTCTTTTATCATTCTCAAAGCAATTTCTCTAACTCTCTTCTTCTCCAAAGCAAATACTCTCTTTCTGCAACTAAACACAATCACAAAAATGGCACCCGTAGTCAAGATTTGGTCCTTAACTGGCTTTGTCTATGAAAAGAACAACTTTGTAGCTTTGGTGAACAAGTAGATTCCGGCATCTGAAGATTATCACAAGATGATAAACTTCATACTGAATTGCAGATTAAATTATACCATGCTTGAATCCCCAACCATCTACTGTGAAGTTGTTGAAGAAATCTGGACTACTGCAGTATTCAGCCCCAATGACAAGACTATTACCTTTACTCTCAAAGGTAATGAACACTGTATCAACTATGATGTAATTGAAAAGTGTTTTAAATTACCTGAAAATAACACACTTGCTCCACACAGACACTGATGTGAGTACCATGCTAGTCTCAATGGGTTACGCTCTAACTGCCACTAAGTTAAGTGAAGTTAGAAGATTAGGCCTTAGAAAAGAATGAAATTTCTTATGTGACTCTTTTATCAAAGTATTTTCTAGTAAAGTAAGTAATTTTGATGTTGTATCCTATTTACTTGTGCACATGCTTTATATGCTTCTTATTGATAAGTACGTCAACTTTAGCACTTCTATCATGTTTGAGATAGGGAGTAAGTTAGGGGATATTAGGAAGAGGTCTAAAAATATCTATTATGCTAGATTTTTCATGATGCTAGCTAATTTTGTTTCTGAGAATCTCTCAATTGAGAACCCAACAAACAAGTTAGATTGTTGGGTCCAAGAGAGAAGAGTTATTGTTGATCTTAACAGGACCAATCATCACAAAGATGTTCCACTTATATACATGCCCATCATGGAACAGCCTCAGATAAGTGAGGTAAATACCCCTGTCTCTACTACTTCTCAACCTATTTCTTTGCCTTCAACAGTGGAAATGAAATCTGTGAATGTGACCAAACAGATGCTTACCCAAGCCACCAAACCAAAAATTTCTAAATCAAAATCAAAGATAGCCCCTTCTGGTTTCTCTCAAAAGAAACCAGTTGCAAAATCTACCAAACACCAATTGGGGAGAGTAAAAGAGAGTGAATTGGGTGAGGGACATGGTGAACATCAAAGAAGCCCTAAGGATAAGGTTGGAGAGGTGAGTGTTTCCCAGCCTAGCCACACTGCAGTTTCCCAACAAACCGCAGTGCTTAAAATAACTTAAGCTCATTGCTAGTTGCATCCTCCCAAAAGGATGTAACTATTGAACAAAGCTCTCAGCCAAGAGCATAGGCCAAGAGGGTAAGGGATACTAGCTCACCCTAAACATATGCCAGAAAGAACAAATCTAAACCAACTGGGGATACAAGGGGTGCACACACAGTGCCTACTACAGTCAAAGACTCAGTACATGCACCATCACAAAGTCAGCTTGATGTGGCTCCAAAAAATGTGGAGTCACAACCAAATTCATTAATTATAGAAGCACCTAATACACCAAATTCACCCACACACTCAAAACTCATTTATTTCTTCTATCTCGACGGATATTGTTCATCCGTTGACAAGTGATTGTCCTTCGACAGATGTGCTTAACAGTAGTCATCCGTTGACACTTAAAACTACTGCTTCGATGGATATTCCTCATTCGTTGACAGTCACTGCACCACTTCAAATCTCAACACTTGTCACAAGTGCAGATGACCTAGTAGTAGTATAATCACTCTTAGGACTGAGGGTAGGGAGTGAATTGAGTGAGAGGCTGGGTTGCTCCCAGGAAAAAAGAGAGGAAATGAGTGAAATCATGCAGGTTATTTCTTCCAGCCTGGCAGAAGAGAGTGAGAGGGGTCCCACCTTAGTAGGTGAAGGTGAGGGTATGAGGGTGGTGAGCAAGAGGAGCCCTTAGTACAAGAAAAGAGAGATAATGAGAGAAAATCAGGTACAACTGAATGGTAAAAGCCTATTGTAAGTGAGTTATGGATGTCAATGAGGCTGACAAGAGACAGCTAATTCAGCAAGAATATCAAGCTGTTTTAGACTCTGTTTCTTTTGAAGCTGAGGCATTTACTCACCCTATTTCAACATATCAAGTTCTAGCTGAACAAGACAATGTGGCTGTAGAAAAGATGCTTAACTTGGTGCATACAACTGCTTCAATGCAAAGAGCAAATGATGTCGTCACATCCATGCCACCTAAAGTTGGTGATGATGTTGACTATGGAACTGGTGAGTCTGGAGTGTTCTTTGGAGATGGAGATGGTGATGAAGAAGAGTTCATGAACATAGGGGGAGAAGCAGGCCCTAGCTCTAGATCAAACATTCCATCTTGGGGTTTTCAAAAGAGTGTGATGAACAATATTTCAAGACAACTCTTTTTCACATCATTCAACAGACACACACAGCTCTTCAAGCCACCACTAATTCTAGCACCAAGAAGTTTCTACAGGCACACCTCAACTCTCTACAACTACATCAAATACAAGCTCTTCAACACAATCGAGATGTTACTTCAATCAAAATAGAGATTGACAAAGTCAAGAAGAGTGTCTCTGAAAAATTGGATGCTACATTTCCGAATACAACAATACTTGACATCAATAGACAGTTGAGGAGGACTTCTAATCTTACAATTAAACTGGATTCCCTGGACACTAGACTGAAAGCAGTTGAAGCTTCTCTCACAGCTATTCATCTACATCAAGCACAGCAAACTCGGTTGCTACAAAAGCTGGTGGCTGCACAAACTTCCACCTCCACTCTACTTGATGATAACAAAAGGTGGAAAAAGATTCAATCATCCCAGTTAGTCAAGGAGGGCCAACCAGTGAGGAGGAACATGTGATAAATGTTCAAATCAGTCAAGTAATAGTTCCAGAAATTACTTTTCTAAAGCCACCAGTATTGGACATCATTGATCTGATCCAAATAGCAGCTGCTAAGCTTGATTTAAAGACAAATTTCAAGATGCTTGATGTCGCAGCTGTTAAGAAGGAATTGAATGACAAGTGGAAGAAAATATATGAAGACATTCAGAAGAAATTTGGTTAGATACAGAAACCAGACAAGACTTTTCATCACCACTCTCAGGTCAAGCAAATCTCAGTGAATGAAATGAGTCTAGGTAGCTTGGAAAAAGGCCAAACTTCATGCATCAAATCTCCAAAAGCCAATATGATTTTGAAGCCTAAAAGGAACTATCCAAAGTCATCAGAAACGAATCCCTTGGTTCTCATGTTTGAGACTCCAAAACCAAATGGAAAGAAGCTGTTGGCAAGGTCCATAGCATTTTACAAAGATCCATCTGATTGAGTATAAAATAAGAGAATTGCCAAAATTTATAGGAATGGAAAAGAGATCTGTGTGGTGGCTGGACACCCTTAGTTTACAACAGCAAAAAGGGAAGAAAAGGAAAGAAATAGCAAGAAAAGAGGCAAGCTGCTTTAGATGCTAAGAAGCTCAAACAGAAGAAAGAGCAAGCTGCTATAGTAGCCAAGCTTCAAGCTGTGAAAGCTGTAACTGAAATCTCTGAAAAACCACCTGTGATTACTGAAGCTCAAGATCAGCAAATGCAAAATGAACCCCAACAAAAAAGGAAATTCAGATACAAGGTCCATTCTAAAATAAATTGGACTTCAGTGGTGAGGAGATGAAAGACTGCATTCTCAAACAGTCTACAACTTTTACTTAAACATCCAAGCCCTAAGTGGTACATGAGGAATTCAAGGTGGATCCAACAAAGAATTTTCATGGTGAGCCTATAATTCCCAAGGATGAGCCAATAGACTGGGAAAGTTTGCCAATTACTGAACTCAATTTACCTATCTTCAACAAGCCAAAGAAAACAAATCTAAGAGCAACCAAGAAGGTCAAGCCTGTGACTCTCAGAATTAAAACCTTAGCCAACACTCAACCAACAGTCAACAAGGGAGATCTTTTATATATCTGTGTCATCAAGGAGTTTTTGTAATATCCGGGAAAATTATGTGAATATTATATGTTAAATAAATAAATATTGTGTGTTTTATAAATTTAAAGTAATTATTGCTATGATATGAGGTGTTATAACTGTTATGTGTGTTTCTGTGCGGGCCAGAAAATTTTTCGATTGATTAAAATATGTTTAAATTGCAATTATATGAACTTATCTGCAACCGAGACGCGTAATTATTAGCGTCTTTATCAAGATACCCGCTTTATTTGATTTTATGCGCGTCTGAGTGTATTTTGCGTGTTTTCGGGATTTTCTGGTAATTTAGGAATCGTTTCCGTTTTTCAAAAATCAATGGACCGGAACCCCACCGGGACGACAAACCCCACAAAATTGATGTTTTTATTTTTATAAAATTATTCGTACTTCAAATACCCTTTATTTTTATATTTTTAAATTATTCACAATTTTTGAGAATTTTGACATTAATTTTGTATTTTATTGTTTTTAAAATTATTCCCCGTAATTACTATTTTGGGGCCCTAATTATTATAATTAAAGGATAAAAACACCCTAATTTGATTTTAGGGATATAATTTCAGGTTAATATAAATAGCTAATTAAAATCAGTTTAATCTATTTTATTTTAATAAAATTTCAGAAAAATAAATTTATTCAAGAACAAGGTTCTTGAGGGTGAAATTTCATTCTTGAACTTTATCTTGTGATTCCAAGAGCGTTTCTGATCCGTTTTGAGCGATCTACATACCGATTTGAAGCTCTTAACGAGCCCAATCTATTGGTACCGATTTCATTAGCTAAGATGTAGTATTTTGTGATTTCGATTTTGGGTAGTTATGGTCTAAATTCGTTCTTGATCTTGGATGTATTGTTTGATGATTTGGTTGAGTTATAATTGTTTCTGGGATGGTAAGGAGTAGTTTAGCACTATGTTTCGTTAATTTTGATTACAATTTAGGTTAGTTTGAGTTCTTAATTTTCTTGATTTTCCTATTTAATTTCTGAGATTATCGTGATGTTCTTGATGATTGTGATGCTTAAGATAGCTTTATATTGATCTGGGCTTTAATTCGAGGGGTAAATCGATGATTTTGGTGCTGTATTTGGATTAAACCCGAGTTCGCCGGATTCTGGAACTCGTGGCCGGTTTCTATGGCCGTTTTAGCCGGAATCGACGAACTCCGGTTCGTTTTAGAAGGTTGTTCGGCTGTTCGAGTTGCTGGCTTGGTGTCGTATTAATTCAGGGGAAGAAAGGGGCGAATAGAGGTGTTTGGGGGGAGGTTTAGAACCGCCGGAGTCCGGCGAAGACCGCCGGAATCTGGGGATTTCCCAGAAACCGGTCGGTGTTCTTCCCGACCCGGTTGGATTCTTTTAACCCGGTTGTGACCCGGTCGTTTGACCCGGGTTCAATCTGATTTCCCCCAAAAACCTGTTTCTGTTTACTTTTATTTCAAAATTCATTTTCTTACTTTTAAAAATCATTTAATTTGTTTTCAAAAATCATTTAATAATTACTTAAATACTAAAATTTATTTTCTTAATTATTTTAAATTCCTAAAATTATTTTCTTTAATTATTTTCAAAAAGAAACAATTTGATTTAATTATTTATAGTTTATTTTAGTTAATTATTTATGAATTTAATTAATTGATTAAAAATCAAAATATCAATTAATTTTATTTTTAAATAGTTAAATAAATGTAAATTATTTATAATTAATTCAAATAATTTCTGAAATTTTATTTAAAGGTTTTAAAAATTATATTTTGGTATTTAAAAATCAATTATTATTATTATTAATTGATTTAAATCTATTTATTTCTTATTTTAATCATAATAATTAAACCGTTCGTCCGTTTAATACGAAACGAACGCGTATAGACTCAGAAAAATATTGCGTTTCCAATAAAAATACTTTTAAGTCCTAATCTCTTTTGTATTGCAATGTCATGTGAGATATATATCAGTTTGAGTCGGTATCTGATCGGTAAATATTATTATTGAACTGATTTTCATTCTGAACGCACTGAGACGTACCTTTTTAATGATCTGACTTGTGTGTTACATGAAATATGTGAGTACGTGTTATACGAATACCATGATTACGTGTTACGTGATATACATGCTATCTGTTACAGTTTTAAAATGCCATGCTAGTTATAAACGATCGGGTAGATGTTAAGACGTATAGTTACGTCGATTGAGTTTGGTCTATCAATTAAGATAGTTATTTTGTTTATAGAATCGAGTAGCAAGGAGTGCAGTCAAGTGTTAGACGGAGATAGTAGCCAGCAGTTATAAGCAGAGTTATAGTAAAAAGTTGTCGAGCATACCAGGTAAGTACCCAAACTTCACTTATCGTTCAAGTGATGTTCATTTAGAACTATATTATGCAAGTATTCTCCCCTATTCTAAATTCAGAACAACTTATTGTTTTACATATTCAAATATAAGAACTGGTTATAAATACTTTTATTGCATATTGAATATCAATATTCCTATATTTATTGACATTCTCGTATTCTAGCAATCATTCTGCTAAAACCAACCTTTTGATTCGATAGATAGTGAATAACTATACTATCCAGATATACTCTATACAGTGAGACTTTGAATTGAGATTAGCGAATAACTAATTGTTCTAGTTATTTCACCATCAGTTGTTGAGATAACTCCGGACCATGTGACATGGGGAGTTGAATAGATAAGGATGTCATTGATCCGACTCCTTTAATCAAAATTGTTTTGTGAATTGATTCTTGGTTAGCACAAGAGACCGAGGCACCGGTCCAGCGTAAGTTATTATACGAAAGTGTAATATCTTGATAGGCGAATATATGCCTTCTTCATGGATATCCAATAGGTACGGTATGGCTGCGGGATATCGATACCTATATTTACGGTATGGCTGCGGGATACCGGTGTTGTTTCATGACTGATCATCAGGAACAGCATAGTGCATAATTGTGTTTTATTAAACTGTCGCTTAAACTTTAAAGTTTATATCAGCTTCTGATTTTACTTAGATATTGTTATTGTTGTTCATTTACAAACTTTATACTGCTTGCTGAGCATTTCTTTCGCTCATACTTGTTTATTATTCTAATATTTCAGCTAAGCCAGAGCAGGCTTGAGTCCCAAGATTGACCAGAAGTCGAGTGTTTGTAAATAGTTTGGTGTATTTTCCAGGTAGACAGTTTGGGACGCTTGAATAGTATAAAGGTTTGTAATAAAATTTGAATAAGTTGTAAAACTAATTAGACTCATGGTTTGTATTAACAGTTGGTTTGTATTAGTGCCTGTTTCATACTATAACCTGTGATCGATCCAGTTGTATGCAAGGGGTCATATTTATTATATTATTCCGCTGTGATTATTTTATTATAGTTTATTGGCTAGTGACCCCCAAATCTAGACCCCGGGTTTGGAGGGCGTCACAGGTTGGTATCAGAGCCACAGGTTATGGTCACTGAAACAGGCGTAGGATTGTCATAAATGAGTCATAGGAAGATCACATAAGATAAGCGCGTGTAGTTTAGCTTTTATAGGATTAAATTTAGGTTATTGGGTTAAGTTGTAGTTAAATTGTTTAGGTTCCCTGTTTTGTGTTTAGCTTTAGGCCTTGTGTCATTACCGCTATTTTGTTGATTTAGTTAAGATTTCGAGCAAGGATTTAAAAGGATTGGATAATTCAGAGTAATTTTCTTTGTGTTATTATTCATGAGATAATAAGCAGGATTATGTGATAATCATGTCGCTTGTGTTAATATGGTAGCAAATTTATGATATTTTGAGAAAAGATAATGTTTACGAACTTTGATATGCTAAGGAATTGCTACATATTTGACACAATGCTTGACAGATTATTATATATGTTGCTTGTTTCTTACCAGAATAATGGCACCGAAGAGAAGGAATAATTCAGGAGAGGATAGTACCGAGAGCCGTACAGATGCAGCGATTGTCCAGATGTTGGGACTGATGCAGCAACAGATGTTACATCTTACGCAGCAGCAACAGCAACAGCAAGCAGCAGCACCACCTGCAGTGACTTTTAAGCAGTTTCAAGCAGTGAAGCCACCTGAGTTCAAAGGAAGTACTGATCCTGTGGAAGCTAACGCATGGCTCAAGGAGATGGAAAAGGCTTTTGAATTAGTCGGACCAGGAACTGAGCAGAAGACCAAGTTTGCAAGCTACTTTCTGAAGGGCGAGGTGAACTATTGGTGGGAATCCACGCGAGCATTGGAAGGAGGTGAGTTTATAACTTGGGAGAGATTCACAGAGTTGTTCTTGGAGAAGTATTTCCCGAGGTATATGAAGAATCAAATGGAGATTAAGTTCTTGAATCTGACCCAGGGTGATCTTACTGTGGCTGAGTACGAGGCTAAGTTTACTGAGTTAGCAAGGTTCGTGCCAGACCAGGTTGATACGGATGAAAAGAAAGCCAGAAGGTTTGAACAGGGATTGAAGTTTTGGATTCAAAACAGAGTGGCCATGTTTGAGTTGACTTCATATGTGGCAGTGGTTCAGAAGGCAATGGTGATTGAGAGTAGGAGTGATATGTTTCAGAAAGGAAAGGATGGGAAGAAAAGGAAAATGGAAACCTCAGAGGGAGGTCAGCAGTCAAGTAATTTTCAGGGTCGTTTCAACAAAAGGCCAGGATTTCAGGGTAATAGGAATGTGGGATTCAAGAGACCACAATCAGGAAATGGAGGACCAGTCAACCGTTTTCAGAATTCAAATCAGCAGAGGTCCAATCGTCCACCAATGCCAGATTGCAAGTTTTGTGGCAGGAAACATTCTGGGATTTGTAAAGCTAATTCTGTGTGCTACAAGTGCAATATGAAGGGACATCATGCACATGAGTGCCGCAATCAGATGCAAGAAGTTACGTGTTTCCGATGTGGGAAGACAGGACATTATGCCAACAACTGCAAAGAGCAAGTACAAAGTGTAAATGTTCCAAGGATTGCAGGACCATCATCTCAAGGTATACCAAGGATTGAAGGAGCACCAGTCAAGAACCAGCCAAAAGCCAGAACATTCAATATGACTATGCAGGATGCTGTTCAGAGTTCTGACGTGGTTGCAGGTACGCTTCCAGTCAACTCCGTAGATGCTAAAGTTTTATTTGATTCTGGAGCTACAAGATCATTTATTTCTCAAGATTTTGTCGATAAACTGCATTGTGAAGTTAAGTTGTTAGAACAAGCATTAATGATAGAATTAGCTAATAAGGATCAAGTTTCAGTCGACCGAGTGTGCCCGAAGTGTAATATTGAGGTAGGAGGACATCATTTCTATGCCAACTTAATACCTTTTAAGTTGGGAGAATTTGATGTTATTTTAGGAATGGATTGGTTGTCAGCAAATAATGCTCATATTGATTGTAAGAATAGGAAAGTAAGACTTCAAACTTTGGATAGTAAGAAGAAAGTGATATTTCGGGGAAATAAACAAGAGAAGAAGTTCTTAACGATCGCTCAAGTGAAGAAGTTATTGCGTCAGAATTGCGAGGTGTATTTGGCTCATGTGGTAGACACCAGCAAAGCAGTTCTAGCATTAGATGCAATTCCAGTTGTCAAGAAGTTCTCAGATGTCTTTCCAGACGATCTACCAGGATTACCTCCCGATAGAGAAATTGAGTTTGCAATTGATCTAGCACCCGGAACAGAACCAGTTTCTAAAGCTCCGTACCGGATGGCACCAGTGGAAATGAAAGAATTGGCAACTCAGCTTCAAGATCTTCTAGAGAAAGGAGTTATAAGACCCAGTATATCCCCATGGGGCGCACCAGTACTATTTGTCAAGAAAAAGGACGGAAGTATGCGGTTGTGTATCGACTATCGAGAACTGAATAAGCTAACCATTAAGAACAAGTACCCGTTACCAAGGATCGATGATTTGTTTGACCAATTGCGAGGCGCTGTATGGTTCTCTAAAATTGATTTAAGATCCGGATATCATCAACTAAAGATCAAGCCTGAAGACATTCCGAAGACCGCATTCAGAACCAGATATGGGCATTATGAGTTTCTAGTGATGGCATTTGGATTAACCAACGCACCAGCAGCTTTCATGGATCTAATGAATCGAGTATTCAAGAAGTATTTGGATAAATTCGTGATCGTGTTTATAGACGACATCTTGATCTATTCCAAAACTAGAAAAAGAGCACGCAGAGCATTTGAGGATAGTTCTGGAGATACTACGACAAGAAAAGTTATACGCAAAGTTTTCCAAGTGTGAATTTTGGTTAAAAGAAGTACGATTTCTTGGGCACGTGATTAGCAATAAAGGAGTGGAAGTAGATACAACAAAGATTGAAGCCATAATCAACTGGGAGAGGCCAAAAACGCCAACAGAAGTGTGAAGTTTCATGGGACCGACAGGTTACTATAGGAGATTTGTGCAAGATTTTTCAAAGGTAGCTACGCCATTGACAAAGCTCACCAGGAAGAACCAGAAATTTGAATGGGATAAGAAGTGTGATGAGAGTTTTCAAGAATTAAAGAATAGATTAGTATCTTCTCCAGTACTAGTCTTGCCAGATGATCAAGGAAATTTTGTAATTTATAGTGACGCATCGTACAAAGGACTGGGATGTGTTTTGATGCAGCATGACAAGGTGATAGCCTACGCTTCAAGACAGTTGAAACCACATGAAGAAAAGTATCCAACGCATGATTTAGAATTGGCAGCTATAGTATTTGCATTGAAGATTTGGAGGCATTATCTTTATGGGGAAAAGTGCGAGATCTACACGGACCACAAGAGTTTAAAGTATATCTTCACCCAGAAGGAATTGAACATGAGGCAGAGAAGATGGCTAGAATTGATCAAGGACTACGACTGTATTATCAACTATCATCCAGGCAAAGCAAATGTGGTGGCCGACGCTCTGAGCAGAAAAGAAAGGTTAAACATGATAACTTCATCTGAGGAATTAATCAGGGAATTTGAGAAGCTGGAAATAGAGGTTAATATTCCAAGTATGTCTACAGAGGTATTGTGTACAATGTCTTTTCAACCAGAATTATTAGAGAAAATAAGAAGATGTCAGGAAGAAGTAATGAGCCATGAACGAGACAGTTTGACAGGAGAAGAAATAGGGAGTCAAAAGGATGATAAAGGGATATTAAGATTTTCTTCCAGAATATGGATACCCAACATAGCCGAGCTGAAAGATGAAATTCTTCGAGACGCTCACAACTCCAGATACTCAATTCATCCCGGAAGTACGAAGATGTATAGAGATTTAAGAGAAAACTTTTGGTGGCCAAGCATGAAGAAAGAAATTGTAGAATGGGTAAGTAAGTGTTACACTTGCCAGCGAGTCAAAGCGGAACATCAAAGGCCCAGTGGACTGATACAACCATTGGACATTCCAGAATGGAAATGGGAGCATATCGTGATGGATTTCGTAGTTGGATTACCGAGGACCAGGGCGAATCATGATGCTATTTGGGTTATTATCGATAGATTGACGAAGTCGGCGCATTTTCTTCCTATCAATGAAAGATTCTCAATGGATAAATTGGTTCGGTTATATCTTAAGGAAATTGTGATCCGACACGGAGTTCCAGTATCCATAGTTTCAGACAGAGATCCTCGATTTAACTCAAGATTTTGGAGAAGTTTTCAAGATTGTCTCGGAACGAAGCTGAACATGAGTACCGCGTATCATCCGCAGACAGACGGTCAAAGTGAAAGGACGATTCAGACTATTGAAGATATGCTAAGGGTATGTGCACTAGATTTTGAAGGTAGTTGGGACGAGCATTTGCCATTAGTTGAATTCTCCTATAACAACAGCTATCATGCCAGTATTGGAATGCCGCCTTACGAAGCATTATACGGGAGAAGATGCAGATCTCCAATATGTTGGGAAGAAGTTGGTGAGAGAAAGATTTTAGGTCCAGAATTGATCCAACAGACAAAGGAAAAGATAGAACTCATTCGGAAAAGATTAACAACAGCTCAAGATCGTCAACGCAAATATGCTGATCCTGCCAGAAAGGATATGGAATTTGAAGTTGGTGAAGCAGTGCTATTAAAAGTTTCTCCTTGGAAAGGTCTATCAAGATTTGGGAAGAAAGGAAAGTTGAGTCCGCGTTATGTTGGTCCTTTTGAGATTTTGAAGCGTGTGGGAAAGGTTGCTTATGAATTAGCGTTACCCCCTCACATGCAACATATTCACAACGTGTTCCACGTGTCAATGTTGAAGCGTTATTTGCCTGATTTGAACCATGTGATAGAATACGAGCCAATCGAGATTCAGCAAGATTTGTCTTTTGTAGAGCAACCAGTGCAGATTTTAGATAAGAAAGAAAGAGTACTTAGGAATAAGTCTGTATCTTTAGTGCGAGTCTTGTGGAGGAATCCCAAGGTTGAATAGTCGACTTGGGAGTTGGAAAGCGAAATGCAATCCAAGTATCCTCATTTGTTTTCTTAGGCTGATTCTGAGGACAGAATCCTGTTAAGGGGGGAAGGATGTAATATCCGGGAAAATTATGTGAATATTATATGTTAAATAAATAAATATTGTGTGTTTTATAAATTTAAAGTAATTATTGCTATGATATGAGGTGTTATAACTGTTATGTGTGTTTCTGTGCGGGCCAGAAAATTTTTCGATTGATTAAAATATGTTTAAATTGCAATTATATGAACTTATCTGCAACCGAGACGCGTAATTATTAGCGTCTTTATCAAGATACCTGCTTTATTTGATTTAATGCGCGTCTGAGTGTATTTTGCGTGTTTTCGGGATTTTCTGGTAATTTAGGAATCGTTTCCGTTTTTCAAAAATCAATGGACCGGAACCCCACCGGGACGACAAACCCCACAAAATCGATGTTTTTATTTTTATAAAATTATTCGTACTTCAAATACCCTTTATTTTTATATTTTTAAATTATTCACAATTTTTGAGAATTTTGACATTAATTTTGTATTTTATTGTTTTTAAAATTATTCCCCGTAATTACTATTTTGGGGCCCTAATTATTATAATTAAAGGATAAAAACACCCTAATTTGATTTTAGGGATATAATTTCAGGTTAATATAAATAGCTAATTAAAATCAGTTTAATCCATTTTATTTTAATAAAATTTCAGAAAAATAAATTTATTCAAGAACAAGGTTCTTGGGGGTGAAATTTCATTCTTGAACTTTATCTTGTGATTCCAAGAGCGTTTCTGATCCGTTTTGAGCGATCTACATACCGATTTGAAGCTCTTAACGAGCCCAATCTATTGGTACCGATTTCATTAGCTAAGATGTAGTATTTTGTGATTTCGATTTTGGGTAGTTATGGTCTAAATTCGTTCTTGATCTTGGATGTATTGTTTGATGATTTGGTTGAGTTATAATTGTTTCTGGGATGGTAAGGAGTAGTTTAGCACTATGTTTCGTTAATTTTGATTACAATTTAGGTTAGTTCGAGTTCTTAATTTTCTTGATTTTCCTATTTAATTTCTGAGATTATCGTGATGTTCTTGATGATTGTGATGCTTAAGATAGCTTTATATTGATCTGGGCTTTAATTCGAGGGGTAAATCGATGATTTTGGTGCTGTATTTGGATTAAACCCGAGTTCGCCGGATTCTGGAACTCGTGGCCGGTTTCTATGGCCGTTTTAGCCGGAATCGACGAACTCCGGTTCGTTTTAGAAGGTTGTTCGGCTGTTCGAGTTGCTGGCTTGGTGTCGTATTAATTCAGGGGAAGAAAGGGGTGAATAGAGGTGTTTGGGGGGAGGTTTAGAACCGCCGGAGTCCGGCGAAGACCGCCGGAATCTGGGGATTTCCCAAAAACCGGTCGGTGTTCTTCCCGACCCGGTTGGATTCTTTTAACCCGGTTGTGACCCGGTCGTTTGACCCGGGTTCAATCTGATTTCCCCCAAATGCAAACCCAAAAACCTGTTTCTGTTTACTTTTATTTCAAAATTCATTTTCTTACTTTTAAAAATCATTTAATTTGTTTTCAAAAATCATTTAATAATTACTTAAATACTAAAATTTATTTTCTTAATTATTTTAAATTCCTAAAATTATTTTCTTTAATTATTTTCAAAAAGAAACAATTTGATTTAATTATTTATAGTTTATTTTAGTTAATTATTTATGAATTTAATTAATTGATTAAAAATCAATTAATCAATTAATTTTATTTTTAAATAGTTAAATAAATGTAAATTATTTATAATTAATTCAAATAATTTCTGAAATTTTATTTAAAGGTTTTAAAAATTATATTTTGGTATTTAAAAATCAATTATTATTATTATTAATTAATTTAAATCTATTTATTTCTTATTTTAATCATAATAATTAAACCGTTCGTCCGTTTAATACGAAACGAACGCGTACAGACTCAGAAAAATATTGCGCTTCCAATAAAAATACTTTTAAGTCCTAATCTCTTTTGTATTGCAATGTCATGTGAGATATATATCAGTTTGAGTCGGTATCTGATCGGTAAATATTATTATTGAACTGATTTTCATTCTGAACGCACTGAGACATACCTTTTTAATGATCTGACTTGTGTGTTACATGAAATATGTGAGTACGTGTTATACGAATACCATGATTACGTGTTACGTGATATACATGCTATCTGTTACAGTTTTAAAATGCCATGCTAGTTATAAACGATCGGGTAGATGTTAAGACGTATAGTTACGTCGATTGAGTTTGGTCTATCAATTAAGATAGTTCTTTTGTTTATAGAATCGAGTAGCAAGGAGTGCAGTCAAGTGTTAGACGGAGATAGTAGCCAGCAGTTATAAGCAGAGTTATAGTAAGAAGTTGTCGAGCATACCAGGCAAGTACCCTAACTTCACTTATCGTTCAAGTGATGTTCATTTAGAACTATATTATGCAAGTATTCTCCCCTATTCTAAATTCAGAACAACTTATTGTTTTATATATTCAAATATAAGAACTGGTTATAAATACTTTGATAGCATATTGAATATCAATATTCCTATATTTATTGACATTCTCGTATTCTAGCAATCATTCTGCTAAAACCAACCTTTTGATTCGATAGATAGTGAATAACTATACTATCCAGATATACTCTATACAGTGAGACTTTGAATTGAGATTAGCGAATAACTAATTGTTCTAGTTATTTCGCCATCAGTTGTTGAGATAACTCCGGACCATGTGACATGGGGAGTTGAATAGATAAGGATGTCATTGATCTGACTCCTTTAATCAAAATTGTTTTGTGAATTGATTCTTGGTTAGCACAAGAGACCGAGGCACCGGTCCAGCGTAAGTTATTATACGAAAGTGTAATATCTTGCTAGGCGAATATATGCCTTCTTCATGGATATCCAATAGGTACGGTATGGCTGCGGGATATCGATACCTATATTTACGGTATGGCTGCGGGATACCGGTGTTGTTTCATGACTGATCATCAGGAACAGCATAGTGCATAATTGTGTTTTATTAAACTGTCGCTTAAACTTTAAAGTTTATATCAGCTTCTGATTTTACTCAGATATTGTTATTGTTGTTCATTTACAAACTTTATACTGCTTGCTGAGCATTTCTTTCGCTCATACTTGTTTATTATTCTAATATTTCAGCTAAGCCAGAGCAGGCTTGAGTCCCAAGATTGACCAGAAGTCGAGTGTTTGTAAATAGTTTGGTGTGTTTTCCAGGTAGACAGTTTGGGACGCTTGAATAGTATAAAGGTTTGTAATAAAATTTGAATAAGTTGTAAAACTAATTAGACTCATGGTTTGTATTAACAGTTGGTTTGTATTAGTGCCTGTTTCATACTATAACCTGTGATCGATCCAGTTGTATGCAAGGGGTCATATTTATTATAATATTCCGCTGTGATTATTTTATTATAGTTTATTGGCTAGTGACCCCCAAATCTAGACCCCGGGTTTGGAGGGCGTCACAGTTTTCAGATTTAAACTTCTACTTGGATGAATTGGAAGAAGTAAGAGGGATCGATGCTCACAGACATCTTCCTGAAAGACTGGTTTTTTAGTACAAGGGAGGGAGAGAAATCACATTGCCTCTTCACAAGATTCTTCAGGAAAGCTGCTCTGTACTGATAAAGATCTTCTCATCCTTCAAGAAAAACTTTGGTTTTAATGTAACTGCAAGGAAATTGGTCCTAAAGCAGATAGAATATCTAAGGAGTAAAAAAGCCAAGAATGCACGTCCAAGAACTCTAACAATTCCCTTCACAAGAAGTAGAGTGCATTTGAGGCCTTATTGGCTGATTGAATTCATGGATGACAAGGGTGTTAGAAGATTTTTCAGACTGGATGACCAATTGGGTATCTCTAGCAATGAGACTCTATTGAAAATGCAAGAAAATCTGGATCTGTCTGAAGCTGATGAACTTGAATTCCATAGACAACTCCAGAAGCAAATAGAAGAAAATAACAGGAAGCTTGGGAAGAAATCCAGACAATTAAGGAAACAGAATCATCTGCTCAGTCTAGAGGAGCACCTTGATAATGATTGTGAGAACTCTTTGAAATCTTTGCTTTATTCAATTTTTAATAAATTTTGTAGCACTTATCAGTTTTATCTACTATATCTCAATCTGTACATTTAGGGTGTTTTTGTTATCATCAAGTTTCTCTTAATTTCTGGCTACAATTCCAGTAGACATAAATTGGGGGAGATTGTTAGGAATATGTTGTGAACTTGATGATAAGTTAAACAAAACACCTTAGTAGATTTAATTTAGTGATTTTGTAGCTTTCAACGGATGATCACTTTCACTATCCGTTGAAAGAGTAGCTTATGTAAATAAGTTTAGTAGCACATTTCTGCATACTTGTATAAGCTTAGTGAGCTAGATTTCTGAGAAATGTTTAGGTCATGTTAACTACTAGATTGATATGCAAGATAGGTTGGTTAATTGTAAATAGATGATGCCTTGTAATTTTGTATAAGTGAAATGGAGTTAACTGTCAAGAAAATAGTCTCAACAGATGTCTCACAAAGCTTTAACGGATGCTCACATAAAGCTTCAACGGATGATCTACAAAGCTTCAACGGATGATCAGCCAGAGTATCAACGGACGATCATACATAGCTTCAATGGATGATTCAATGAAGTTCCAATGGATGTTCAAATTCAAAGAGCAGTTGATAGTGACTTGACAGTCACATGTGTTGATTTTATGCAAAAGGAATGTGGCAGCCTAATTACTGGTTTCAGAGAACAAAGAAGCATTACCATTTTCATGCAACTAAGAAGATATTCAAAGATGTTGGAATAAAGTAATGAAATAGCATGAAGTTAGACTAAATATAGTTTTGTTTTATTATCTTGTCATATTGTTATGTAAACTTGGTGATATATAAACCAAGTGTAGCAAGTAGAACAACCAACTAAGCAATCTTATTTTCAGAGAAACATATCAAGCTGTATTTTGTAAGAATTTATCTGCAGTTTTGTTTGTTCAACTTGTAAAGCAGCTGTGATCTATTCAAAGCTTCACAAAGTTCTCAATCTGATATATATATATGGTGGACACTTTCAAATCCACCAAAAAGTTTTAAAGCTTGTGTTTTATTACTTAGTGTTTTGATTTCTATTAAACTTTCATTCCGCACTATTGCAAATCAAACACTATTGTATATATTTAGGAAATTTTAAAGTCTTAAAAAGTACCCAAAATTACATTCAACCCCCCCCCCTTCGGTAATTCTTTTTGTATTGTTTAGATAATAACAAGATAAAATTGAGGCTCTGATCTAGGAAGGTTACCTGGGCGAATGGGTGGTTAAGGAAGTAAGGAGGCATAAAAATAGTTCTAACAAAGCGAAAGAGGAAGGAGGTCGCACTCCTTGGGGATCCAATAATGAGATTTTGGAAGAAAACAAATTTATCAGGGATGGAAGCACCCGAGCAAATATAGAGGAGATGCCGAAATAGAATGCAGTAATCGAGCCTTGGCAAGATATGCAAGGGATGCCCGTTTTCGACCATTGACTGATGTCCACAAAGTGGAGACTCGGCCACCCAAAGTATTCAAGGGAAAATTAATGGATATCACCTTCAGAGAGGCGGATGCTTGGGCCTTCGTGGATAATGAAAGCTTGGCAAACATCCTGTACTATAGCACGTACAAGAATATGGGTTTACTTGATCGAGATATGTCAGGGTAGGATTATTGGGTCTATGGTTTTTCTGGCGAAGGAGTTAGAGTCATGGGATCAATTCGATTGCATACACCCTAGGATAAAGCCCTCTGTATGTGACGAAGATGCTCGAGTTTAAGGTCCTAAACCAAGAATCATCTCACAATGTGTTGTTGGGATGACCTTTTCTCAGAAAAATGAGGGTCATCACTTCAATTCACCATCTAACAATCAAATTCCCAACCCCAAATGGGGTTGACAGCATAAAGGCTCTCAGTATGACTCCCGGGAATTTTACCGATAGGCTATGAGGGGATTTAGGAGAAAGGATGTCCTAGTCGGAGATTCCTCAGATGATGAACTAGAAGGAAGTGTCGAGCAACCAAATGAGGAGATTCATGTCCATTATTATGTTGAACAAGAAAATAAATACTCCGCCAAGTTGCCTTCAGCAACATTGTTCTTAGAAGACTATCTCAGGATCGAAATGTTGAAAGAAGAAGAGCCCCCAAACAACATAATCCAAGGAAATTTCAATGGGGAATGGCTCGAGGGGAGAATTAATATTTTGAAAAGCACTAAGCAAGCTGTGTATAAGGTGGATGCCCCTCTTCCTGAGGGCAAGGCCTTATCACCAAAAGTTTCAGAAGAAGTTGATGCCCCTGTACCTCAGGGCGCGCCTTCTCTTATTCAGAACTCTTAAGAGTCGATGCCCCTGTTACGCAGGGCGCACCTTCTTCCAAAAAAGAAGTTGATGCTCCTTCTCTAGAGTATGCGCCTTCTAAACAAAGTGATAAGGATCATAATCAGCTTGATTTGGATCCAAGGATTCAGATTCCCACAGAGAAAATCAGGCCGACTGAGGATACGATTGAAATTCGAATCGATGAGAAGGATCCAAGCAAAGTTCTAAGGATTGGGTCTCAGTTAAATTTGAGGCTGAAGGAAGGAATTTCAATATTTCTCTTCACAAATCTTGATGTATTTGCGTGGAGCCACTCAGATATGGTTGGAATTGATCCGAAATTCATGTGCCATTGATTAAATATCGATCCCAAACATAATGGGATTCGATAAAAGTGCAGGGTTGTAAGTGGAAAAAGGGTTGTAGCCTAAGCAGAGGAAGTAGACAGACGTTTGGATGTTGGACTAATCAGAGAATCTTTTTACCCAGAATGGTTGGCAAATTCGGTGTTAGTAAAAAAACCCAATGGGAAGTTCTCCTCCAGGCTCTCCTCTGACCACGAGTGGTGGGTTGGCTCCTCGCAGTTATCCTTTTAAAACCAATGATAGATAGTGACTTGTGTGGACTTCACAGATCTAAATAAAGCTTTCCCAGAGGATAACTTCCCTTTGCCAGGAATTGATCAGTTGGTTGATGCCATGACAGGACATGCTTTGCTGAGTTTCCTGGACGCATACTCTGGCTATAATCAAATTCCCATGTATGAACCTGATCAAAAGCACATATCATTCATCACAGATAGAGGTCTCTATTGCTACATCGGGATGCCATTTGGTCTAATGAATGCCAGGGCAACTTACAAAAGGCTGGTAAACAGGTTGTTTAAAAGGCAGATCGGGAATACAATGGAGGTATATGTGGACGATATGTCAGTGAAATCCAAGAAAGCGGAGGATCATATAGCATATTTGGCATAAATGTTATATATTTTGAGAAATTATAGAATGAAGCTGAATCCTCATAAATGTGTATTTGGCGTGGAGTTAGGGAAGTTCATGGGGTTCATGGTAAGCCACAGAGGAATCGAGGAAAATCCCGTGAAAATTAAAACTCTGCTAGACATGAAATCTCCACCAGCATTAAGGAGGTACAAAGTTTAACATGAAGGATTTTAGCATTAAATCGATTTATTTTAAAATCTTCAGACAGATGCAAGAAATTCTTTAGAGCAATTAAAGGCATGTGAAAAGATTTTATATGAACCTCAGACTGTGAGGAAGCTTTTCATAAAATCAAAGAACAGTTGGGAAATCCTCCTATGTTGGCAAATCCAGAGGTTAGGGAAACGTTGATTCTCTATTTGGCGGTCTCAAAATATTCCATCAGTGCGGTGTTGGTGAGAGAGGAAGAGGGCCGCCAGTCACCGGTGTATTATATGAGTAAAAGATTGTTGGATGTAGAGAATAGATACACCAGCATGGAAAAGTTAGTATATACCTTTATCCTTGCGGTGTGAAAGATGAGGCCATATTTCCAAGCTCATGGGATGAGGTCCGCACCGCTTATCCTCTGAGGCATATCTTACATAATCCAGAGTCGTCAGGAAGAATGCTGAAGTGGGCAGTTGAGTTAGGACAGTTTGATATGAAATATTGCCCTCGCACAACAATTAAGGGACATGCGTTGGCCGACTTCATACTTGAGTTTGATTCCGAGATAGATGAGAAGGCTATAGTGTTGGTAGAACCTTCCTCACAGGGGAATTCTCCTGACAAGGTGAGAGAAGAGTTCCCACACCCTTGGTGGATTCTACATGTCGATGGGGCTGTGAATAAACAGAGCAGAAGTCGGGATTATTCTGATTACCCCGGAAGGACACCATTTGATGAGTGCCATTCACTTCAAGTTTTATGTCACGAACAATGACGCTGAATATGAAGCCCTAATAAATGGTCTAAAAATAGCCTTGGAAGTGGGAGTTGTGAATTTAATAGCTCGGAGCGATTCAGAGTTGGTGGTCAAGTTAATGGAGGGTTCCAGGCCCGAGGCCCTCGAACTGAGTTATACATGAGGTGTGTGCAGCGCTTGCTCCAAAATATTTGGCAGCGCCAAGCTGGAAGGTGTGCCAAGAGAAGAGAATATGAACGCGGATTCCTTGGAAAAAATGGGCTCATATATGGACATCGTGTTACTAGGACAGATTCCCTCGAGAATTCAGGAAATTCCTATTATTCTAGAAATAAGGGTGTTCCATATGTAAGAGGACCTACGTGAGACTTGGATTACCCCGATTCACAACTATATCCGCACAGGGACTTTGCCGGAAGACAAGCTACAGACTCGACACCTTCGTTATCAGGCCGCGAAGTATGTTGAGTATGACGGGGTGCTGTATAAAAGAGGGTTTAATCATCCACTTCTGCGATGTGTAGACCTAGAAGAGGGAAATTATATTCTCAGGGAAGTAAATAAAGGTATTTTCGGCAACCACTCGGGGGTGGTTCATTAGCATTAGAAGTCTTTGAACAAGGATATCATTGGCCAACCATGAAAGAAGATGCTTTTAAGTTTGTTAGGGTGTGTGATCGTTATCAACGATTTGCTAACTATTCTAACGCCCAGCAACATCCTTAACTTTGTTGGCAAGTCCTTGACCTTTCGCTAAGTGGGGAATTGACCTCATTGGGAAACTTCCCAAGGACAAAGGGGGTGTGAAATATGTTGTGGTAGATGTTGATTACTTTATAAAGTGGGCGGAAGCCATGCCATCAGCCACAATCACGGCTAAGAAAATCAAAGATTTCGTCTTCAATTCCATAGTTTACAGATTTGGTATTTCGTATAAACTCATATCTAACAACGAAAAGCAATTTGATAGCAAAGAATTAAGGAAGCTTTGCAAAGACTTGCACATCAAGAAGGATTTCGCTGCAGTCTATCATCCCCAAAGTAATGGCAGACTAAGGCCATAAATATGATCATTAACCACACTCTAGAGGCCAAGTTGGAAAAACGGAACGGAGATTTTCCAGAGCAGCTATAATGATCCTTTGGTCTTATAACACAACTCCAAGGTCAACTACTTGCGAGTCTTTTTTACGCTAACCTATGGGTATGAGGCTATGATTCCCGTGAAAGTGGGAGCTGGGTCATTATGAAGAGATTTGTTCGTTGAGGAAGATGCAGAGGTTAATCAAAGGCTACACTTGGATTTTATGGACGAAGCCAGAATGAATTCTCAGTTGAAACTTGTTGCGTATCAGCAGAGGATTGCAAGGTATTTCAACAAGAAGGTGAAGTCCGTGCCTTATAATGTGGGAGATCTCATTTTACGAAAGGTCATGCAAAATATCAAAATAGCTCAGCATGGAGTGCTTGGAGCTAATTGGGAAGGACCATACAAAGTCAAAGCTATACTTACGAAAGGAACTTATCGCTTGGAGGATTTGGATGGCAAACATATTCCTCAAGCTTGGACTACAGAGCACTTGCGAAAGTATTATCAGTAGGGCGCGGCCTCGGCCCCTTCACTTCTATGATTGATTTCATGTAATAGACTAGTACCAAATAAATTCCTCCTAGTCAAGGGGATAGTACACATGACTATGAACCTTAGAACTAGCTGAAGGATAAAATTTTCAAAGAATTTCCCCACAGAGCATAATAGCCATGGGACTAGTGTAATTTTCACACTAGAGAGAATTATCAATAAAATAAAAAGATATTTAATTATATGTTTTCTCAGAAGGCGCCCTAAATATATGGCACGCCCACAGAACATTACATTGAGATGATAAGTTAGGCGCGCCTTAGGGGTAGAAGCGCCTCAACAAAATTTACTGGTAAGTTGTATTTAAGTAAATCCATACAGTGAGCTCATAAATCAATTCACAGATAAATTAAGAGACATGTTTTAAATCCGTAACAAAAGCAGCAAATAAAGCAGCTGGGTTTGGATAAAGTAAAAGTTTTAAGATATGCCATGTCTAAATAGACGCGTCTTCAATGTTATAACTTGGTAAATATTTTAATCTTCAAAGAGTTGATGCAATTTTAAGATAGTATTCACTTCTAGGTGCACCCTGAGAGTGGGATCTCCATGACAAAGGTACCTTAGATAATTTTTATAAAATTCTAGAATGGATGGTAAAACTTCATAAGTATGAATTCAGGCGCGCCCCATTCAAGGAAATATTTTTTATTATCTCTGGTAAAAAAATATGCAAAGGTATCATACAATAAAAGGCGCCCCCTGATGGGAGAAGTGCCCCATATATTGGAAATCTAATAAATTTTACTTACGGGAGGAATATAAGGCATGCCTTATGATTTTGGCGCGCCCTGAAAATAGAAATGCTTAAAACATACTCGACTTAGAAATTTTATAAGATAAGAAGAAACTGGGATAAAATAATTGTCAAGGAAATTAAAGAAAAGGAAAGTAGCAGCAAAAGATTAGTCTTACAACTTTGCACAACATCAAAAGAGGGTTGGCACCTCGAATATTAATATGAGTTATATAAACAAAATTAAAAGTAGCAGGAACTCAGGGCGCGTCCTGAGTATCTTTACTCGGAGGAATTTTCTGAAGAGGATCAGATTGATCAGCTTCTAGCAGGTCCTTCTCTTCATTTGAGGGCGTGCCCTGAGCTTCTTCCTCTAGGCCAAGTTCAACTCTCCTCTCTCTGATCTCAGCAGCATACTCCTTCTTGAATTCAGCCATTTATGCAACAGTTTCCTCCACAAAATTTTCAAAAGAATAGTCTGAGTCATTTGCCACAAACCCAATTATATAGAAATGAAAGCCATGGGCAAAGGCATCATCTGTCATTTCTTTCTTCTCCTCCAACCAACCATCCTCTTGTTGTTCCTTAAGATATTCTACCCTTAATTTTGTTTTAGCAAGATCAGTATGAAGATATTCATCTTTTTTGTTGGCAATATCAAGCTGGGAAGTCAAATTCTCTACTTCCCCTTTGAGAAAGGAAATATGAGAGTCCTTTGCCTTGATATCCTTGGAATGGAGGATATCTTTGTCTTTGAGATTGTTTTGGAGAATGTTATTGTCTCACTGCAGCCTCTCACGGCGCGCCCTCTCCTCCAAAATTTTGTCCACAACTTGAGTGGAATGAAACATGAGTTGCCAGGAGGCTTTGACTTAGGCCTTGGTAGATTCTTCCAAGTTTATTGCATGCCACTGCTTGACCTCCTCATCAGTAACATAAGGGGACCCAAGTGGGCCAAGATAGCTGAGAGCTGCAGAAAAAGAACCAGAAGGCGCGCCTTCTATCCGGGGTTTCTTGGACGCGCCCTGACCCTATGTCAAATCAACCACTGTCCTTTTGAGTATGAGAGTAGTTTGGAGGAAAAAAGCAGGAGCTGGAATGGATGGTTGAGTTTTTGAAGCATCTTTTTTTTGCACTCTAGTTTTGGGCTTGTCACTAGGGCGCACCCCAAATGATTTGGGAATCTTTGGAGAGGCCATATCTGTACACAAAAACAAGAAAATCTACTAGAGAAATTGAAAGAAAAGGACGCCTAAATAGGGAGCGTCTTCATTATGTGAACTTTAATAACTGGATGCTAGTTAAATGACAGCATTAATTACGTGCAAGAAACCAGGACGTGCCCAGTCAGGGCATACCTTCATAAACGATATATGGCCTAAAATAAAGGAAAACTCTCCAAGAGCATGCCATGACAGGAAAAGGAAGCACATAGGATGTTCCTTAAAATAAGGGTGCGCCAAAACAAGAAGTATTTATTACAAATAAAACACGACTCAAACCTAGTGGGGGTTCATTCTGGGTAATGCTATCTTCATACTCTTCTTCTTCTTCTTCTTCTTCTTCCTCCTCATTACTTTCATTCCTCCTCATGAGAGATTGGGACACCTTTCCTGAACTCTGTGTATTTACATTTTATCCCCATCAAGTTAGAAAGAATTCCAACCCGTATTAGGTTGGATCTGGTAATGAGAGTCTTTAAGTTCCATCTCTCTACCGCGATCTTCAACAAATCATCAACACGAGCTTTGGGCGCGCCCTCTATCTCCCATACTAAAGGCTTATCTAAGGAGTAAGAAAGATGAAGTGTATAAGAGAAAAGAGATGGAGAGTGGGATGAAAGAAGGAACAAAATAATGATTAAATGTTAAGGTACGCCCTTACTTGGCTCTGTGTTGAACTGAATCTTGATTCTAGGAACATTGTATAAATAGAAGAAGTTTTCTTTCCATCCTTTCTCATGGCTGACCTTCTCGGAAGAAAAACCTTTCTTATTGTGTTGCTTGTCGACTACTAAGTAGTAGTAACCATGGTCATATTTGCAAAGTCTAAAGAAGTGGCTCACCTCCTCCATTTTTGGTTGGGAAAAATTTAAGTCCATATAGAGAATGAACAAAGCCAACACACGCTTGTAGCTGTTTGGTGATAGTTGGATATGATCCAAATCATATAATTCAATTATATCCCTAAGATAGGGATGTAAGGGCGCACCCACCCCCAAAAAGACCAGTTTAGGGCTTGTGACCATTCTTGAGATCCTGAAGTTTCTTCTATAACTGAAGATATGTGGGCGCATCATGCTTAGCGGGTGCACCCATATGCCTTCCATATCGTAAAATTTCATTAGCCATTCCAATTGCTCATCTAAACAACTAGATGAAAGCCCTACACATGATAGCTTTCCATGCTCTTTCCAAAAGCATTTCTTCACAGTTTCAGTACACTTCTCGTATTTGCTCCAATCAAAGTCTAATTCACTATCATCCTGGTCGAATTATCCCCCATATAGCCCAGGTCGAAGCCCTTTCGGGCAGGAGGTATTCGAGCAGAATCCTGGTCGAATTTCGGCCAGGATTTTTATCCTTTTTTTCGATCAGGAATCCTAACCATTTCAGTCAGGATCGATATTTTTTGACCGAATTAACTCCCTTTGTTGGCCCTGGTCGAAGCCATTTCGACCTCAAACACTTCGACCAGAATTTCTATATGATTTCTGGTCGAATTGGGTCAGGTTCTGATCGATTTATCCCTCCTTTTCAGCCCTGGTCGAAGTCATTTTCGACCTTATCCATTCGACCAGAACTCATATAAGAATCCTGATCGAATAGGATCAGGATTTATATATATTTATGTATATATTTTTTTTATTTTAATTAAGTAATTTCTTGGGTCCCTAAGCTTTTCTGGGCTTCTTTTGGGCCTTTTAATTTCAAATATTTGGGCCCTTATCTGGGTTTATTTTGCATTGATCATGGGCCCAGAACTTGGGCTTGGTCCTTTCCCAGGTCCAATAAGTCGTAGTTTTACTTGGGCCTCTTCATTGGGCTTCTTTGCTCCCAGGCTCTATAATATTTGGGTTGGGCCTTCATTCCTAAGCCCAAATTCCAGATTTTTCTAGAATTTCTAGGGTTTTTTCTGGATTCTTCCAGAATTTTCAAAAATATTTATTTAATTTAAGTTTTATTTCTAGATTCTTCCAGAATGTTCTTTTTTTGGGCCCAAATGGGCTTTTCTAGGCCCAACTAGCCTTCTATGTGCCTATATAAGAGTGGGATGGGAGAGAGAAATCCTCACACCTCTCATTTCATTTCTCATTTCACTTCTCAAACATTCTCTACTCTCTATTCTCTACACTCCCCTCCTCCTCTAGTAATTTTCCGGCCACCGGCCTTTTTTCAAGTTTCCAAGCCTTCCTCATCCTCCATTAATGGCAGACAAAGGTGCTGAGAGAGTGGCCAAGATTGCCTCTGCTTCAAAACGAGATAAGAATATCGAAATTCGCTCTTCTTACATGTCTCTATTAGATATGATTAACACTAGAGGAGACGAATATCCCTCTACTGCACATCTTGACTCTTTTGATCACTGCAACACATGGTACAACATAGATTACGATAAGTTAAACATACGTTATAATGTTCGTCCCCCTCTTATACTAGTTCCAATTGCCGGTTGCGATCGTACTTGCCACTGGAAACCCGACACTCTTTTTGTTTACACAGATGCCCTTGATGCTGGGCTTAGGTTTCCTAATCATCCTTTCATTCCCCACCTTTTAGCAGACTTACAAATTAACCCCTGTCAGCTTCCTCCAAACGGCTGGAGGAACATTTTATGTTTCATGGTTTGTTGTCTTAGGGGAGGTTTTCCTTTATCAGTAGCAATTTTTAGGAAAATCTTCCAGTGTTATAACAGTTCTTCGAGTATCTGTGGTTGGGTCTACATTAAACAAAGGCCAAGTGTAAGCACATTTTTAATAGTGCCTCCATTCCCGACAGTAACCAACATTGGAGGAGTAGTTTTATCGGGTTAAGGTGGAAGAATGGAGACTGAGGCACCCTTTTCAGATCTTCCTTCGGGAAGGTTAGCGATGGTAGCCTCAAATTCATTCACCTAACCCCCGAGGAAACTATCATTTATGATGAGCTTACTCGGGATGATGGTGCCACTGTCAGCTGGACTCTTTTAGAGGAGTTTTCCCTTATCCACGTGGGACTCTCCTCAGTTTTTCAACAGGGTATTTTTCTTCCCTTCTCATTTTCATTTTCTTCCATGCATTATTGACACCACTTATTTTTATTTTTCTCTTGCTTTTGCAGCTGCTAAGGAAATTAATGAAGACAACGTGCCTCTTGTTGAGGAGACCGCGAAGATGGCTACAGAGCTTAGCTTCTTAAGGAAGCATAAGGAGCCCATGGTGGAGGTTCCTGCTGAGAGAGCTAAAGCCCACAGTGCCCCTATTTCTGCTGCTTCTCCTGTCTCTGCTGCTACTGGAGCTTTCCAGCCTCTTTGGGGATTCCGCCGAGGGGATACCGTGGTTGGATCCACCAAGCACGCCTGGGATTGGTCTTACCAGGGCGTAACCCCTAAGGACTTCACCGATGTGGTAGCTACTCCCGACTTGGAGAGGATAAAGTTCATGGGAGCTCAGTCCTTGGCCTTGGTATGACTATTTCTTACAATTTTACTCTCTTTTTACTTGTAGTATTTACTTGCCTTATATTTTTATTTATCATTTCGTTTCAGTCTAACGCCTACTTCCAAGGCAAGCTGAAAGTAGGCGTTACTTCCTCAGGACCCGCTTCTTCCTCCTCCTGAGTCATCTTCCAGGCCTGTTGCAGATGAAAGCTCTTCCTCCTCCGGGACTACTGAGACTTCCAGCGAGAGCGGCGAAGATGATGATATGGATGCTGAGGGCACCTTTGCTCCTTAGAGCTTTTCTAGCTCTGCGTGGCTTATTTATTTTATCTTGTCTTTGAGACTTTGCTTATCAGACTTTGTATTATTTATTTGAACCAACTTTATTTACCAAACTTTATGCTTCCATTTCTTGCACTTAGTTTATTTGCCATATCATAGAGATTCAAACATATTTTGAAAACTTTATAAGTTTCACAAATTGTTGGGATTCATCCCTTACACAAGTCTTAATAAACCTCAAAATAAAACTAAAACATGTAAATTCTAAGCAAGCAAAGCTTCAAGGTGCTTTTTAACCTACTTGTCATCTTGACAAGTGAGAATCATGCTCAACCATTTTACACATAATAAATCTTCATATTTTGTGCATGCCAAGTTCTCGGGACTTCAAAACCATCCATAGTCTCAAGCTTGTAAGTTCCTCTATCTTGAATACTTTTGACCTTGTATGGTCCTTCCCAATTTGGGGCAAGTTTCCCTTTCTGCCCAACTCCAGAAGCTTCCACCTTCCTCAGAATTAAGTCACCTTGCTTGAAGAACCTTTCCTTAACCCTTAGGTTGTAGTAGAACGAAGCCTTTTTCTGATATTCCACTATCTTCGCATATGCCTCATCTCGTACTTCATCAATTAGATCCAGGGCTAACCTTTTCCCTTCCTCATTTTCCTCAGCATTGAAAGCTTGAATCCTAGGAGAGGAATGTGATATCTCTACAGGAACAACCGCTTCTGCCCCATATGCTAACGTGAAGGGAGTTGCTCCGGTCGTGACTCTACAGGTAGTCCTATAGACCCATAGTATTGGGAGTATTTCATCCACCCAGTTATTTCTAGACTTCTCGATCCTTTTCTTCAGTCCATCCAGAATTATTCGATTCACCACTTCTGCTTGCCCATTGGCTTGCGGGTGAGCCACATAGGTGAATCATAATTAAATTTCATTCTCCCCACAATACTTCTTGAATTCCTCATTGTTGAACTGTGTTCCATTGACAGTGACTAGGATGAGGGGAATTCCATACCGACACATGATATTTTCCCACAGGAATTGTGCAACCTGCTTAGTTGTGATTTTGGCCAAAGACTTGGCTTCAATCCACTTAGTAAAATAATCAATGGCTACAATCAGGAACTTTCTTTGTACCGTGTTCATAGGGAAAGGTCCAAGTATATCCATTACCCACATGGCGAAGGGGATGGGAGAGTTGATAAAAGTCAACATCTCAGGGGGGTTGTCGAATAACAGGTGCATGTTTCTAACAATGATCACACTTCTTCACGTATTCTTTGGCATCGGCCATCATCTCGGGCCAATAATAGCCTAAACGGGTTATCTTATGAGCTAGTGCTCTGCCCCCCAAGTGTTGCCCACAGATTCCTTCATGTACTTCCTCAAGAGTCAAGCGTGCCTCATCGGGCCTGAGACATCTGAGGTAAGGAACCACATAAGATCTTTTATACAAAATTCCATCTATCAAGGAGTATCTCAGTGCTCGAATAGCCAATCTTCGGGCTTCAATAGCATCATTTGGCAACCAACCGGTTTAAATATGGGCCTTAATGGGATCTATCCATGACGTCCCTAGACCTATAGGAGCTACAAGCTTAACATCAATGCTCTGTGTCTTCACAACGTGGAAGTATACACTTCCTGAACTTTCCTCTATCTCAGATGAAGCAAACTTTGATAATGCATCTGCCTTAGCATTTTCCTCCCTTGGAATGTGCTCAACATGACATTCATCATATTGGGTCATCACAGCCCTTACTAGGCGGATGTACTTAGCCATCGTATCATCCCTTGCCTCAAACTCTCCCTTCACCTGGGAGATGACCAACTTCGAGTCTCCACAGACCTTCAAGTTCTTGACTCTCAGTGTCCCTGCTAGGCCGATGCCAGCTATTAGAGCTTCATATTCTGCCTCATTGTTTGTGGTTGGAAAGTCTAACTTCATAGCATATTTAATTAAGAACCCATCGGGGCTTTGTAAAACCAAACCTGCTCCACTTGAATTTTTTTTTGATGCTCCATCAAAATAGAGGACCCAATATTCCTTTTCCTTAACTTCCTTCTCTTTGCCCCCTTTATCACCATCTGTGTTTGGAGGTATAGTATCTTCCTGCCCCCCCCGACTTCTCGGTTGGGTATGGTACATTCCACCACCAAGTCAGCCAATACTTGGGCTTTTATTGCCGTTCGTGGCTTATATTTGATATCGAATTCTCCCAGCTCTATTGCCCACTTGATCAGCCTCCCACTAGCCTTGGGACTATGAATAATATTTCTCAGGGGCTAATTTGTTAGCACCTCAATTTGATGAGCCTAAAAGTAAGGACGTAACTTTCTTGAAGCCATTAGCAAGGCTAAAGCAAACTTCTCAATAGTTGAATAATTCAACTCAGCTCCATGCAGAATTTTGCTAACATAGTATATGGGTTCTGGTTAAGTTCCTTTTTAACCAATACAGTGCTCAAGGCATTTTATGAAACGGCCAGGTACAAGTATAATACTTCATTCAGAGCTGTCTTGGCCAATAACGGGGCCTGGTCCATATATTTCTTTAATTCTTCGAATGCCTTCTGGCTTTCCTCACTCCATACAAAATCCTTAACCTTCTTCAAGGTCTTGAAGAACGACAAGCACTTCTCTCCAGACTTGGAGATGAATCGCCCCAATGTAGCAACCCTTCCAGTGAGCTTTTGAACATCTTTGATAGTCTTTGGTGGCTCCATGTCCATGATTGCCTTTATTTTATTGGGATTGGCCTCGTTTCCTCTCTTAGAGACCATCAATCCCAAGAACTTTCCTGATCCCACTCCGAAAGCACACTTTGGAGGATTTAACATCATTTTATGATATCTCAGGACCTCGAAAGCTTCCCTCAAATGGGTTATGTGGTCAGTCTTTACTAGACTCTTGACTAACATTTCATCAACATAAACTTCCATGGTCTTGCTAATAGGATCCTTAAAAATTTTATTTACCAACCTTTGATATGTGGCTCCTGCATTCTAGTGACTAAATGCCATAACAAGATAACAATAAACACCAAAGTCAGTGATGAATGATACCTTTGGGATGTCATCCTTGTGCATCTTGATTTAATTGTATCCACTAAATCCATCCATAAAGCTCAGCATCTCATGTCCAGCAGTGGCATCTATCAAAGTATCTATCCTTGGCAACGAGAAACAATCCTTCGGACATGCATCATTTAGGTCATTAAAGTCCACACACATCCTCCATTTTCCATTGGCCTTTTTTACCATCACAGGGTTTGCTAATCATTCTGGAAATTGTATCTCCTCGATGAAATAAGCCTCTAAGAGCTTCTCTACTTCCTGTTTTATAGCTTCTTGCCTCTCTGGAGCAAAACTTCTTTTCTTTTGTTTCACTGTCTTCCGATTTGCATCCACATTTAGCTTGTGAGTAATCAGTTCTGGGTCTATGCCTGGCATATCAGCTGCAGATCATGCAAACACATCACTATTTTCTTGCAAAAATTTCACCAACTTCCCTCTAAGGGGCTCCTCTAGCGTGTCTCCAACGAAAGTCACCTTCTCAGGATCCTCGAGAGCTAAAGGAACTGAAACCAAGTCTTCTGTTGGCTTCCCTCTTTTCTCATCATTCTCTCGGATATCCAGATCTTCAATAGGCATAACCTGCCCCCCAACTCCATCTACCCTCAGTGAGGCCACATAACAACTTCTAGTCATTTTTTGATCTCCTCTTTCTTCCCCAATCCCATTCCGGGTGGGAAACTTTATTACTGAATGGTAGGAAGAAAGGACTACCTTGAAGGCATGTATCCATGTTCTTCCTATGATAGTATTGTAAGTTGAACTAGCCTTCACCACCACAAAGTCCAACATTTGTGTTGCTTATCTTGGTTCCTGACCTATGGTTGTTGGCAACTTGATTATCCCTTCCACGGGGCACTCCACTCCTGCAAATCCATATATCGGCATATCGGTCGGGGTTAATTGAGAATCATTATAACCCATCCTTAAAAAGGTGTCATGGAGTAAGATATCCACTAAAGCACCATTATCTACGAGGACCCTCTTCATCGGGATGCTCCCTATTATTGGTGTTATGACCAGCAGGTCATCATGAGGAAATTTCACACCCTCCAAGTCATAATCATCAAATGCCATTGTTACTCCTGTCCTGGACCTCTTCGGGGCTTCCCCAATAATATGCATAACCTCCCTGGTATATGCTTTCCTGGAGTTCCTGGATAAACCAGCAGCAGTTGGTCCTCCAAAAATTATGTTTATCACAGGCCCTCGGGGTCGTGGTCCTCCAAAGATTGCATTTATAACTGGTCCCCTAGGCTGGGGATTCCGCCCCTGATCATCTTGGTCCCTCCTATGATCTTCAAAGTTCTTTCTCCCATTGTTATGCCTATCTCTTCCTTCCCCAGTGTACTTGTTCAATCTTCCTTTCCGAATGAGGAATTCTATTTCATCTTTCACTTGCCTACACTCATCGGTGTCATGACCAACATCTTTGTGAAATTTACAATATTTGCTCTTATCTAGCTTGGCAGGATCAGCCTTTAAGGGTTTAGGCCAACGAATATCTTGATCTTTCTCGATTTCCATCAAGATCTGGCTTCCAGGAGCATTCAGCTTAGCATATTCAGTAAATTTTTGCCCAGGTCCTCCCTTCTTTGGGGTTGAATCAGGGTTTTGCTCAGTTCTGGGATACTTGTCCTTCGCAATATATTCCAGATCAGTTTTTCGCTTCTTGCCTTCAGTGGGCTTGTTACTTACTACTGTCTTGCTCATGCTCTCCTCCACTTTGATGTACTTCCCAGCCCTATCTTGGAGTTGCAACATGCTTTCAGGGGGGCGCTTGGCCAAGGACATCTTGAAGAACTCATCCCTAGTTCCCGGTTGCAGTGCTATCATGGCTATCTTGTCATCAAGGTCCGGGACTTTTAAAGCTTCCTTTGTGAAACGATTCAGGTAGTCTCTCAAGGATTTCTTCGCTCCCTGCACAATGCTCATGAGGGATGTTGAACTTTTCTCATGCACTCTCCCGCTGATGAACTGCTTAATAAAAGCCTGACTTAATTCTCTGAAGGACCCAATAGAGCTCAGGGGAAAACGACTATACCATCTTTGAGCCATACGCGACAGGGTTTGAGGAAAGGCCCAACACTTAATAGCGTCATTCACGGGCTGCAACAACATTGCATTAGAGAATGTCCTGCCATAATTAGCGGGATCTCCCGTGCCATCATAAGCTTTGATAGTGGGCATCTTGAACTTCCTTGAGATATGGGCATTCATTATCTCTTCAGTGAATGGTGGAGTAGGATCATTAGGATCTCCAAGGGGAAGAAGATTGCTTGGATCAGCTCTTTGGACTATAGCCCTTCTTTGTGAAGGACCATCCAGGTCTATGATTGGAGGATGATTTCTCCCCTAGGTGGTAATGGGAGTCTGGGAGCCTGGTGCGCCTCCAAGTCGCGTTTCAGCCTTTGAATCTCAACCTCGTGGGCCTTGATTCTCTCCTGCACTTCTTGGGGATTCACCCTTCGGGTGCTCATAGGACGTTGGTTATCATCATCCATCGGCTCTTTGCCAGCACGTCTCCTTCTTGGGGCCACTTCATCATCTCAAGATTCGGAATCTCTCTCAGTGTAAGGACCAGAAAATTCCTGATCCTCTAGGATAGGAGCCAAACCTTGTATGTAGGGGGTGTTCACCCTCGTCCTTCACTCCGTCCAGCATGTCCACTTCCTCCAACCTCGGGGTAAAGGGGCATCCCATAAGGGGGGGGGGGTTAGTGGTCACAACAGTTGAATACTCATACCCAACGGGTCGAGAATTCACAGGTGTATGTAGTTGTTGAAGTTGGGGATTCATACCTTGAGGAGCCGGGGGGATCATTCTTTGGGGTTGAGGTTCAGTTGCCTCTACCTGGGCTCCTCCTTGGGTGGCGACATAGGTTGAATGAGGAGGTACCTCCACGGTTGATGAAATCGTTTGGGTTGTTCCCGCTGGTTTTCCTCCTTCTAGGGCGCTGCTTCCTCTCCGTGTTCTCGCCATGGTTGTTGTTGTGCTTACCCACAGACGGTGCTAAATGTTATGGATCAAAAACTAAGGTATAATAATTGCTGTATTTATTACTAGAGAACGTGAGTTTCGAGGTTCGATTTGACTGCTCTTGTGTTTCGTGACTCGATCTGCCTTAACAAGATGCCTACGTACCTTGCTGATTACCAAGGATCAAGTCAAAAAACGTAGTTCTGATATGTGGGGTGAGGCCCCTTATATAGATATTGGGAGTCCTTAAATTATACTTGGGTTAGAAGACTTGGTGGGCAAGTCTCAGAATTAGAATAGGCTTTGGAGTCCTAAGAGGTAGGAAGCTGATTTCTTATCCCACCAGGTTCCTTGGAGACCAATCTACATGGATTTATTTCTCCACTAGGACTCATCTTATCAGCTGACTTATCCCTTATTAATTAATTAATATTCAGGGTTTTGGGCCTTCTCAAATGGGCCTAGTTGCTGGCCCAATTCTGATATGATTAATGCAACATTAATTACATAACCATGCCTTATTTTCTTCCCTATCAGTAGTAGACTTCAAATCCCAATTTTCAGGAAGAGCTAAAAGGAATTTTAGAATTGAATCTTCAAGATCATATTTCTTGTCCACCAGTGATAGATCATTCAAGAGTTTGGCAAACCTGTCATGTAAATCAATTAATGATTCATCAGCTTTTGAATCAAAGTGCTCATACTCTTGTGTGAGTATAGACTTTATGTTCTTTTTGATGGCTTCAGTTCCCTGGCATCTTATCTCCAAAGCATCCCATATTTCCTTTACAGCCTTGCATCCAATTACCCTGTTTGACATGACATTGTCAATTGCACTATGAAGTAGATGCCTTACCCTTGCATCCTTGGCAATAGATGAGATGTCTTCAGGTGTGTAATCACCTTTCTCCTTTGGTATCATCTTTGCTGGTTAATCAGTAACTGCAACAGAGAGCTTGGTAGGCTTATATGGTCCATCATTAATTCTATCAAGGTATTCTGGATCTGTGGCTTCCAGAAACATAGCCATCTTTACCTTCCATATAGGATACTCAGATGCTCTCAGTATGAGAACCCTAATACTCTCATATCGACTGTGTGTTTGATTGTTTTGAGTATCTTGAGTTTTGGTGGGCTTAGGTGGAGTTTGTGTGTCGTCAGACATGATTGTAAACTGGATCTCACTGTTTATATATCAACAGAGAGGCTCTGATACCACTTGTTAGGTCACACAACACTATAGAAGGGGGTTGAATATAGTGTTTATACAATCAAATCGATTTTAAACACAAGTATGTAACAATAATCAAGTTTATTCAATATAATAAGCTCTGTTACAAAGTAGGTTAAACTACTCTCTCAGTGATGAATAATATCACTAAGAGCTGCTAGGTTACAATGAATAATGTTCTCATAAATGATAAGACTTATAGTGTAAACCCTAAGCTGTGTTTATATAGTACACAGTTACAAGATATCTTCTAATTGATATGGAATATAATTCTGTCTCCTAAAATATATCAATCAGATATTATCTTCTACAAGTCTTCTAGTTGTCCAACTATTCATGCATATCTTCTTTTGTTTTAGTCCATATCATCTCCTGTAAATCAGCTGCATTCCTTATCTGAAGTGTACCAGCACTTAAGTTCTGATATATTTTCTGACGCCTTAAGTTCTGATATAAGTTCTGACATCAGTAAGTCCTGATTTCCAGTAAGTCCTGATAAGTCCTGATAAGTCCTGATATTAAGTTCTGAAAATAAACACAATAGATTAGATATGACATCACAAATATATCTAACACAAAGCCAATAACAATATTTGCATATGGCTTATTCTTCTCATGATACTGTCCGACCAGTTCAGATGCATTTCTGAAAGATTTCATCTTTACTTCATTCTTTTCTAACTTCTCCCTTAACACTACTTCAATTTCATTTGCACACTTAAGCTTGTTCTTGAAATAAGCATTTTCTTGTTTTAAAGCTTCAAGTTCAACTAGCAACAATCAGTTTCTTGCTTCTCACTCTCGAGCTTCTTATTTATCTTTGTTAATCTGCTAACTTCTTCATTAGCAGCA
This sequence comes from Apium graveolens, assembly GCF_009905375.1. Lineage (NCBI taxonomy): Eukaryota > Viridiplantae > Streptophyta > Magnoliopsida > Apiales > Apiaceae > Apium > Apium graveolens. The sequence continues at coordinate 240,389,072 of NC_133652.1, read as the reverse complement.
ACCATGCTTGTGTGAATGTGAAATATTTATGTGCTCATCTTTTTAACAGTTTTCTTGTATTGATTCACGTTTAAATCAATAGTGGTAAGAGTTGGTGTTTGTGCTTTTGATGAGGATGATTCACCTTGCTCCAAAGCCATTAGAGCATAGTTTCCGACTTCCTCATCTTCATCATTATCTGAATCATCCCAACTCTTTCCCTCCGCAATGTAAGCTTTGCTCTGTTGCTTTTTTAGAAGAGCTTCATACTTTGCTTCCAGTTCAAGATAAGATTTGTCTTTTTTCACCTTCTTAGGTTTCCTGCATTCTATAGCAAAGTGGCATAGTTCATCACAATTTAAGCACCTTATATTAGATCTGTCAACATATCTAGTTTTGTAACCACTCTTGCTGTCAGAATTGTACTTCCCTTTCTCTTTCCAGATGTTGTCTTTGTTGAAACATTTTCCTTTATTTCTGAAGTATCTTGGCTTCTTTACTCTAATGTTAGAGAATTTTCTAGCTAGATAGGCCATTGACTGATCTAGCTCATCTAGTTCTTCAAGAGTGGATAGGCCATTGACTGATCTAGCTCATCTAGTTCTTCAAAAGTGTAGAACTCATCCTTTTCCAACTCTAGTATGACTTGCTCATGTGAATCATTTGTTCTCTGCTCACTTGTTGAGGCAACTGAAGTTTGAGATCTTAGTTCATCATTGAAGGATTGGCTTTCATTTATAATTAAAGCACTTGAGCCATCCACAACATGTCCTTGAGCAGATCTCAACGATTGCCTTTGAATCATCTCTTGTTCATATATTTTGAGAATTCCATATAGAACTTCCAAAGTTATTCTGCTTAAGTCTCTCCCTTCCCTGATTGCTGAGATTTTCTGTTCCAAATGGTCAGGGAGAGTAAGTAAGAACTTTATATTCACTTCTTCAGCTTCATAGTATTTTTCATGAAGCTGCAAGTCATTTATCAGCTTATTGAATCTTTCAAACACATTAGTAATGCTTTCCTTAGGCTTAGCCATGAAACCCTCATACTGTGAAATCAATATCCTTCTTTGATTAGATCTAACCTCCTCAGTTCCTTCACAGAGTATTTCAATCTTCTCACATATTTGCTTGGCAGTGTCACAGTTAATAATATTATTGTACATCACATTGTTAAGTGACTTTATCAATATCAGTTGCAAGCTGCTATCCAGAAAGACTTTCTCCTTTGCAGGGTCTGAATACTCAGCTGGATCTTTAGGAGCATAATGAGCTGGTATGACCATGCCTCCATCTGTAGATTCCTCAACTCTTACCATAGGAATGAAGGGTCCATTCTTGAGGATCTGAATATGGAGTGGATTGGCCATCCTGATAAACAACATCATTTTCTTTTTTCAAAGAGTGTAGTTAGCTTTGTCAAAGGTAGGAATTTTGATGCTACTGATTTTCTGTGTATTAATTCTTCCAAGATCTTGAATCTGTTTACTTTCAGATTTTGCTCTGATACCACTTGTTAGGTAATGAATCACACACATAGGGGGGTGAATGTGTTTTTTTGATTTTAGGCTTTTCTTGAAAGTTAATGGTTGAACAAAATAAATTAAATCTTGTATAGAAAAGTGTTCATGCAGAATCTAAACTTGCAGAAAATAAAGAACATAAATCTTCAAAACTCACTTAATTTTTATATTAAAAATTAAGACTGTTTTGCTACAAAATTTCTAATCTCTTTGATGTTAAAGAGCTCAGCTTCTTCTTGATAGTGATACAAGAGATTTGATCTAAATTGTTACTTCTAAATAGAGGACCAGTGTTAACTTTATAACCCAGTTAACTGATGGTTTACACAGTGGATAATAAATATGCTATTAACTTTTCTAAACTGTCACTTGTCATTTCTATTTATAGAGAAGTAAATCTTCCATTTCTGGCTTAGTATATCTTTAACATCCCGTATTTACTTTAATCTTCCTCTGTCAGTTAATCTTTGCCATTGATCTTGCACACTCTTCAAGTTGCTTTTTGTAGACTTGTCAATCCAGTTGTTGGATTGTTTGTTGATTGTTTATCTTGGATATTGAACTGATATGCAATTCTGTACTTTGAGACTGTACCTCGAGATCTTCAGTTTGAATTAATAGAACACTTGACATCTCGATAAGTACATAGGTTTATCGAGATCTCTAGCACTCCATATTGAGTTTGGCTTGTAGAGGTCTTCAGCTTGTCGAGATCTCTAGTCTTCACATCTTCACTTTGACTTGTAGATATCTCTGAGTTTTCGAATGAATGTAGACTTGTCGACAACTCTAAGTTCTCTAGTGAAGGAATGACTTGTCGATATCTCCAATCTTCAGTCCTTCAAATTGGCTTTTCGATATCTTCTTGAGTTATCGAGTAGCTTTCCTGACTTCTCTACTCCCTGTGGATATTGCTCATCCGTCGAGTAGTGATTGCTCATCCATCGAGTAGATATTGCTCATCCGTCGAGTAGATATTGCTCATCCGTCGAGTAGATATTGCTCATCCATCGAGTAGATATTTCTCATCCTTCGAGTAGATCTTGCTCATCTGTCTGCTCCTTTGCATTTTTACAGACTTTAAGTGTTACAAGTACAAAATATAAATTTAGATAACAGTACAGCTTACTCAGGGTTGACAAATTGTCTTAGTCTTGTTAAAGTACATGCATGTTTTTATACAACACCGACTATTATAGTATAGTATAGATGAGTAAGGTTAAAATGTTTTTTAGTAAAGTAAGGTAATTCGATAAAATCAATATGTAGCAAAAACAAATATTGTAGTATAGGTAAATAGATAAACAATAAGAAACATACACAAATTTAACTTCTTTTTGAAGCTAATAAATCAATTTGAACTTATAAACTAATTATAAGTTGGATATATAAAAAAGCGAACCCAATTTTATAATAGGAATTCAAAGGTACTATTTTCTTCACCAAATTACAAATTTAAAATCTACAATTGTTTATGTATCTATATTATACTATTACTATTATAAGCGAAACATAGTTTCGTTTGATCGGTTGGTTAGCGCCTTCCAAAGAATTTTATTAATCCCTTCCAAAATATTAAACCCATTATTTACATTATTTATTGAAAAAACTAATTATGTATTCAACAAATACACAAACTCGTCCGCAAAGGTTGGCCCAGTTGGTTAACGAGGGTATAACTATCCTCTTGGTCGCAGGTTCGAATCCCACGGGAGGAGAATTTATGATTATGCCTCCTGAGCAGAACTTATTGCTTAAATGCGGTTTATCGTGGTTCACGTGATTTACATGCTATTACGTGAACCCGTGGGGTTATAGCGGTTACGGGTTCCCTTAAAAAAATAAATAAAAATATACACAAACTTTATTAAAGATCTAGTATCCTACTTCAACCATGACTCCCAAGTCATGATGCCGCCATACACACCTCATGTATATAACTTCTTTTTATCTGTATTATATTATTATAAATCAAATATGATTTCATTTGTTAGGTAAGTCATGATGCCGCCACCCACACCTCATGTATATAACTTCTTTTTATCTGTATTATATTATTATAAATGAAATATGATTTCATTTGTTTGATTGATTAACATCTTGTTAAAAAATATGTTAACACCTTTCAAACAAAATTTAAATAAATATAATTTAGTTAAAAAAATTAAATTATGTATCTAATATAACCACAAACTGTCTGAACATATACTATAATATTATAGGGAAAATATGGTTTCGTTTAGTCGGTTAGTTTATAACTTCCCAAAAAATATGTTAATACCTTACAAATACAAAACAAAGTTTAAACAAATATAATTTAATTAAAAAAAATTAAATTATGTATCTAACATAACTGGAAACTCTATGAATTATTATCCAACGTAATTCCTAATCGCACTTAACTTCGTTCTTACCTCTTTTGTTAGGAACCAAACACTTCCAAAATTAATTTTAATAATTCAAATTATAATATAATAAAATAATTAATAAATGAAGATTTTTTTTTTAAAAAACAATACAAAATCATCAACATACATCACTGCTATTCAAGACTCTCACTTTCCAAAAAGCTCTGCACCCACACAACGAAATGACCAATAGGCTGTAATATGAGGATTTTTAATATTTTATTATCTAAATTTTAAATCTTTCGATAATATAATTTATACAAAATAATATTTAAATATTTTAATTTAATTAACTCAATAATATATAATTATTATTTTTTATATTTATTTTCATAAAATATTAAAATAATAAAAATTACAAACGTTATACTTAGGGGTGTGCATTCGGTTAACCGAAACCGAAACCGAATTTTTTTTCGGTTAACCGAAACGGAAATATGTCAAGTATGCCTATCGAAAACCGATTTCAATAACTGAAATCTATTTAAAGTATAAAAAATGACAAAAATAGATATAATCTTTTTAGCCAATATTATAAAATCAAATAATACAATACATTAGGAAGGAAACGTAGAACAGATGTTATACAAAAAATAAATGGCAGAGTACTCTGTAGATGCAGGGAACTAATGATCTCTAATACTCTTACATGATAAACATTTCACAATAAAAATTACCAGTTAATATCTATTTACACCAATTAATTTTTAATTTATTTTAATATTAACATGAGCTTAAAACACATGAAATACATAACCTGTATATATATTTGGTATTAAAAAGTTTTTATGATGTGATTATAAATATAAAATATATTAAATGTATAAATATATATTAATATTTATTATAATAATATATTTATTATTATATTATTTCGGTTATATGGTTAACCGCAATTAATAACCAAATAACCGAATTATAAAAAATATGCTACCGAAAATCGAACCGAATTAAATATTTTGATTAACCGAACCAAAATTATTTCTGTTATTCGGTTCGGTTGGTTATACTCACCACGGTTTGGGCAGGCCTGGAGATAGAAAGAAGAAAAACCCAACAACGCAGCTATTGGTTTCATACTCCTACGGTCTCAATGATAACTACTAAACTAAAACCACTCAATCCTCGTCACTTAACCACCATTGTTATACAAAATGTATTCATACATATCAACACCACCACTCCTCACTCTCAGTCTTACCACACTCATAAACCCTCACCAAAGAATTCTCAACCTCACAGGCCCACTCGCAAGCCCATATCTTTCCTCACAAACATCAAACAAATCAATGACCCAGATGAAGCTTTATCACTTTTTCATCACTATCATCAACTGGGCTTCAAACATGATTACCCTTCTTACTCTTCTCTCATTTACAAGCTCTCCAAAGCTCGAAGTTTCGACGCAGTTGAAATGCTTCTTGGCTATCTTAAATCTCGTGATGTTCGATGCGGAGAAGCGCTGTTTATTGGGATTATTAAGCATTTGGGAAAAGCTGGGTTGATTGATAAGGCCATTGAGGTGTTTATGGGTATTAAAGGGTTTAATTGTGGTCGTACCGTGCAGTCGTTTAATACGATTTTGAATGTGTTGGTTGACAATGAGAGGATTGATGATGCTAATATGATGTTTGGGAATGCCAGGATGATGGGGTTTAGGTTGAATTCGGTTTCGTTTAATGTTATGATTAAGGGGTGGTTGGTGAAGGGAGAGTGGGAGGTTGCACGGAAGGTGTTTGATGAAATGCTTGTGAGAGAAGTGGAGCCGAGTGTCGTCACGTATAATTGTCAAATTGGATTTTTGTGTAAGAGGGGTGAGTTTGATAAGGCAAAGGAGTTGTTTGATGAGATGATTAAGAGAGGGAAACACGCAAATGCAGTTACGTATGGGTTGTTGATGGAAGGTTTGTGTTGTTTAGGGAAGTTTAAAGAAGCGAAGAATTTGATGTTTGATATGGAGTATCAAGGGTGTAAACCTCGCCTTGTTAATTATGGTGTTTTGATGAGTGATATTGTGAAGAATGGAAAGTGGGATGAAGCTAAAGAGTTGCTTGGTGAGATGAAGAAGAGACGGGTTGAGCCAGATGTCGTTATTTACAACATTTTGATTAACTATTTGTGTAAGGATGGAAGGACTGCGGACGCTTATAAGTTATTAGTTGAAATGCAGGTCGAGGGGTGTGAGCCAAATGCTGCTACATACAGGATCATGGTTGATGGTTTTTGTAGCGTCGAAGACTTTGAAGGAGGTTTGAAGGTTTTAAATGCCATGTTGATGAGTAATCATTGTCCACGTTTGGAAACATTTTGCTGTTTGATTGTAGGATTAACCAGGAGTGGAAAGATAGATGATGCTTGCTATATTTTGGAGGAGATAAATAAGAAGAAGTTAAGATTTAATTCAAAATTATGGGATTCCTTGGTTCAACTTGTTAGCGAAAAAGGTGAAGCTGCAGTTGAGCTTGTAAACGAACTCATTTGTGCTGGATAATGAGGAAATCAAAAGCAAGTGAAGAAATGAAGCAAATGATCCAACTCTTAAAGAAGACTATTCAGGAAAGAAATGAAGCTAGAGATCAACTTGACCAGCTAGTCAACAAGCTTGTGATTCCTTCAGCAAAACCGACAACTGAAATATTGTCAGCGATGCCTCGAATTTCACCTAAAAATCCCCTGGTGAAGCCCACCAGAGCAAATTCAAGTATAACTGAATCCAACAGCTTCTCTGATCAACCATACAATTACCATACACAAAATTCTTCCCCAGTTGAATCCCTTTTTTGATGCGGTGACATCCCTGATTTTTCAAACCTTTATAATCACCAAATTGTTGATTCAGGTAACATGGCATTTATGAATCATGAGCCATTTGTTCAAGACTATAATGTTCCTTCTGTAGTTGTGAAAGTTGATCAGGGTTCTTTGATTATTAATAATCTTGTGAAAGGGAAAACAATGCCTCAGAAAGGTAATCTCGTGCAATCTGTACTAGGAGCAGGGCTACTTCTTTAGACACTTCTTGTGGCTGGGCCCACTGCCGAAATGGAAAAATCCGCCACCACTGCATCCCTTTCATATTCCTCTGGTTTCCATTAAAGGTTGTAATGTGGAAAATCTAGGCCTAAAGGTGTCTGAGAGTTCAAGTTATTCCCTTGTACCAATGAACTCAAGATATTCTGTTGAGATGTCTTGTGTGACTTCGCAAATGATTCCGATGTTACGGAAACGGGACACCCGGTTCATGTGTTGGAAGTGGAAGGTATACAATATCTGCTGGAAATGTCTGACAATTTTGGTAGCTGGCAAGAGACAAAGGTTTCACTAAGATCAAGGAGATTGGTGATTTGAAATGTGTATAGAATAGTTTGATTTTATCATTGAAGCTGCTGTCTTGGGCTTTGATAACTTTAGCTCTTTAGTAAAATTATATTTGGTTTTGGTACTATTAGCTTGAAGCCTTGAATGCTCTTTCTGCTATGCTCCTTTACACATTTTCTTGAAAAATGTATATGTTTCTAGTCTTTATTTCTGAAACAGTTTATTGCTTGTTTTAAGTTCCACCAATTAGGAGTCCCAATAATATAGGCAATACATGCTGGTAATTGGTAGCTGATATCATAACATAAAAATTGAACGAAACGCAGAAGCCTTCTGGACCTCTAGTTTACATAGCACTAGCAGAAGGACGCATTATCTGAACCAGATAATTCTCAACAGTTCATTTTTAACAATTGTAACTGGCAATGAGCATGTGTTGGTTTGTGCGAGTGGGTGTATTTCATCTAGAATGCCTTAAACTAACGAGTGTTTCAGGTTTCATCATCACAAATGATCAGATTAAGTATTTTAATCTTTTGTTGTTACAAGTTTGAAGTCTAGTGTTAGAACAGTCATGTGAGCATCTTATTACAAACTAGTACTTCTGTTCAACTTGTTGAAGATATACAAGTGACAGTCTAGAGGGCCGAATAGTGATCAAAACTTGGGATCAACTCGTACAAGTAAATTAGGCTCAGCTAGTTTCCTTAAACGAGCCGGTCTTAAACATGAAAATGAGTTCGGATAAATAAACGAGCCAACCTTTATATTTTGTCATTTAGGTTCGGACTCTGCTCGTTTGGTTCGGCTCGAATTCGATAACTCGACTTGACTCGAATAAAGTTTTGTATATATTACAATAATAAATTATTACTAATCACTTAAATATTTTTCTTAGTACACTTTTTCATCATTTATTAATAATTTAATCATTTTAGAATTTTTGTTTATCTTTTTAAATTTAACACATAGTTCCTCGTAAGTAACTATCAAATTGTTATCGTGATATATTTATTTCCAATTCTCGTATTTTATTAACACCATTAAATAACTTGTTATTTACATAAACTAAATTGAAGGTAAACAACAAAACATAATAAAATTTTGACATCATCATTTTTAAAAGTAATGTACGATCTATAAAGTTACGAATGTCTCAATAATTAAAAATAAAATTGGATATATTTTCAAAAATCGTCTTGAAAAATAAAATAATAGAGATTAAGATATAAGCGTAAAGTGTGAGTGTGCGTATATAACTGTAAGATAAGACTAGTAGTTGATATCAATACAACTTGTAAAATTATAAATTATAATTTAAGGTTATTGAATTGAAAAATCTATGCAAATTATTACTGAAACACTAGACTCTGCTCGAGGCTCAATTCGGTTATTCGTGAAGAAACTCATTGACGAACTAAAAAAAATTGTTTGTGAAGAAACTCGTTGATGGACTAAAAACAAGCCTACGGTTACTAAGTACCTACGACTGCAGATTGGGATTTGCAACCCATAGCAGACCATGTATAAACATGTCAAGGCCCAAAAATAAAATCAACAAGCCCATTAGTTGCAAACCCAGTCCAAATACAATAAATCCATATCCGAAAATGGATATGAACGAGACCACCTGATGACTTAATAGTAGGATTGTTCAACAACCGGAGCCGAGTTTTATTTTTTTTCTGACAAATCGAGCAGAGCCGCGCTTTTTTATCGAACAAAAATTGTGTTCGAGCTCGAGCTCGAGCTCGTTAATTAACGAGTCGAACACGAGCTTGTTTGCAAACATAAACGAGTCAAGACGAGTTAGAAAAAAATCAGGTCAACCGCTATTTGACTGTGAAAATAACTTATCAAATAATTTTTTTATTATTTTTAAAACTTTGGTTATATCACAAAAATATATATATCTTGACATCCATACGGTTGGATCGTAAAAATATTTTTTAAAAATTCGAGACACCAATTTATGGCTAAAAATATTCAGGATATATTATATTTTTTTTGAGTTTTAGCGAGCGAGCTAGAGCCGAACAACCCAAAACTTGGCTCGAGCTCGTTTTGCTTAACGAACACATTTGTCTGTTCGAGCTCGAGCCCGAGTTCGTTAACGAGCCGAGCCGAACGAGCTCTTAACGAGTCGAGCTCGAGCTTGTTCGCGAACAACCCCGTTCGTGAACAGCCATAACTATTAGGACATGAAGCGTCTTGTGATATCTCTACCTGGAAGGGGGAAGATCACTGAAAATCCTGTGTAGCACTCAAGGACAAAGCACATGTTATACCCAATCAATGCAACAAGAATTACAGAGGGGGGGGGGTTGAATGTAATTCTGGCTTCTTTTTCTGATTATAAGGATGTTCTTACTTAATATATAACTGTGTTTGATTTTGCAAGAAGTGCGGAATGAAAGTAAACTGGAAATCAACACAGAAAGCAATAAAACACAAGGCATTAAAACTTTCTGGTGGATTAGAACTTATCCACCAGAGATATATATATAAAGATGGTAACTCTGTGATGCTTAAAGAGCACACAGCTGCTTACAAGTGAACTTACAAAATTATAGAGAGATGTTTAACAGATACATCTTTATCTATCTCACTAAAAATAATGCTTACTTGGTTATTTTGTTCTACTGGCTACACTTGGTTTATATACTACCAAGTTACATGATAAAAAGACAAACAAGTAAAACCAAACATTGTTTCTAGTCTAATTTCATGCTATTTCGTTACTCTATCCAGCATCTTTGAATACCTTCATAATTGCATGGAAATGGTAATGCTTCTTTGTTCTCTAAATCCTGCAATTAGGCTGCTACATTCCATTTGCAAACACCCGACGCATGTGACTGTGTTGTCACTATCAACTGCTCTTTTGAATTATGATCATCCGTCGGGACTATGTTGGTCATCTGTCGGGAGCTTTGTTAATTATCTATCGGGAGCCTTTGTAGATCATCCGTCGGGAGCCTTTCTGCCACTTGATTCTATTTCACTTAACAGAATTACAAGTCATCTTATATTTATAATTAGCCAACATGTTCTGCATATCAATTTAGTAGTCAACATGACATAAAGAATCCTACAGCATCTACTAATATATTATTGTTTGCAGGCATGTGCTACAAGACTTATTATTACATAAGCTACACTCTCGATGGATGTTTAGAGATCATCCATCGGGACTATAAAGTTCATCCGTCGGGACTTTTGTAGAATATCCGTCGAGAGCTACAAAAACACTAAGTTAAATCTACTATGGTATTTTGTTCAACTTATCATCAAGCTCACAACATATTCATAACAATCTCCCCTAATTTATGTCTACTAGAATTGTAGCCATAAATTAAGAGAAACTTGATGATAACAAAACACCCTAAATGTACATATTGAATTATGGTAGATAAAACTAGTAAGTGCTACAATTTATTTAAAAATTGAACAAAGTAAAGTGTACAAAGAGTTCTTACAATCATTTTCAAGGTGCTCCTCTAGTCTGAGCAGATGTGATCTATTTTCTTGATTGTCTTGATTTCTTCCCAAGCTTCCTGTTATTTTCTTCTATTTGATTTTGGAGTTATATGTGAAATTCAAATTCTTCAGCATTTAATAGATCCATCTTTTCTTGCATTTCCAATAGAGTCTCATTGCTTGAGATGCTCAATTGGTCATCCAGTCTGAAGAATCTCCTAACACCTTTTTCATCCATGAATTTCATCAGCCAGTAAGGCCTTAAGTGCACTCTATTTCCTGTTAAAGGAATTGATAGAGTCCTTGGGAGTGCATCTGAGGCTTTTCTGCTCCTTAGTTCTTCTATCTTCTTTAGGACCATTTTCTTGGCAGTCACATTGAATCCAAATTTTTTCTTGAAGGATGCGAAGATCTTTATCAAAATAGAACAGCTTTCTTGAAGAATCATGTGAAGGGGCCATATGATCTCTTTCCCACCCTTGTATTTGAACACCAGTCTTTAAGGGAGATTTCTGTGAGCATCAATTGCTCTTACTTCTTCTAGCCCATCCATGTAGAGATTTATATCTGAAAATTTCTTGATGTCACTGATATATAAAAGATCTCCCTTGTTGACAGTTGGTTGAGTTTTGGTTAAGGTTTTGGTTTTGAGTTTCACATGCTTGACCTTCTTGATTGCTCTTGTCTTTGTCTTCTTTAACTTGTTGAAGATTGGTAAATTAAGCTCAGGAAGAAGCAAACTATCCCAGTCTACTGGCTCATCCTTGGGAACTATTGGCTCACCATGAAAATTCCTTGTAGGATCCACCCTAAATTCCTCCTACACCACTGAGGGCTTGGATGTTTGAGTTGTAGATGTGGACTGGTTGGGAATGTATTCTTCCATCTTATCATCATTGAAGTCCAATCTTCTTTTGGGAAGAATTTTGTATCCGAACTTCCTTTTCTGTTAAGGTCCCTTGTGCATTTTCTGATCCTGAGTTTTAGCTATCACATGTTGCTTCTCAGAAATCTCAGTTGCAGTTTTCACAGCGTGGAGCTTGGCTACTATAGCAGCCTGCTTTTTCTTCTGTTTGAGCTTCTTAGTATCTAGAGCAGCTTGCTTCTTTTCTTGTTTAATCCTCTCCTTTTCTTCATTCTTAGCTTCTGCAAACTGAGGGTGTCCAGCCACCACACAGATTTCTTTCCCATTCCTGTATATCTTAGCTATTCTTTTCTTTAGTATAGAGTCAGTTGGATCCTTGAAGAATGCAATGGACCTTGCTAACAGCTTCTTTTCATCTGGGCTTGGAGTCTCAAACATAAGATCCAAGGGATTTTTGTCAGATGACTTTGGATAATTTCTTTTGGGCTTCAAAACCAAGTTGGCTTTTGGAGACTTTATACATGAAGGTTGGCCCTTTTCCAAATTACCAGACTCATTTCATTCACAGAAATTTGCTTGACTTGAGAGAAGTGATGAAAGATCTTGTCTGGTTTCTCAATTGGACCAAACTTCTTCTGGATTTCTTCATCAATATGCTTCCATTTATCATTCAGTTTTTTCTCAACTTCTGCTATATTTGCTGCTGCTAGATTGATTGGATCAATGCTATCCATGGCTTGTGGCTTAGTGAAAGCAATTATTGGCACAATCACTTTTCTGACTTGAATGTTGAGTACTTTCTCCCCCTCACTTGTTGACTCCCCCTGACTAACTGGGTTGATAGAGTCTTTCTCCCCCTTTTTGTTAGCATCAAGTTGAGTAGAAGCAGGGTGTGCAGCCACCAAATGTTGAAGCAGACTGGTTTGAGCTTCCTAATTTGCAAGTATCTTGGCCACTGAATTTTCCACATTTGTCAGTATAGAGTCCATGGCCTCAACCCCTGTTCAAATCAACTTCCTTTCTTAGCTTTTGAGCTATTTCAGTCATAGTGGTTCCTGGAAGCCTAGCATCCAACCTTGCTACAAAATACTGTTTGACTTCAGAAATTTCTTGCTTAATTGCATCCACATTCTGAATTTGTTGGAGAGCTTAAATCTTGTGCAGTTGTAGAGATTCCACGCGTGCTTTGAGTAACCTTTTGGTGCTGGCACTTGTGGATGCTTGAATAGTTGTCTGGGTGTCATGAATAAGCTTGAATAAGGTGGATTGAAGATGTGAATATGAGCAGTCCTTGTGTAGCATCCATGAAAGAGTGTCTGCATCTCCCCCTATGCTCATGCTATCATCCTCACCATCATCCCCAAATGGTTCTTCAGCCAATTCAAAGTCACTACCAGCTGTGGAAGACATAGCAGTTATAACATCCTTTTCCCTTTGCATTGAAGCAGTAGTATGCACCAGGTTCAACATCCTCTCAGCATCCTCATTACCTTGTCTAGCTAGAGTTTGATAAGCTGGAACAGGATGAGTAAATGTCTCAGCATCTAAAGAGATAGAATCTATGACAACTTGATATTCTTGCTGAAATAGTCTCTCCTTTTCTGCATCACTGACATTCATTGACTCACTAGCAATGGTTTCCATCCTTATTTCTCCTGTACCTGCTTTTCTCTCAATTTTTCTATATTCTTGCATCAAGGGCTCCCCTTGGCTCACCACCCTCACACTCTCACCTTCACCTACTAAGATGGAACTCCCCTCACTCACTTTTGCCAGGTTGGAAGAAATAGCCTGCATATTTTCTCTCTTTTCCTCTCCTTTTTCCTGAGAGCAACTCAGCCTCTCACTCCCTTCCCTCAACCCTAGGAGTGATTGTAAAACTACTAGCTCATCTACACTCGTAACAATTGTTGAAAATTCAGCTTGTGTAGTGAGTACCGACGGATGAGGAACATCCATCGGGGTAGTAGTTGGGATAGCCGATGGATGACTGCTGTTAGGCACATCCGTCGGGATATAATCACTAGCCGACGGATGAACAATATCCGTCGAGATAGATGAAATGATAGAGTTTAGAGTAGAGACTATTGTTGAATCTATGGTGATTGATTTGTGATTTTGCACAGATGTTTCAGTAGACTCAGAAAGAAATGGCAAGTGAGCCAACAAATCATCTAAAAGATGATGCTAACTTGCTTGGATTTTTATCTCCTCCATGAGAGTTAAAGATGGAGAATCAGGATTTGATGTATGAATCATATCTACATCCAGTGAATGTGTGGGTGAGTTTGGTGTGTTTGGTGCTTCTATTGTTAAAGATTTTGGCTATGACTCCACATTTATTGGAGCCACATCAAACTGAGTTTGAGAAGGTGTAGTGACTGAGTCTTTAGCTACAGTTTGCACTGTGTGTGATCCCTGTGCATCCCCAAGTTTTCTAGACTTTTTATTTCTTGTATAAGTCTGGGGCGAGTCTGTGTCCTTAGCCCTTTTGACCAGTGCTCCTGGTTGGGAGCTTGTTTCAATAGTAGCATCCTTTTGAGAGGATGAAACTAGATATGTGCTAATTTCCTTATTAAGCACCACAGTTTGTTGGAAAACTGTGGTGTGGCTAGGTTTGGATACACTCACCTCACCATCCTTATTCTTAGGGCTTCTCTGATATTCACCCTATCCCTCACCAGCCTTACTTCCCTTCACACTCCCCTCTTTGTTTTTGGTAGATTTTGAAACTGGCATCTTTTGAGAGACACCAGAGTGTGGTTTCTTTGATTTGGATTTTGAAGGTTTGGATTTTGTGGCTTGGGTAGGCATCTGTTGGGTCATTGACACATATGCCATATCCATAGTCAATGGAAAAGAAATTTGAGAGGTAGAAGGAGTAGGGACAGAAGCATTTACCTCACTTACCTAAGGGCCCTCCATGATAGGCAAATAAACAAGGGGCACCTCCTTGTGGTGATCAACTCTGTTTAAATATGCAATTATTCTTCTTTCTTGAACCCAACAATCCAGTTTGTTGGTTGGGTTCTCAATCACAAGATCCTCATAAATATGGTTAGCAATAATCATAAAGAATCTAGCATAATAAACATGCCTATATCTCTTTTTAATCTCCCCTAACTTATAGCCTAACTCAAATATGATATCATCACTAAAATTATAGTAATTATCAGTAAGAAGCATGTAGAGCATGTTAAGCATAGTAGAATTGATAGAAGCAAAGTTGTTTATTTTACCAGAAAACACCTTGGTAACTACATCACACAGAAAGCTCCACTCTTTCCTAAGACCTAGCATCCTAATTTCACTTAACTTAGTGGTAAGAAGTGCATAGCCAATAGAATTAAGCAAGTTAACTAAATTAGCATCTGTGTGTGGTTTAGTAGTAGTGTTTTCAGGAATTTTAAAGCATGATCGGATAATATCACTGTTAATATAAAATTTCTTACCTTTAATGGAGAGAGTTATAGTTTTGTCAGTTTCCTGATACACAACAGTGGTCCACATTTACTCCACAACTTTACAGTAGATTGTGGGTGATTCCAGCATGGCATAGCTAAGTTTGCATCCTTTCACAAAACCCATCATTTTGTGATAATCTTCAGAGGATGGAATCTCTTTGTTTACAAGACCCATGAAATTGTTCTTCTCATAAATGAAACTTGACTGAGACATGATCTTGACTACTGGTGTCATTGTTAAAGCAAGGAAATTTGCAGAAAGAAAGAGGGTTTTGCTTTGAGAAAGAAGAGAGCAGTTAATTGCAATAGAGAAAGATAAAAGCTAAAATAAACTTGAAGTTAGATTTTTATGTATTTTCAGATAAAATGGGATAAAAATGAAAGTTAAAATTAAAGACCCAATGAAAATTGCCCAAAATAGCCATTTAAAAGAAAAATAAACTGTCAAAATTCTGTCAGTTATCCGTCGTGAAATACTTACAGACTGTAAGTAAATCCGATGGATAATGTTTAGAATTTTAACATGTAAGATGTAGATAATTCGATGGATGAGAATAAAGCAATTATCTGTCGGGTTTAAAATAATCCAGAAAAGTAATTGATTTTTACCAATCTATTCTATTTCTACTGATGATCAAACTTGATGGATAATGAACATCCGTCGAGATGAAGATTTTGACTTAAGCAAATTTTTCATCCAAAACAGAAGAATCAATTAAGTTTCTGGCTGCATTTCAACTTGCAAAATTATCAAAAATGATTTAAGAATAATTAAGCATACCTAACTCACTTACCAACCTAGTGAAGGTGGATTCATCAAGTGGCTTGGTAAAGATATCTGCAAGTTGCTTTTCACTTGGAACAAAATGAAGTTCCACAGTACCATTCATTACAAATTCCCTAATGAAGTGATACTTAATGTCTATATGCTTTGTTCTTGAATGCTGTACTGGATTTTCAGTAATGGCAATAACACTTGTGTTATCACAGAAAATAGGAATCTTATTCACCTGTAGACCATAGTCCAACTGCCAGCAACAATATATTCAGCTTCAGCTGTAGAAGTAGAAACTGAATTTTGCTTTTTACTGAACTAGGATACCAGCGTGTTTCCTAGAAATTGACAGGTTCCTGTTGTACTTTTTCTATCAATTTTACAACCTGCATAATCTGCATCTGAATAACCAGTTAGATCAAAACCAGAATCTCTAGGGTACCAAATGTCAAGTTTTGGTGTTCCACTTGAGATATCTGAAAATTCTCTTAATAGCTATTAAATGGGATTCTCTAGGATCAGCCTGAAATCTAGCACAGAGACAAGTAGCAAACATTATATCTGGCCTACTAGCTGTTAAGTACAAAAGTGATCCAACCATGCCTCTATAGCTTGAAATATCCACAGACTTTTCAGTAGTGTTTAATTCAAGCTTAGTTGCAGTGACCATGGGAGTTTTTGTAGATGTGCAATCCATTAGATCAAACTTCTTTAAAAGATCATAAATATATTTGGTTTGACTAATGAATGTTCCATCACTAAGTTGCTTAACTTGTACACCAAGAAAATAAGTTAGTTCTCCCATCATGCTCATTTCATACTTACTTTGCATCAATTTGGAAAACTTTTTGCAAAGTTTTTCATCTTTAGAGCCAAATATAATATCATCTACATAAATTTGAACAAGAATGCTAGAGCCATTAATATTTCTAAAGAATAAAGTTTTGTCAACAGTTGTAATAACCTAAATCCGGGATCAAGATTTGGTATCACTAAACAATCTTTACATAAAATAAAAGAATATTCAATTAACCCCTTGAATCCGGATCGTTTACAGGTTATGGTGTGAAACAAGAATCTAACCATCTACAACTCACAATAACTAGAATACAAGTGTCAATACCTTTATACTCATGCTCTTGTCTTATTCTTCTAACATCTTCGACCTCTCGTAGTGGAGATTTCCCAATCTTCTGCTATCTATCAAAAGCTATTCACTTTTATCATTATCTGCTTTTGGAAGAAATAAGAATTTCAAAGCAAGAGTGAGCCAAAAATTCCCAGCAAGTATATAATTTTGAGTTTCAAATATTAATAACAAAGGAAAATTCTCGGACAAAATCTCTAAACAATTTTAAACAGTTTTATTTATTCGAGGGAGTTGAGCGACTAAACCTTGGCTGTTACGAGCCCTTAGGTATAAATCCAAAAGTGACAAGCGATTCCCAGATCCATTTCCCGAATCAGGGTTTTGTCCGGTTTTTGGAATCATAAAACTTTCGAGAGAGAATGCCGTTAATGGCGATCAACAACAAATTAGACTGGACACTAGTTCGCACCTATATCCTGCTGATCAGTCAGGATATAATGCAGATCTATACCTACCTATATAGATCCAGTTGGGTCCCCATGCACTACGGCCCATCTCAAGGCACCGGTCATGTCCCGGTCCTTAGGATTAAGTAAACTTAATCCCACACATTATTATTATCCAGCCCGTGGAGTATTTTGATGTCAAATCATTTTGAATTCAAAACATCCCAATTCAGGGTTTGCAAATAACCTGAAAGAATGGGTATTTGCTCAAGAGAGCAATCGATAATATGGGAACAAGAATAAAAGGATCATGCATAATCAGAGTAATTGCAGCGAAATATAAAACATTTAACTATTCTGAACTTAGAATAGGAACAAAGAAATAATTGCAATATTTTAAAAGAAAGTTCAGGAATACTCGCCTCAATAAGCTTTAATCGCTATTACTAGTTGACTTTGATTCGACTTGATCGTTCGGCTTTATCGTCAAACTACTATCCCATTCTGTATACAATCCCAACATTCAGGCCCTTCAATTGGAACTTCGTTGATCTCGACGTCTAATCACTAGATCGTTCCTAATCCGATGTCGATACTTGGGTTTTCCGTCTAGGACCTACAGGGTTGAAATACCCCAATTCAGATATCGCTTCACTAAACATAATACCACTATCGCGTCTACCTATACGATTTCATAACCCAACTCGTATTTATATGTATTATTAAAATACACATAGCAATTATGTTTCACATCTTCGAAACTCGGTTCGGTATTTATTTTCGGAAAGTACGTATATTCGTTGTTGGAAAATAATAGGGTAATGGTTTATAAAATATTTTTTTTAACACAACACACAACTAGGTTCGTATGATATTATTATTTACTTTCGTTCGACGTCTCCGATACTTATAGGTTACGTTCCCGTATTTTCAGAATTAATTTCCCAAAAATCGGGCAGCGTCTCCTTTGTTTATCGGCCTACCCGTCGAAACAATTCGACGTCAAATCCACAACAATAATCCAATCACAACAACAACCAACCACAATTCGCAATCCCAATCACCAATACAATTTAGTTATTAATTATTTTTATTCATATTTTATTTTTCTTTTCGTTTCGAAATTAATTTCACAAACTAATTTTATTTAATTAATAAACGTAGGACTCAGATAAAATCATCATCGCCCACCGTCGGCTCGCCGAGGCTCATCACCGATAGCGGTAAAATTCGCGGGTACCCGATTAATTCGGGTTTCTGACACGAATTTTACCGATTAATTTTTATAATTCCTGTAGAAAATTTATTTATTTCACGAAAATCAATCAAATAATCTGCAAAAATCAAAAATTCAGTCAGTAAATAAAATAAGCAGTTAAACAACCATAGCACACGCGCCACGCGCCACAACTGAAACGGAAAAGGGACAGGCCGGAACAACACAACACCACGATACACATACAGACAGAAATACACACCAATACACACACACACACATATATATACAGTGGTATATACATGTATATATAGGCACGCATCACAATCACACAGCCGGCGATTCTCACCGGAAAAACAAGGAAGCGACGGCAATCACCGGAGAAACAGGCGGCAACTAGATAACAGGGGAAGAAAAGAAACCCGAGCAAAAGGGATGTGAAGAAAGCAGAGGAAGAAGAAGGGGAGAGAATAAGACGGGAGAGGGTAGAGAGAGATAACGAGAGATTGAGAGAGGAGATGAGGCGGCCGAATGAAAGGAGGGGGTGCAGGGTGTGGGTTATTGTTTTGTTTTGTTGTTTTTTTTCTTTTATGATTTATTCCCTATTTAACGATATTACGGTATAATTTGTGAGTAGCGATAACTCAAATTATCGTTTAAAATAGTTCTTAAATTTACAAATGTTCCGAATCAAATAAAACTTCAATTTCGTAATTTTTAAAATATTATTGAGATACGTAATATGTCAATAACTAATGATTTAACGAATGAACTTGCGGGTGGATTTAATCCAAAAATTTCCGAAATAATTTATAAATTTTCGAGATAATTAAAAGTTAATAAAATAAAATTTTCATGATTTTTTGAAGCATTTCCGAATGTAATAATGATTCTATAATTAAATAAAATCATAAAATCATTTAAAGATAAATAATCTGTAAAATTTTGTTTTCTAAATTTTATAAACTCCCAAAAATAATAAATAAGATTATAAAATAAGAAAAATAATTTTAGAGATAATTTTAGCATTTATAGGAATGAATATTCAATAAAATCAATTTTAAAAGCAAAACAATTCGTACAACTCAATAATTAACTATACAATTAATCTTTGTACCCAACAGATCACACACAATTCGTAATAAAGCAAAGCACAACTAACAGACTCATCACACATTTTATTTATTTAATAATTCGATAATTATATTTACAGATCTGATCCAAAAATAGGTTAATTAGCCGCTAAGTAACTACAAAGACGATATGATTTTAATACCAAATTCAGATAATTATCAAAACAGAGTTTCCTATAAAATACTTTATACAACAAAAAGATAATAATATCTCGCCTTTTGAGAATACAGATTTTTATCGGACTATAAAATGATTTGCGTATCGAAAATTTTATGTCGGGACTCCTACGGGTCAAACCGTATTCCGGATCGAAAAAGTCAAAACACGAAAAGTGTTCAGAATTATCGGATTAGGTTATGAAGGAGTTTTCAGAAGAGTTTCGGGTTATAAAAACATAAAAACAGTTGAAGTGGGATGATTTCTGATTCTAAAAAGTAATTTTATGATTATGTAAAAATAATCATTATTAATTTTATAAATTTTTATAAATCATACATCAATCCAAAAATTACCAGAAAATACCAAAATTATCTACATTTAATTCTGGATAATTAAAAATTAAATTATCTAAATTTTATTAGGAATAAACATCCAAATATTATTATCCATCATCAAATAATTCACAAAATTTCACATAAAAATCACAAAATAATTACATAATATTTCCCAGACGTTACAACAGTACCTCTTGCGAAGTGATTTTCTAAGAGAAATTTTGATAAAGTACCATACCAGGCTCAAGGTGCTTGCTTCAATCCATCAAGCGCTTTCAAAAGATAGTAGACATTTATGGAAAATTTGGATCTTCAAAACCAGGAGGCTGACTAACATAAACTTCCTCCTCCAAATCTCCATTCAGAAAGGCACTTTTGACATCCATTTGATAGACTTTGAAATTGTCATGGGCTGCATAGGCTAGGAAATTTTTGATGGCTTCAAGTCTTGCAACAGGAGCAAAAATTTCAACAAAATGTATTCATTCTTGTTGACAGTAGCCCTTAGCAGCCGGTCTAGCTTTGTTCCTGACAACTATGCCATTTTTATCCATCTTATTTCTGAATACCCTCTTGGTGTCAATAGAATTCTTTCCTTTAGGCTTGGGTACCAGCTTCCAAACCTTATTCCTCTCAAATTGGTTTAGCTCCTCTTGCATAGCTAAAACCCAACCAGGATCCAACAGAGCTTCTTCTACCTTTTTAGGCTCTTCCTGAGATAGAAAGCTGCAACACATACATTCTTCTTGAGTTTCTTTTCTTGTTTGAACTCTAGAAGAAACATCACCAATAATGAGTTCAAAAGGGTGATCTCTAGTCCATTTTCTCTGTTGTGGTAGATTAGCTCTAGATGAAGAGGCCTCGTTGTTGTCTTGATGTATGACTGAGTTTGTGGATCTTTGATTTGAAGAAGGAGTTCTTTCTGTAAGTGATCTATTTTGACTCTCAGCTTCTCTGATTGTTCCGAGGGATGATGCACTTTGTATCCCGACGGATGAAGCTGATTGTCTTCCGACGGATGATGCATTTTGTACCTCGACTGATGCTGAATTTTGTGCATCAATCGAGATAGACTTTTTAGCATTATCATTAGCCACTATTTCATGATCACTATCATCATCTCTGTCATCACAGATTATCTCAACATTGTCAAATTTGAGGTTATCATGAAAACCTTCATCTTTTAGTCCTTCAATCTTCTTATCTTCAAACACAACATGTACAGATTCCATAACAATGTTTATTCTTAGATTGTAGACTCTATATGTCTTTCCAACAGCATACCAACAAAAATTCCTTCATCTGCTTTAACATCAAAATTTCCATGCTTTTTAGTTTAATTCCTTAGAATGTAGCATTTGCATCCAAAGACATGAAGAAAATTTAGAGTTGTCTTCCTATTCTTGAACAATTGGTAGGGTGTCATGCATTTTTTTTGATTGACCAAAGAAATATTCTAAGTATAGCATGAAATATTTACAGCTTCAGCCTAAAAATATGTTGGTAACTTTGATTCTTCTAGCATTTTCCTTGCAGCTTCAATAAGAGATCTGTTTTTCCTTTCCACCACTCCATTTTGTTGTGGAGTTCTAGCTGCAGAAAACTCATGCATAATCCCATTCTCTTCACAAAATAATCTCATGACAGAATTTTTAAACTCAGTTCCATTTTCACTCCTGATTCTTCTTACTTTGAAATCAGGATGATTGTTGACTTGCCTTATGTGATTGATGATGATTTCACTAGCTTCATCTTTGGATTTTAGGAAATATGTCCAAGAGAACTTTGAGAAATCATCTATAATTACTAGGCAATATCATTTTATTGAGATGGACAACACATTGTCTGGTCCAAACAAATCCATGTGCAATAGTTGCAAAGGTTCTTCAATTATTTAATCAAGCTACTTTTTGATTGATGTTTTAATCTGCTTTCCCTTCTGGCAGGCATCACACAATCCATCCTTTGAAAACTCCATTTGAGAAATACCTCTAACCAATTCTTTCTTGACTAGCTCATTCATGGTCTTGAAGTTTAGATGTGACAGCTTCTTGTTCCATAGCCAACTTTGATCTTGATTTGCTTTATTGAGAAGACAAGTTACAAATTCTGCATTTGTTGAGTTGAAGTCAGCTAGATACACATTGCCTTTTCTCACTCCAGTGAGAACCACTTTGTTGCTCTTCTTGTTAGTTACAACACAGGCTTCTGCATCAAAAGTAACTGAGTTGCCCCTATCACAAAGCTGGCTGATACTCAATAAATTATGCTTGAGACCATCCACTAGGGCAACTTCCTCAATGATGATATTATCTTTTGAAATCAATCCATATCCCACAGTATAACCCTTGTTATCATCTCCAAAAGTAATACTTGGGCCAACTCTTTCTCTAAAACCAGTGAGCAGGGTAGAATCTCCAATCATATGCCTTGAGCAACCACTATCCAGATACCAAAGATTCTTTCTGTTTCTATGCACATATCAAAATCAAATCAAGTTGATTTTGGAACCCAAGTTTCCTTGGGTCCTGCCTTGTTAGCCTTTTTCTTTGGTTTCTTAGGTTTGACCTCATTTGACTTGGGTATTTCAGATTCATCCTTTTTCATTTGAGTTGGACCTTTGAAACCATTCATCATTGTAGAATTATCATGCACATATTGATTAACATGAAAGGGCATACTTTGTGCACACATGTTAATCCAGCAAGGCATGTTAAATGGCATTTGTGGTATACTAAATGCAGCATAATATGGATTTTGTGCAAATGTCATGTTAGCATACTGTGCATTCGAATTGTGTGCAGACATAACATTGGAAGGCATTGTAGGCATGCTGGGAAATGAAGGTGGTGCAGACATATGAGTAAGCATAGCAAGTTTGCAATTAACAGACAAATGATTAACACTACCACACTTAACACAGATTTTTCTTGGTGCATATTTATCAGGTGTGTAGTTTTTATGTTTGTTAATTCTTACTTTCCCATTTCTATTGTTTTTCCTTTTTAACTCTGCTTTCACTTCAATTTTCTCCAATCTGTCATTCAATTGCTTGATAGACAGATGACCTACATTGATTTTTTGTTCTATTTCACTTGACTTGTTTCTCCTGGAACAAAGTTCTTAGAAACTGATCCATATTTTTCATTCAACTTAACTAGCTTAGCTTTGCTAGATGGTTTCTTACACTCAACGGATGTGGCTCATTGTCTTTGGACGGATAATCCTTTTGATTATTCGACGGATAATTTTCATCATTCGGTGAATCCACATCTGTTGAAAGTTCTTCAACTAGATTGGAGTAAAGCTTCCCCTTGTTCTTTTTCGAGGCTGCATCACAAAAAGATTATATACCTTGAACTTTAGTAATTTGAGCATGGACATCTCTAGATGATTTCCATGCCCTAATTACTTCCTGTTCTCGTTCAAGTTGATTTCTTAAAATCTCCTCTTTCTTTAAGGATTCAGTTAGTTCATCTTTAGCAATCTTGCATTCTATTTTCAATTTTTCAAACTCAACAAATTGAGTCGCTAGTACATTGTTTCTTTCACTTAAAAATACATTGTTCTCTTTAATTTTATTGTTTTATTTAGTGAGAGACTTGAGTGTAACACGAATGTGATATAACTTAGTCGACATGTCATTTATGGCATCATTACACTCAGCTTTAGATAAATGTGCTAGGTTTGTTGTGATTACCTGATTGCTTGATGAACTGGTCTCTGTTTCATCTGACTTGGCGATAAGTGCTAGATTGACATAACTTGTGTCTTCATCATCTTCTAATCCATCTGCAGCCCACTCATTTTTTTGTGTGATGAAAGCCCTTTCCTTTTGTTTGAGCAACTCAAAATATTTCTGCTTATAATCAACAGGCTCAACCTTCTTTTTACCAAAATCAGGCTTTCTACACTCACTAGCAAAATGACCTGCCAAGCCACATTTGAAAGACTTGAATTTAGACTTATCAACCATGTTTCTGTTTGACTTAGCTGCTCTAAAATTCTTCTTGAATTTGAGCTTGGAAAATCTCCTGGATAGAAAAGCAAGATGCTCATCTATGTCATCCATATCATCTTGACTAAGCTAGTCTTCATGCTCAGCTACTAGTCCCTTTCCTTTGCCTTCACAAACTTTTAAGTTTGGTGCAGATTCAACAACTTCAACCTTTATCTCCTTCTTCTTTTCTTGCTCAGCAACTAGTGCAATGGATCCTCCCTTCTTTCTTTCTTTCTCCATCTTCTCATATTGCTCTATTTCAAGCTCTTAGGTTTTTAGGATACCATACAGTCTATCCAAGGTGAACTCCTTGTAATCTTGAGAGTTTCTCAATGAGACTGTCATAGGCTTCCATTCCTTTGGTAGAGATCAAAGGAATTTGAGGTTTGAATCTTTTGTTTGATAGACCTTTCCATGCAGTTTTAGAGCATTCAGTAGTTTTTGAAATCTACTGAAAATGTTAGTGAGTGACTCACCTTCTTCACTATAGAAATGCTCATATTGGTGAATCAAAAGTTGCATCTTGTTCTCCCTTACTTGTTCAGTTCCATCACATGTAACTTGAATTGTATCCCAAACATCCTTAGCAGTCTTGCAGTTTATGATGTTGTCAAACATGTCACTATCAACACCATTAAACAGAATGTTCATGGCCTTTTTATCCTTTTGAACTTGTTCTTTATCTGGATCTGACCATTCTGCTTGTGGTTTTGGGACTGATGCTTCATTTCCTGTAACAGCTCTAATAGGGACATGTGGACCTTTCTCAATGCAGTCCACATAAGCTTCATCTTGAGATAGGAGATGTAAGTGCATCTTCATCTTCCAATGGTGATAGTTGTCTTTGTCCAGAAATGGAATTTTTACTGCATCTTTTCTGTTCATCTTGTTGATTATGGTGATCTTTAAACTCTTTGTTCTTCAAGAGCTTGCTCTAATACCAATTGTTATTCCCAATCAATGCAACAAAATTACAGAAGGGGGGTTGAATGTAATTCTGGCTTCTTTTTTTGATTATAAGAATGTTCTTACTTAACATATAACTGTGTTTAATTTTGCAAGAAGTGCGGAATAAAAGTAAAATGGAAATCAAAACACAAAGCAATAAAACACAAGACTTTAAAACTTTCTGGTGGATTTGAACTTATCCACCATATATATACATATATATATATAATGATAACTCTGTGATGCTTAAATAGCACACAGTTGCTTACAAGTGAACTTACAGAATTACAGAGAGATGCTTAACATATACATCTTTATCTATCTCACTGAAAATAATGCTTATTTGGTTATTTTGTTCTACTTGCTACACTTGGTTTTAATACTACCAAGTTACATGATAAAAAGACAAACAAGTAAAACCAAACATTGTTTCTAGTCTAATTTCATGCTACTTCATTACTCTATCCAGCATATTTGAATATCTTCATAATTGCATGAAAATGGTTATGCTTCTTTGTTCTCTAAATCCTGCAATTAGGCTGCCACATTCCATTTGCAAACACCCGATGCATGTGATTTTGTTGTCACTGTTAACTGCTCTTTTGAATTATGATCATCCGTTGGGACTATGTTGGTCATCTTTCGGGAGCTTTGTTGATTATCTGTCGGGAGCCTTTGTAGATCATCCGTCGGGAGCTTTCTGCCACTTGATTCTATTTCACTTATACGAAATTACAAGACATCTATATTTATAATTAGCCAACCTATTCTACATATCAATTTTGTAGTCAACATGACTTAAAGAATCCTACAACATCTACTAATACATTGTTGTTTGCAGGCATGTGCTACAAGACTTATTATTACATAAGCTACACTCTCGATGGATGTTCAGAGATCATCCATCGGGACTATAAAGTTCATCCGTCGAGACTATTGTAGAATATCTATCGAGAGCTACAAAAACACTAAGGTAAATCTACTGAGGTGTTTTGTTCAACTTATCATCAAGTTCACAGCATATTCCTAACAAAAAGCACATAAACATCAAGTACCACTTCATTAGAGAACATGTTATGAATGGTACAGTGGAACTATATTTTGTTCCAAGTGAGCAGCAACTTGCTGACATGTTTACCAAGTCACTTGATGATTCAACTTTTATTAGATTGGTAAGTGAGTTAGGTATGCTTAATTATTCTTAATTCTTTTTGACATCTTTGCAATTTGTGATGCAACCAGAAATAAGTTTGACTTTATTAAAAGTTACAAATCAGGATTTGCAAGTTGTCAGATCCTGACACTAAAATCAGGATTTGCTCAGGGTAAATACTGATGGTATTCAACGGATAAGAATTATCCGTTGAAAGTCAAAAATATTTTAGGGTACCTTATCACTCGATGGATAAAGGCACATCATGTATCCGTTGAATTGGTTCAGTCATAGCTGTTAATTCCAAACCCTAACTGTCGACTTTACTTACAGTATGTAAATATATGTCGATGAATAAGTTTTGGAATTTCTACAGACTGCTTTATTACGGTTATTTTTAGAAACTATCATTGGATACTTTAATTTATTTTTAGTTATTTGTTTATCATTTTTGGAGACAGTATAAAATCCCAATTCATTTATGTATATCACTTTTATCTTTCTCTGAATTACTTAGGAACTTTTACTCTCTTCATCTCCAAAACCCCCTTTCTCTCTCCGTAACTGCATACTTAGCAACAATGGCACCAACAGTCAAAATAATGTCCTAGTCAGGGTTCATCTATGAGAAAAATAACTTCATCGCACTTGTGGAGAAGAGTGTTGGTTCTGAATACTTTCACAAGATGATTGACTTCATTAGCAACTGCAAATTGAAATACTCTATGCTCGAGTCTCAGGTGATCTTCTTTGAAGTTGTGGAGGAAGTGTGGTCATGTGCTGTTTTCAATTCCTCGGACATGACAATTACCTTTACTCTCCAAGGTACCAACTATTTTGTCAACTCAGATGCCATTCAATCATGCTTTAAAATACCTGAAAATAACACAACTGTTACACACACTGATACTGATGTGGTCAACATGCTCAATTCTATGGGCTATTCTCTTGAAACTACCAATTTAGGTAATATAAGGAGAAAGGGTCTTAGGAAAGAGTTAATTTTTATGTGTGATGTTTTTATCAAAGCGTTTTCAGGAAAAATTAGTAATTTTGATGCAATTACTTCTTCTCTGCTTAACATGCTTTACATGCTCTTGTTTGATAAGTATTTTAACTTCAGTAATTATGTCATGCTAGAGTTAGGGTATAAGTTAAGGGATTTAGAAAAGGCCCAAAAATGTATATTATGCTAGATTCTTGATTATGTTATCTAACTTTATTTCTGAGGACCTTGTAATTGAGAACCCAAACAACAATCTTGCTTGTTAAGTTCAAGAAAAGAGAGTTCTTGCATATTTGAGTAGGAAAACCTCAATAATGAAGTGCCTCTCAACTACCTTCCAATTTTTGGGGCACAACAGGTAAATGAGGTAACTGTTTTTGCTGCAATATATTCTCCACCCATTAATTCTTCAACTTCAATTGTGGCAATGGCATATGTGAAAGTGCCCAAACATGTTCCTACCCAAGCCACAAAACCTAAATCAAAATCCAAGTTTAAGAAGCCAACCTCTGTTGTCTCTCAAAAGACATCAGTTATAACAACTACCAAATCACTTGAGGGGAGTTCTAAGGGTAGTAAGGTGGGTAAGGGAAGGGGTGAACATCAAAGAAACCCCAAGGATAAGGAGGGTGAGGTATGTGTGACCCTAACCAGCCACACCACAGTCTCCCAACAGACTATATTGCTTAATAAGAAAATTATCTCATTGTTAGTTACATCCTCCCAGAAGGATGTAACTATTAAAACAAGCTCTCAACCAAGAACACACGCCAAAAGGGGAAGGGACATAAACCAAACTCAAACTTGTATCAGAAAGAAGAAATCAAAACCAATGGGGGTCATAGGGTGAACAGACGGTGCCAACTGCAGTCAAAGACTCAGTTACTGCACCATCTCAAATTCAGATTGATGTGTCTCCAATAAATGTGGAGTCACAATCAAAATCTCTCATTATAGATACACCATACACACATAATTATCCCATAAATTTACTAGATGCGGACATGATAAACACATCAATTCCTGATTCTCCATCTTTAAAATTCTTGGAGGAGCCAAAATCTAAAGCAAGTGAGCATCATCTTATTGATGATTTGTTGGCTCACTTGCCCTTTCTTTCTGAAACCAATGATGAGTCTGTGCATAAAAATCTAAAATCAATCTCCACAGACTCAAACATAGTTTCAACTCCTAACTCTTTTGTTTCTACCTCTTCCAGGGATATTCCTCATCCGTTGATCAGTGATTGTCCCTCAACGGATAAGCTTGACAACATTTATCCATTGATATTCACCAACTTCTACTTCGACGGATATCACTTATCCATTGATAGTCTCTACACAACTTAATATTTCCAAAACTGTGACAAGTGTATATGACTTAGTAGTTGTACAATCACTCCTAGGTCTGAGGGAAGGGAGTGACTTGAGTGAGAGGTTGAGTTGCTCTCAGGAAAAAGGAGAGGAAATGAGTGAACTTTCACATGTTATTTCTTCTAGCATTATAAAAGTGAGTGAAATGAGTCCCACTGTAACACCCCCAGATCCGGGGTCAGGGATCCGGGTCATCACGGTCTTTCTTTCCACAATATCACTTCACTTAATTAATAATAAATAACCTTATGTTATGACCCCACACTAACACACACCATAACCCGTTATAGTCTCAGAGATGAAATTGAAATAAGTACAAGTCCTTGAATCCACAATTAAAAGTTATTACAACCCAAAAAGATTACTTGATAAATTTATAGTTAATTGCCATTATCTGCCACAAGTTATAATTATACATAATTGATTCTCAAAAGTAGAATGCCTGATCTACCAATAGATCTACCTCTCCAGCTATAGCAGCTACAACATCAACGGGAAGACGCGGGATACTTCCCACGCGCTTGCGCTGGGTCTGCTGGAGTCTGGCCATCTTTCCTAACTGTTGTTGTGTGATGAAGAAATAAAGCAAGAGTGAGCATTACAGCTCGCAAGATAATATATAGTGATAACAATAATACAAGTATCTAAATGGATACTTACTAGAATCCATTATCATGTGTAAGGTAATTATTTACCGGATATAAGTTTTAAAAGAAGATGAAGTTACCAATTACTTCACTATACTTATACCATTTTTAGAAATCTACTTGAACTACTACTGTTCAAAGTATAATAAGATTCAAGAGGTCATCCCATAGATGAGACCACAATAAAACTTGAAAATATTTGATCTTTGAAATATTTTGAAAAGAAATGAAGTTACGAGAAACTTCATTCAATGGATACACCAATAAAACTGTTTGACCCTGTCAATGCTTCGACAACCACCCATTCGTAGCCTTTCGATTGAAATGCTACGGGTAGTGTTGCAGAATTATCCAACTGGATGATGAACTCATTACGGGAGTTTGCCGCGCCAGGAAGACCACTTACGATGATCAGTCGTAGTAGTACAATCCCACCATTTTCTACATGTAGAGGAGAACCTGTCGGATTTACTTGTCAACCGAACACTGAACTCCTAAGGAATGGACCGCCTTAGCGGAACTTCCAGGCCATTTGGGCCAATATAATAAGGCTGGGCCGGCGCTACTCGGCCACTTACGCCACTCCTAGTTCAGATGAATTCATGACTCTGAAACGTAAAGCTCGTCCCCACTTTCCCCAAGTAGAAACTTGTTGATACGGCTCCACCAAGAAGTCGTATCTAGTTGGAAAGGAAAACTCACCGATATTTCCCAGGCGATGCCTGTTAATCGATTAACTTGTTCCAAGAATTTTACTTCCCGAGTGTTGGGTAAGTAATCAAAATTCTTTTATCAAGACAGCAACCTTGTTGCGAATATAAAACACACCACAGAGCCGGATCCCTTTGGTTTTGAGCGAGTATTTAAATCCCCTTTTTAAAAGGAAGATCTTAAATATAAAAAAATGAGTTTTGGGATCCGCTCTAACTTTTGAAAATCATTTTAAAGACTTGAAAACACTTTAAAGAGTGTTTGGAATAATGCTGATTTAATAAAGTAAATCAGTCTCAATAAAAAGAAATATCTGAATATTATTATTTAAATAATATTCCCATAAAGAATACTTGAGGTAGAAGTTGGAAAACTTATACTTGAAATGAATAGTAAATAATTAAAGATATATTTATACGAAAGTAATATCTTTATTTGAATATCAAAAGTAAGTTTGATTATTGAACATTATTCTTTAATAAAATAAAGAATATTAATAAATAATAAGCGGAGTCATAATACCTCGAATGAATATTATAAATAATATTCATTAAATAAAATAAAGGAGTCATACATCCTCAAATGAATATCCAAGTAATATTCAATAAATAATATAAAGGAGTCATAAGTCCTCGAATGAATATTCAAGATAATATTCATTAATAAAATAAAGTTATCAAATAAACCTTATTCGATTAATAGTTTTGAAAACTGTAACCATATATATATAAATATATATATATATATATAAAATCTACTCGGGATCCTCGACTCCCGGTTTTAGAAAATGTTTTCACCTTTGGGTCCCTATACTAAGGGTATATGCAAATTACCGCTATTCTCTAGCATAGGTATTATCAACTGAATCAACAGATATATATGGCAAGAATACGAAACAGGCATGCATATACCATATCACATGCTACAATATATCGCAAGAATTTGCTAATAACAAATATGCATCTATCACAAGATCATGCATATACATATGTATACATCACAACAACAGTTATAACGGGTAGAAAACTTGCCTGAGCGACTGGGGGTTACGAATGGCTCGGGACGAGTCTGGTAACCTATAAACAACAAGTAAGTTGGAATTAAGCCAAAGTCACTTGTAAATCTATACATTAACCAACTTAGACTCTAACGCTCGCTTTGCGCTTACTGATTCTCTTAAGTCACTCGAGTACCCT
Source organism: Apium graveolens (assembly GCF_009905375.1). Taxonomy (NCBI): domain Eukaryota; kingdom Viridiplantae; phylum Streptophyta; class Magnoliopsida; order Apiales; family Apiaceae; genus Apium; species Apium graveolens. Next base: position 240,357,847 of record NC_133652.1, on the reverse strand, counting down.
CGGCTCCACCATGTTTAATAATTTAACCATTACGAGTTTTAAGGCGATTCCTTCGCGAGTGTCTTACCAACTGCCTTACACTCTTACCATAATTGTTTCATACACTAATTAACCCTTTTTGGTCTTTAACCTATGTTTCAAAGTAAGGCGAGGGGAAAAGTTTCGTTCGCGAAAAGCCGTTACTTAAAACGGTCGTTTCTCCTAAACCGTACATCGGAATCAAACGAACTACATATCAAAACGAAGCTCGTAACATGAACTATATAAACATGGTAATGGTCAAAATCTAGAAGGGAGTTCTCGGGTACTAATGTTATGAACAAAAGCAGTCTAAAGTAAATCGGACATTACGACGGCTATGTTTACGCGATTTCCCAAATTTAAACCATTCCAAATCCACCACAATTCAAACCCAATTCACAACCCAATAAAAACTCCATCCAAACTACATTACAACAGCCCCAAATCAACTCATTATAATCAATTTACTAAATCTTAAAACTTGAATTTAAACTATACTACATTCTTTAACCAAATCATAAGATTTCAACAATCCAATCACCACCATTCCAACCCAACTCTAAACCACAATAACTAAGCTACTCTAATACCATATCAACCAAAATCATTCTAATATACAAAGTAAAGCTAGGGTTTGGAGATGTTATACCTTCCTTGAAGTTTCTTAATCAATGAAAGATCCTTGGAATGCCCATGGAAGCCTTGATCTATGCTTAAGCTACCTTGAACTTTCATAAAAAAATCAAGAAAACCAAAGTTATTTCTTGAAGGTTACTATTCACCATCTTCTTCCTTGATTTATAAAAAAAGATTGGCTTGGAATTAGAAGCTTAAACTTATAGGAAGTATGTAACTATCCATGGGGAAGCTTAGATAAATACCTTGCTAAATAGTAAGTGGTGGAGCTTGGATCTTCATTTTGCTAAGAAAGAAGCCGAGAGCTTCATGAAGAAATGGAGGGTTTTGTGTTTTGTTTGATGAATAATGAAATGTTTTGCTTGGTTGGTTGAATTTTGATTTGTTTTAGGTTAATTACCTAATTAACCTTGACTTTGTGTGGTTATCATTCAACCACACTTCCTTCCCTCCTATGTCATGCTTACATCACATTGCTATGTCATCATCCCTTTCTTGCCCTCTTCTCATTGGTTGGATGACATCATCCCCTCTAATCTCTTTGATTAGCTTCTAATTGTTTGCCTAATGACCGCTGATCTGTTATACGGTTCGCTTAACTTTCGTTCTCGTTTCTCGTTTGAGGGATCATACCCGGGATCTTATTACTTGGGTTTCCTTAACCTTTCTCAATATATTATAATCCTTTTATGATCCTTTCTTATAATCCTTTTATTTAAATCCTTTTTATCCTGTTACCTTATACTCAATTCTTTCCGTATCTAGTGGATTTCCGGGAAAAATCAAAGTGTTCGGAATTGGATTCTGACGATCTTTACATACACTTATATACCATATAGAGTACTAATAAAATCTCAGAATATCCATAACAGAATCCCTACATAGTGGGGCATGAAAAGTTTTCTCATTCAGCAAAAACACTATTCATAAGGGTTACAAAAAGTTCAAAATTTTGGGGGTTATTACAGTCTCCCCTCATTAAAAGGATTCCGTCCCGGAATCAAATAGAAAACAAATGGGGGTACTTTTCTAGCATTGCGCTCTCTAGTTCCCAAGTTGATTCTTCCATATTATGATTCTGCCATACATACATGACATGAAGCAGATAAAATTGCAGAAGAGTTTCAATCAAAGCAACGGTAGCAGGTTAATACCATTCTTAATCATATGCTTTAATTAGAAGACTTAACTCGAAGGTTCGTTTAGTCCTTTTTGAAACATGGGCCTGGATTATCCTCAGGATAGGACCTTCTAAGATAGATAGCCCGCTCATGGCGATTACACGAATTAAACCTTTCCCAACTATTATTACGGTTGGGTATTGCACAGTCATCAGAAGGAATGTCAATCTTTCAAACCATAATACAACCTTTACGGCTTCAACCATTATCACTGTATTCCTCTGGCACGAGCGCCTGTAATTGTCCTCTTACACTTAAAGTGTCGGCCACCTCTTTGGCCTTTCCTGATAGTAAAATTTCCTTACAGTCAATGTCATTTTAACCACCTCCAAATAAATTTTCTACCTCATTTCAATCACTGCTTATGTGAAAATGCTTTTCTTTAATATCTGATGAGTAAAAAAAAATATCACCATTTTTCCGTAAGTTATTGCCTCAGTCTTTAGAGGTTAATCACTGTCACGACTGACTCTCAATCATACTTAGAACATCTTTTATCTTAGGTCCTAATTGCCCTGAACAATTTCAACCTTTACTGGTTCGATCCCTACTTTCTCGTGGTTTAACACGTGCCCCACTTGGCATCATTATAATTATGTCATATTTCCTTTATCAACATTTTTATTCTTGAGAATTTTGAATATTTCCTTTCTCCTTGTAAAACCTCTAAGGTTATCCTTCAATCTTTCCTCCTGTATTCCCTATATACAGGGCATATCAAAATACCATTTACTAATACTAGAACCATTGTCTATATACTTCTGAAAAATTTCTCCACTGATTCTTAAAGGTTGTTGTTACCTTAACCCTTTCCAAATCATACTGTCAAAACTCATACTGTCCCTATTAAGGGTGAAATGCCTACCTTTATGCATTCCCCTAGGATTCATTTTAAGTTATCGATGTTCTATCCTTAATTCCTACCTTTAAAAAAGGTACAAGCATCCTTCCATGGATAGATCAAGTCATATATCCCTGATAAGGGTGTCTTATTCAATCATTCCCACCTCGATAGTATATGCCTAATTTCACAATAACATTTGTATTCAAAATGAGGTCAATCAATTATGGCCTCCAAAAGATAACAACAGTTATCCGCTTTTCTTGCCTAATTTGGTAATGATAACAAGGATGTTCTGGAAGTTATTGGTCGTGTTCAACATGAACTTCTTCTTAATAATTCCTTATTTACTTTTGTTATTTATCTCAACAGTCACCTCAATATTGGGATATCTTTCATATCTGGCGTCTCCCTTTCTGGGTATCATGCCACCGGTCTTACACTTCACCTTCTTGAAGGTCACTTCTTTCATCCAATTTTCTTAATTTCTTACTTTCTTGTCTCCTCAGTCTATCCGCGTCTCATTATTTATCCTTCGAATTATCTCAAGGTTTCCTCGAATCTTCCCAACTTACAGGGGATAAAATATATGTATCTCTTATGCCCTCAACCATCAATTTTAACTCATGGTGAATCACCCTCATCCTGACGATTACATACTTTTCTATTTCTATTGCTACGAGTCTTTAGGGTTTCCTCATACCCAACTCCCTTATCATTCCTCAAACTCTATTGCCGTTATATTCCTTTCCACTTCAATTTCTTTTTATTTTCCTTTCTCTTATCATTATTTCATGAACCAACACAACATAAGCATTGATTTCAAACATCCCGTCATTCTGGATTCGTGTCCTCAGAACGAATCTTGACAACTTTTACAACTTAGATTCATAATTCATCATACTCTTCTGCCTTTGTTCTGGCTCTAAAGCTTTTACACTATCTCCATAACCTTGGGAATTACTTTCCCGAAAACAATTGACTAGACTTTAATCAGTTTATTATAATCTTTGGCTCCATGCCTTTCTTGGTCTTTCACCAGTGGGTGGCCTCTCTCTTAGAAGGGTAAGTGACAAAAATACTCTTTTATGATTCGTCCATCATTTAGAATCTCAAATGATTCCTATATTTCCTTTAGCCAGGCTCTCGCCTCTACTGGGTTCGCTTGCTCCTTGGAACTCTGAGAGCTTAGCGACTTAAAGGTCCTGAAAGAATTTCCCACCGCACTGCCTTCTCAGGGTGGTGGTTAGGGATAATAGTCTAAGTTCTCTTGAGACAGGTCCCTGAATTACCTTGTAGGAGTACCGTCTCGGTTCTCCTTTCCTTACCCGACTTCTGTTTCCTTAATCTGAACGTTTCCTCCTCCTCCCCGTACTTGGGGTTATCTTATACGTTAAAATCCTCATTTTCCACTTCATTATGTTATGGGTTCCTTCTATCTTGATGGCGTCCTCCCTCACTATCACATTCAGGGTTTGCCCTAAATCTTATTCCTTGAACTATGACTTTCATCTAAGATCTCATCTTTAAGCTCTTAAACATTTGGAACCCAAATTCTATAGGAATACCTCATTATTCCCTTATCATCTCTCTCGGTATTAATCTCATATCTATTTGTTGGCTCTCTGCCTTCATTCATCACTTTTACTGGCACAATATGTTCTTTTCCAATAATTCGGGCTGTATTGCAATCTCAAACAGCTTTTCGGTACCGGCTCCGGTTACCTTCACTTCTATTTCCATTCTCTCAAAATCTCTTATAAACTCCCCAAAAGACATTATCATCTTGAGTCTCTCCTTTTTACTAAGGGCATCAGCCACCATATTGGCTCTCCCCGAATGATAAAGAATCTCCCAATCATAATTCTTGATTAGCTCTAACCGCCTCCTCTGGCGTATGTTGAGCTCTTTCTACGTAAAAATGTACTAGAGCTCCTATGGTTTGTGAATCTCGCACTTCTCTCCATACAAGTAGTGTCTCCAATCTTTAGGGCAAAACTATTGCCACGAGCCTAATCTCATGGGCGGGGATATCGAATTTTATATTCCCTTAATTGTCTTGACACGGACGCGATTATCTTGCTGTGCTGCATAAGAAGCACCCAAATTCCTTATGTGAAGCGTCACTACAAATCACAAAATCTCCTTTTTCCATCCGGCAACGCCAACATAGGGGCCGTCACCAACCTTTGCTTCAGTTCTTAACAGCTGTTCTCGCATTTCTCTGTCTATTCGAACTTCTCAGTCTTATGAGTAAGCCGCGTTAAAGGGGCTACTATCTTTACAAACTTGAACGAACCTCCGGTAGTGACCGACCAATCCTACCTCTGGTATTCGCTCTAACCATGGTTATCAATTCCACAGTGGTCCTTTATTCATTCTTGTCAGGATCCTCCACGGGATCCTCCTCAACCACAATCTCTTCTAGGACAGCATCATCAACCGCTACATCCTCAATATGAACATCATCTGGTCCTGCATTAGGATGCTCTATCGGATCCACAATCTGATCTCCAATAAGTAATAAAACATCATCGTGTTGTTGCTCCTCAACCTCGGGATCCTCGACTCCCGGTTTTAGAAAATGTTTTCACCTTTGGGTCCCTATACTAAGGGTATATGCAAATTACCGCTATTCTCTAGCATAGGTATTATCAACTGAATCAACAGATATATATGGCAAGAATACGAAACAGGCATGCATATATACCATATCACATGCTACAATATATCGCAAGAATTTGCTAATAACAAATATGCATCTATCACAAGATCATGCATATACATATGTATACATCACAACAACAGTTATAACGGGTAGAAAACTTGCCTGAGCGACTGGGGGTTACGAATGGCTCGTGACGAGTCTGGTAACCTATAAACAACAAGTAAGTTGGAATTAAGCCAAAGTCACTTGTAAATCTATACATTAACCAACTTAGACTCTAACGCTCGCTTTGCGCTTACTGATTCTCTTAAGTCACTCGAGTACCCTCGGCTCCACCATTTTTAATAATTTAACCATTACGAGTTTTAAGGCGATTCCTTCACGAGTGTCTTACCAACTGCCTAACACTATTACCATAATTGTTTCATACACTAATTATCCCTTTTTGGTCTTTAACCTATGTTTCAAAGTAAGGCGAGGGGAAAAGTTTCGTTCGCGAAACGCCGTTAATTAAAACGGTCGTTTCTCCTAAACCGTACATCGGAATCAAACGAACTACATATCAAAACGAAGCTCGTAACATGAAATATCTAAACATGGTAATGGTCAAAATCTAGCAGGGAGTTCTCGGGTCCTAATGTTATGAACAAAAGCAGTCTAAAGTAAATCGGACATTACGACGACTATGTTTACGCGATTTCCCAAATTTAAACCATTCCAAATCCACCACAATTCAACCCCAATTCATAACCCAATCAAAACTCCATCCAAACTACATTACAACAGCCCCAAATCAACTCATTATAATCAATTTACTAAATCTTAAAACTTGAATTTAAACTATACTACATTCTTTAACCAAATCATAAGATTTCAATAATCCAATCACCACCATTCCAACCCAACTCTAAACCACAATCACTAAGCTACTCTAATACCATATCGGCCAAAATCATTCTAATATACAAAGTAAAGCTAGGGTTTGGAGATGTTATACCTTCCTTGAAGCTTCTTAATCAATGAAAGATCCTTGGAATGCCCATGGAAGCCTTGATCTATGCTTAAACTACCTTGAACTTTCATAAAAAATCAAGAAAACCAAAGTTATTTCTTGAAGGTTACTATTCACCATCTTCTTCCTTGATTTATAAAAAAAGATTGGCTTGGAATTAGAAGCTTAAACTTATAGGAAGTATGTAACTATTCATGGGGAAGCTTAGATAAATACCTTGCTAAATAGTAAGTGGTGGAACTTGGATCTTCATTTTGCTAAGAAAGAAGCCGAGAACTTCATGAAGAAATGGAGGGTTTTGTGTTTTGTTTGATGAAAAATGAAATCTTTTGCTTGGTTGGTTGAATTTTGATTTGTTTTAGGTTAATTACCTAATTAACCTTGACTTTGTGTGGTTATCATTCAACCACACTTCCTTCCCTCTTATGTCATGCTTACATCACATTGCTATGTCATCATCCCTTTCTTGCCCTCTTCTCATTGGTTGGATGACATCATCCCCTCTAATCTCTTTGATTAGCTTCTAATTGTTTGCCTAATAACCGCTGATCTGTTATACGGTTCGCTTAACTTTCGTTCTCGTTTCTCGTTTGAGGGATCATACCCGGGATCTTATTACTTGGGTTTCCTTAACCTTTCTCAATACATTATAATCCTTTTATGATCCTTTCTTATAATCCTTTTATTTAAATCCTTTTTATCCTGTTACCTTATACTCAATTCTTTCCGTATCTAGTGGATTTCATGGAAAAATCAAAGTGTTCGGAATTGGATTCTGACGATCTTTACATACACTTATATACCATATAGAGTACTAATAAAATCTCAGAATATCTATAACAGAATCCCTACATAGTGGGGCATGAAAAGTTTTCTCATTCAGCAAAAACACTATTCATAAGGGTTACAAAAAGTTCAAAATTTTGGGGGTTATTACACCCACCTTAGAACGTGAAGGTGAGGGTGTGAGGGTGAGAAGCCAAGGGGAGCCCTTGATGTAAAAAGAGAGAGGAAATGAGAGAAAAGCAGGTACAAAAGGAATAAGGTTGAAAACCATTGCAAGTGAGTCAATGAATGTGAATGAGGCAGAAAGGGAAAGACTATATCAGCAAGAATCCAGAGTTGTTATAGATTCTATTTCCCTAGATGCTGAGACATTTACTCATCTTATTACAGCCTACCAAACATTGGTTGTTCAGGGAAATGAGGAAGCAGAGAGGACTCTTAATCTGGTACATACTACAGCTACAACGCTAAGAGCAAAGGATGCAATCAACTCTCTTCCACCTACATCTGATGATGTTTTAAGTATGATTCTAGTGACTCTTTTGGTGATGAGTCAAATGGGGAAGATATTGATGAAGCTGGCATGAAGTTAGGAGGAGCTGTAGGCCTTAGTTCATCTACATGTATTCCGGCCTGGATGCTATCCAAGGATTGCAGTTATCATCATTTATACTCCACAATGTTCAAGATAATTTTTCAGACTCAATCATCCAATTAAGCCACAAATAATGCTAGTACCAGATGTCTTCTAGAAGCCCATCTTAAATATCTATAGCTGCACAAAATTCAGACTCTTAAACAAAATCAAGATGTGGATGAGCTCAAAAACATCATTGATATAGTCAAGAAAGACCTCAATGACAAAATAGAGATCAAGCTTCATGAGTCAATAATGAAGAATATTGACCAGAAACTCGGAAAGGAAAGTTGAGACCTTGGGTTCCAGAATGACAGCTGTTGAGAACTCAGTAGCCAAGATACTTTCAAACCAAAAAGTTGAAACTCAATTACTTCAATAGTTGATGGCTGCTCAAACTTTCAACCCTGTTTCACTTGATGATAACAAAAAGGGGGAAATGATGTGCATATTCAAGTTAGCAAGGTGATAGTACCAGCTATTAATATCTCTAAGCCACCAGCTTTGGACATCATTGATCTAATCAATCTGGAAGCAGCTGAGCTCAAGGTAAAAGAGAAAATGAAGAAGATTGATGACAAAATTGAGAAGGTTTTTGGCTTAACTGCTACTTAGGATCAATAAATGAAACATTTCACACAGTTGAAGCCAATCACCATGGATGATATGCAGCTAGGGAAAGGAGATAAAGGTGAACCCTCAACAAAGAATGAGTTCAACAACTTTGTGGTACTGAAGCCTAAACAAGCAAGTGTCACAATATAAACAAAGCACCCAATGTTGGTTGATTATTCTCCTCCTAGGCCAGATGAAGGTAAACTGATGGGTGCATCAATTGAAAGCTTCAAAATCACCAAAGATACCATGTTAAGATCAAGAATTACAAGAATTTATAGATATGAGAAAATGATTTGTGTGATGAATGGACACCCTCAGTTTGGGGAAGCTAAAGAAGAAGAAAACAGAAGACTTGGAGCTCAGAGAAGTAGGAAGAAGTAGCCCATTAAAGGAGTGAAAAGAAAACTTGAGATGCATGCTGTTTTAACTAAAACTGAGAAGACTTTAGCTGATGAACCAAAGAAGAAGGAAGCAAGACCAGAGTGGGCAAAAGGGAATAAAAAGAAAGCTAATGCAAAAAGGCCATCCAATGCCACTGAAAAGGAAACTGATTAAAGTCAATCTACAGCTACAAGTCAACCAACTGTGTCCATCAAGGAACCTGTTGAATTCAAGGTTCACCCAGGCACCTACTTTCATGGTGAGCCTATCTTACCCAAGGATGAACCCATAGATTGAGACAGTTTATGTAACGACCAAAAAATTACGCTTGTATTATATTTTTATAAAGGTGATTTATGTGTATTATTATGTGATTAAGTGTGTTGAGTCATAAAACCCTAATTGCTATGTGCTATGTGTTATCTGTTTTGATCAGAATGTGTTTCGGGTATTTATAAAGTGTTTTATTATAAGTTAAATGTGTTATGTCAAAATCTGTACAACCCAAACAGTGTTTTAAAATCCCATATTACAAACAAAATCATTGGCCCTATTTTTCCAAGTATGGCCTATACCACATCGATATTAAACATCTGGACGTTTTACAAATTTACATCTTTCGCCAAAAATGACTTTTCCGGCCCCCTTCTGGTGTCAAAAACCCCACAAATATCATATTTTTATTTTTTATATGATTATGAAATTATCAAACATCATTTTCCTTTGCATTTTTGTATTATTCACAATTTCTGGAAATTTTTGGCATATATTTTGTGTTTATTGGATATTTAAAAATTCATAATTAATATCCAAAAATTATAAAAATTGGGGCCAAATAATTTTATTAGATGTGTAATTAGACCCTTAATTTTATTTAGGGGTATTATTTTAGCTAGTATAAATAGCTGATTTATTATTAATTATTAATTAGTTAGTTATTAAAAATCAGAATATTCAAGAAATATTAGTGTTGGTGAAGAACATGCCAAGAATTAAACCTCAGATTTGAACGTGATTCTGTTACTCAAATCCTTCATGTGAGTATTCAAATTGAAGCTTGTGATCTCTATTATCTGTTTATATTATCAACTATTGATTTAGTTGCTTCGATTTTCAATTTGTATTTTAGGGTTTATAACCGAAATTAGGGGTTCTTGATTTAGGAATCGTTTGATTATTTTGGTGTTTCACATAACTTTATCTCGAGTTTAGGAGTGATTTCATATATTTATTTTGATTTTATAACCCCTAGAAGACTATGAACGTGTTCTTGGTTTTTAGTTGATTTTGATTTCATTTTTGTTAAATTATAGATGTTTTTGGTTGATGTTAACTGTTGGGAATGATTATGGAACTCTATAGCTTCGATTTGATACCGATTTTGTGAACTTTTGATTTGTTTTCGGGGGAGAGGTTGTTTCCGATCAACCCGCCGGAGAAGGCCGGGTTTTTGGCCATAAAAGGTGAAGCAACGATCGTTGCTGGTTGTTGTTGACGGTGGTAACGTGCTCACAAGATTTGGAATGGAAAAGGAACGAAAACTCGTTGGAATCGTGCACCTGGGCTCTAGTTTCGTATCGCCGGATTTTGGTCGGGAAAAACCACCGGCACCGGTTTCTGGGTGGTGACCGGCGGCGTTATTCGCGACCCGGTTTCGACCCGGTTCCAACCCGGCAATCGACCCGGGTTTGATCCTGAAAACCCATAACCCAATTCTCTGTTTATGTTTCTGAAAATAAATTATTTACTTTTATTTTATAAAATAGAAAATTAGTTTTATAAATTATAAAAATCAAATAAAAATAGGATTAAAAATCTGAAATATTTTATAAATAATTTCTAAATTATTTTATTAATTTAGAAATTTGAAATTGTATTTAATTATTATTTAATTATTATTTGATATTTATTATTTAAGTAATTATTTAATAAATAAGATTAAATTATTAGATCAATTAATTCGATTAATGGTTCGATAATTAATCAATTCGAGCGAGTAACTCGTAAATATTCGAGTGGTATTCCGAATTTTATCAGTTTGATGAGCAAGTATCGATTTATTTATTTATGTGCGAACAGACTGCATAATAATTATGCGTAACAATTAATTAATTATAAGTAATCAATTTAATCAGATAATTTGTAATAAATTGTAATTAATTCTAAAAATTAGGGAATAATTATTTTAAAATATAATAATCCTTATTAGTTATTTAAAAATATTATTAAGGTTTAATTAATTATGATTGATTAATTATAATTGATTTATAATTACTTAAATATTGTTTATTGCGTTGTAATTAGACTGTTTATCCGATTTGAGTGAAACGAAGACCCTTAACTCAGAAAAATGACCCGATTCCATTAAAAATAATTATAAATCATAATTTCTTTTGGAAGTGAGTCGGCCTATGATAATTATTTGTTTGTAGACCCTATTTGTGATAAAAATGACCCTATTTGAGTCAGAAAGTGTTTGTTAATGCGAATATAAGTCTAGTATCGATTCTAAAAATATTTGTAAGTTTAAATTAATTATGTGCCTTATGTGTTATGTGATTTACATGCCTATGTGAACTCTATGTGTTAGATAATTATATGCGAGTCAGATAGAATTATATGGGTAGGTGATTAGGGCTACGTGGTATCAACCTGAGATGCGCGTATGAAGTAAGTTATCTAAATGAATATCTTTCCTTGATAGATTAAGAACCAATATGACGAATCAAGCAGGAGATAAAAGGCTGTGAATCATACGAGATGAAGTGCGCACCAGGCAAGTTTTTCCCCTATTCTAAGTTCAGAATAGTGAATCACTTCCAGCTTTCCATGACAATTACACCTTGATAATTCTTGTTCACAAACACTGATACACAATTATTGATCCTTTGTTTCTATTTCATTTTGATTTTTGATTTCTCCTAATTCATTGAAGCATCTATTCATATTCCAATACTTATACTCTTATTTATATTTATGATATATCCTGATATTGGGATACATCGAAAACATACTGATTGTTCCGGATGCTAAGCTATGGACTGGATGGTTACGATACGGGCCGGGTATAAACCGGACCCTTGATTATTAGGCCATAGTTGCCTGGGTACCCCATATGTTGGTTGGGTCTATGCAGTTGTGTATAGATCCGTGCTATATCCTCACTGATTAGCAGGTTATAGTGCATATGTTGGTTCTTATTTCCAGTCTCGTTCATTTGGCACTCGCCAGTTATGCCAATTATTATTATTTACAGAAATAGATGGTTGTTCGATCCAGCAAATTACCGGTTCAATTATTCTTCTCTCTTTACACTATATATATATATATTGTTATAGGCTTGTTGAACAATTTTGGCTCACCCTATTTTATTGTTGTTCATCTTGTTTTCAGTTAAGGTTGAGAATGAAACCCATTAGAACCCGAATAGTAAAGAAGCGAGTCAAGCTGCGGGACCCTCTAATTCCAAAAGTGTTTGTCCCTATCCCAGAAGAGAGTTTTGAATTGCCAGAGCAGGTGTAACAGGATAAGTGGTAGATGTAATTTGAATAAAAGATGTTTAGTTTAAAATTTGAATAGAAAAATGGTTTGTAATAAAAAGAGTTCATGAGACAGGTTGTGTAGAATTGTTGTAATAAAGTTGGTATGTCGTTCTTGTTTTCAATATTTAACCTTGAAAAGATCCTGAGTAGTAGTAGTGCGGGGTAATTATTTATTTATATAATGCTTGTACAGGTTCAGTATGTGGTTAGTGTTAATAATGCCCCAAATCTATACCCCAAATTTGGAGGGTGTTATAGTTGGCATCAAAGCTTAGGTTTTGGCCCTTGAAAACAAGAACATTAGAGTTGAGATAAGATAGGAAGATCACATAAGATAGGAATAATGGTATTAGGGTTGTCAGTTTCTAAGATTAGGAGATTGTGAGTTCTAGGAATGGGTTTTGATCTTTTTGTTGTGTTATGATTATTCTGTTAGATGGCGTCTTCAGCATCATCCTCAGAGCGGATGGCATCAGATCCAGCATTGCCTCTAGGGTCAAAGCAGGCATTTCCACCATTGCTACCATCACCACCATTACCTCAGGGACCAGCACCAAAGTAGTTGCCAGTACCCCCAGTACCAGAGGTACCTGACTTTATTGATTATTTTCCATATTTCGAGCCAGAAGTACCTGAGTTACCGCCACTAGAGTTTCTGGTATTTGATATTCCTGATATGGATGTTTTACCTTAGTGGGAGGAGTTAGATCCTCAGGTTCCAGCAGAGCAGCCAAAGATCCCACAGCCACAGCCAGATCCACAGATGTTTGAGCCACCAGCTCAACTAGTAATATTCCCAGCAATGCTAGCCATCTATGCCCCTGTGCCTGGGGTATATCAGTTTCCATAGCCCGAGTTCATGGATGAGGTGGTTATCGACCAGCCATTGTCATTACCTACCAGAGGTTCTCAGAAAGATCTTCGTGAACCCCGTACTGCACCCTATCAGTAGTATGCTAGTTTGAGGGAGGAGATGCAGAGGTGGCAGGACCAGTGTAGGGAGATTCTCGAACCATTTGATACTAGAGAGTACAGACTAGTGAGAGCACTACATCCAGACTATATTATGAGAGAGAGACTCCGCCAGATATACAGAGCAGGTTACCAGGAGGATACTGAGTAGAGGCATGAGGATGTTTACACCGATGCATTTTATCACAGAGCGATGAGGTTGACCGAGACAGTGTTAGAGGCACTTCAGCAGGAATTAGATCGAGTGCCACCTGGATTTTGAGTTCGGCTGACATCAGAGTGTTGTACTATATGTGATATATATACATAGATGCAGCATAATATAGTATGACTAGGTTTGTACATGTGTAGCATCTAGTTTGACTGGTAGGAATAGTGGTATGACTGATCTGATGAAGACTCTTTTTGTATCAAGCACTGACACCTGTAGCTAGTGTCATACCTATATATATAAAATGAATTTTTTTTCCACTTTTTCTTTTATTTTCCAATCTTTCAAGCATTTACATTTATTTTACAGTTTTAACGTTCATATTTTAAATGTTATTTTTATTTATAACTATGTTTTTCCAAAAATTTTCAATTATTTCCAAGTGATTTAATTAAACACTGAATTGTTTTTAATTTTTTGTTTTAGATACCCGATAAATTGTTTTCTTTCCAATATCAGCTGTTTAAATTTTTGTTTTAATACCATACAAATTCTTTCTTTACTTCATATCACATGTTTAATAAACTGTTATTAAAAATGAACCATTTGTTTTATTACCAAAACCGTGGCACCAAAAAGAAAAACAAGAACTGAGTCGTCTAATGACAATACCGAAGGCCAAAACAACAATAACCCAATGGACCAAATGTTCCACCTTATGCAACAACAAATGACGATGATGCAGCAGCAGATGCAACAGCAGCAACAACAATTTCAGCAGCAAATGTTACAGCAAGTTGTTCGTCCAGAACCACAAGCACCACCAGCAGTACCTGTAGTTACCTTTAAGCTGTTCCAGTCGGTAAAGCCTCCAAAATTTGAAGGTTCAGCGGATCCTACTAAGGCAAGAACCTGGTTAAAAGAAATTAAGAAGGCCTTTATGTTGGTTAAAGTTGTAACAGATCAAAAGACGGATTTTTCTAGCTACTTTTTGAAGGGAGAGGCCAATTACTGGTGGGAATCTAAGAAAGCACTAGAAGGCGAGGGTGTAGTGATTTGGGACAGATTTACCGAACTTTTTCAGGAGAAGTATTTTTCCGTTACATGAAGAATCAAATGGCGATTAAGTTTTGGAGTTAAAGCAGGGAAATTTGTCGGTTACGGACTATGAAGCCAAGTTCACTGAGTTGGCTAGGTTTGTTCCAGAGTAAGTAGACATTGATGAAAAGCCAAGAGGTTTCAGCAGGGATTGAAGCCGTGGATCCGTAGTAGAGTAGCAGTATTCGAACTGACAACCTATACAACCGTAGTTCAGAAGGCCATGATTATTGAGGGAGAAAGTGAAGCGTCCCAAAAGGAAAAGGGACCAGGAAGTTTTCAGAATCGCTCCAATAGAAGGCCGGGATTTTAAGCCCGGGGAAATATGAATTTCGGAAGGACAGAACAGGGCAACCAGAGGACGGGTAACCGACTCCCAGCTCCAAATAAACAGAGACTCATCCGACCACCCATACCTGAATTCAGAGCATATGGGAAGAAGCATACTGGGATTTGTAACAAGCCAAACATCATGTGCTTCAAGTGCAAGTAGATTGGACACTACTCTGGGGAATGTCCAACGGGGAAGGCAGAAGTCACTTGTTTCCAATACGGAAGGAAGGGACACATCGCTAAAGATTATACAGAAGCAGCAATGGCAGCCAACATTCCAAGGGTTTTGGCATTACCTCCGCCACCACAGCAGAATCAGCCTAGGGCAATGACTTTTATCATGTCAATGAAAGAAGCTGTGCAGAGTCCTAACGTGGTTGCAGGTACGCTTCCTGTGAATTCTGTAGATGCACAAGTATTGATTGATTCTGGAGCTACGAGATCTTTTATTTCTGAAGAATTTATTCACAAGTTATATTGTGAAATTCAATGGTTAGACGAAACATTAACCATAAAGTTAGCCAACGATGATCAGATCACGGTAGATCGAGTGTGTCCAGGTTGTGATATTAAAATAGCGGGACATCATTTCTCATTTGACTTGATACCTTTCAAGTTAGAAAAAATTGATGTTATTTTAGGAATGGATTGGGTAGCCAGTAACAATGCTCAGATCAATTGCGCAAATAAGAAGGTAAATTTACAAACCAAGGAAAATGCAACGGTAACGTTTAAAGGCGAAAAACAGAGGCAGAGATTTTTAATGATGATGTAAACAAAATGATTATTGCGTCAAGAATGTCAAGCTTATTTAGCCTATGTATTGATACAGAAAAAGAAAGTCTGAGAATTGCAGATATTCTTGTAGTTTGTGAGTTTCCCGATGTCTTTCCAGATAAACTTCCAGGACTACCTCCGGATCGAGAAATCGAGTTCACCATTGATTTGGCACCATGAACTGAATCAATTTCAAAAGCTCTGTATCGAATGGTGCCTATTGAGATGAAAGAACTAGCTAAGCAATTGTAGGATCTTCTCGATAGAGGAATCATAAGGCCCAGTGTATCCCAATGGGGTGCACCAGTGTGGTTCGTAAAGAAGAAAGATGGTAGCATGCGATTATATATCGATTATCGTGACCTAAACATGTTAACTATCAAGAACAAATACCATTTGCCCCGAATCGATGACTTATTTAATCAACTGAAAGGAGTGACATGGTTTTCGAAATCGATTTAAGATCGAGTTACCATCAATTAAAGATCAAGACAGAAAATATTCCAAAGACTGTGTTCCGAACGAGATACGGACACTACGAATTTCTTGTGATGGCATTTGGACTGACTAATGCACCAACAACATTCATGGATTTGATGAACCGAGTGTTCAAGAAGTATTTGGATAAATTTATCAGTGTATTTATTGATGACATCTTGATTTACTCGAAGACCGAAGAAGAACATGCAGAGCACCTAAGAATGACATTGGAGACATTGAGGAAGGAACAACTTTATCAGAAATTTTCAAAATGCGAATTTTAGTTAAAGGAAGTGCAATTTCTAGGTCACCTCATCAGTGTTAAAGGAATTCAAGTCGATCCAGCAAAGATTGAAGCTATTTTAAACTGGGAAAGACCAAAGACTCCGATGGAAGTCAGAAGTTTTTTGGGATTAGCGGGTTATTATAGAAGGTTTGTTAAAGATTTTGCAAAGATAGCCATGCCATTGACCAAGTAAACGCAGAAGAATGAAAATTTTGAATGGAATGAAAAATACGAAGAGAGTTTTCAAGAATTAAAAAATCGACTAGTAACCGCACCTATACTTATGTTACCTGATGATCAAGGAAATTTTTTCATTTTACCGCGACGCTTTCTATCGAGGACTTGGATGTGTTTTGATGCAGCATGGTAATGTAATCGCATACGCTTCTAGATAACTAAAGCCTCATGAGCAAAAGTATCCGACGCATGATCTGGAATTATCAGCAATTGTTTTCGCGCTCAAACTTTGGAGACATTAACTGTATGGCGAAAGATGTGAAATCTACACGGATCATAAAAGTCTGAAGTATATTTTCACTCAGAAAGAACTCAACATGAGACAGCGACGTTGGTTAGAGCTAATCAAAGAATACGACGTCTCAATCAATTATCATCCAGGTAAAGTGAATGTTGTAGCAGATGCGCTAAGTCGAAAGGAAAGATTGAATCTGTTAACATCTTCAGAGGAATTAATCAGAGAGTTCTATAAATTGGAAATTGAAGTTCGTGTTCTAGAAAGCTCCACTGAATTAAACTACACCATGATATTTCAACCAGAATTATTGGAAAAGATAAGAAGGTGTTAGAAAGAAGTAATGAATCATGAAATCGACAATCTGACAGGGGAAGAAATTACCAGCCAGAAAGATGATAAAGGAATTTTTTGAGTTGCTTCGAGAATTTGGATACCTAACGTACCGGAATTGAAGGAAGAAATTTTACAAGACGCTCACAGCTCAAGATATTCAATTCATCCCGGAAGCACCAAGATGTATAAGGATTCGAAGGAAAACTTTTGGTGTCCAGATATGAAGAAAGAGATAGCAAAATGGGTCAGTAAGTGTTATACGTGTCAATAAATCAAACCTGAATATCAACGTCCGAGCAGATTATTACAACCACTGGATATTCCAGAATGGAAATGGGAACACTTAGCAATGGATTTCGTAATGGGATTTCCAAGGACCAGAGCAAATCACGATGCGATTTGGGTTATCATTGATAGGTTAACGAAGTCAGCACATTTCCTTCCAATCAACGAAAGATTTTCACTTGACAAGTTAGTACACCTATATCTCAAGGAAATTATGATGCGCCATGGAGTGCCGGTATCTATTGTATCTGATCGAGATCCATGATTTAATTCGAGATTTTGGAGACAATTTCAGGAATGTCTAGGTACCAAATTAAACATGAGCACTGCTTATCATCCTCAGACGGACGGGCAAAGTGAAAGAACAATTCAGACAATTGAAGATATGCTACGTGTATGTGCAATAGATTTTGAAGGCAGTTGGGACGAATATTTACCGTTAGTGGAATTCTCTTACAACAACAACTATCACGCTAGCATCGGAATGCCACCTTATGAAGCCTTATATAGAAGAAAATGCAGATCACCTACATGTTGGGATGAAGTTGGAGAGGTCCAGAACTGATTCAGCAGACCAAGGAAAAAGTAGAGCTTATCCAAAAGTGACTTGAAGCAGCGCAAAATCGACAACATAAATATGCGACCTAACCCGGAAAAATATGGACTATCAAGAAGGAGAACATGTCTTACTGAATATATCACCGTGGAAAGGATTAACTAGGTTTGGCAACAAAGGCAAGCTAAAGCCTCGATACATCGGTCCATTTGAAATTTTGAAGATAATCTGAAAAGTTGAATACGAATTAGCTTTACCGCCCCATATGCAGCATATTCATAATGTATTTCATGTGTCAATGCTTAAGAAGTATAACCCTGATATAAGGCATGTAATAGAATATGAGTCGATAGATCTTCAAGCAGATTTATCGTATGTAGAACAACCGGTAAGACTTTTAGATCGGCAAGAGAGAGTATTGAGGAATAAGTCTGTACCATTAGTAAGAGTCTTGTGAAAGTGATATGTTAGAAAAGTACCCTCAGTTATTTTCATAGCGTGATTCTGAGGGCAGAATCCTTATAAAGGGGGAGAATGTAACGACCGAGAAATTACACTTGTATTATATTTTAATAAAGGTGATTTATGTGTATTATTATGTGATTAAGTGTGTTGAGTCATAAAAACCTAATTGCTATGTGTTATCTGTTTTGATCAGAATGTGTTTCGGGTATTTATAGAGTGTTTTATTATAAGCTAAATGTGTTATGTCAAAATTTGTACAGCCCAAACAGTGTTTTAAAAGCCCATATTTTAAACAAAATCACTGGCGGTATTTTGCCAAGTATGGCCTATACCACATCGATATTCTGAACATCTAGACGTTTTACAAATTTACCTCTTTCGAGAAAAAATGACTTTTCCGGACCCCTTCGGGTGTCAAAAATCCCATAAAAATCACACTTTTATTTTTACATGATCATGAAATTATCAAACATCATTTTTCTTTGGATTTTTGTATTACAATTTTTGGCATATATTTTGTATTTATTGGATATTTAAAAATTGATAATTAATATCCAAAAATTATAAAAATTGGGGCCAAATAATTTTATTAGATGTGTAATTAGACCCATAATTTTATTTAGGGGTATTATTTTAGCTAGTATAAATAGGTGATTTATTATTAATTATTAATTATTAATTAGTTAATTATTAAAAATCAGAATATTTAAGAAATATTAGTGTTTGTGAAAAACATGCCAGGAATTAAACCTTAGATTTGAACGTGATTCTGTTCCTCAAATCTTTCATGTGAGTATTCAAATTGAAGCTTGTGATCTCTATTATCTGTTTATATCATCAATTTTTGATTTAGTTGCTTCGATTTTCAATTTGTATTTTAGGGTTTATAGTCGACATTAGGGTTCTTGATTTAGGAATCGTTTGATTGTTTTGGTGTTTCAGATAGCTTTATCTCGAGTTTAGGAGTGATTTCATATATTTATTTTGATTTTATAATCCCTGGAAGACTATGAACGTGTTCTTTGTTTTTAGTTGATTTTGATTTCATTTTTGTTAAATTATAGATATTTTTGGTTGATGTTAACTGTTGGGAATGTTTATGGAACTCTGTAGCTTCGATTTGATACCGATTTTGTAAAGTTTCGATTCGTTTTCGGGGGAGGGGCTGTTTCCAATCGACCCGCCGGAGAAGGCCGGGTTTTTGGCCGGAGATGGTGAAGCAACGATCGTTGCTGGTTATTGTTGACGGTGGTAACGTGCTCACAAGATTTGGAATTGAAAAGGGACGAAAACTCGTTGGAATCGTGCAGCTAGGCTCTGTTTTCGTATCGCCGGATTTTGGTAGGGAATAACCGCCGGCACCAGTTTCTGGGTGGTGACCGGCGTCGTTATTCGCGACCCGTGTTCGACCAGGTTCCAACCCAACAATCGACCCGGGTTTGATCCTGAAAACCAATAACCCAATTCTCTGTTTATGTTTCTGAAAATAAATTATTTACTTTTATTTTATAAAACAGAAAATTAGTTTTATAAATTATAAAAATCAAATAAAAATAGGATTAAAATCTGAAATATTTAATAAATAATTTCTAAATTATTTTATTAATTTAGAAATTTGAAATTGTAATTAATTATTATTTATTTAATTATTTGATATTTATTATTTAAGTAATTATTTAATAAATAAGATTAAATAATTAGATTGATTAATTAGATTAGTGGTTCGATAATTAATCAATTCGAGCGAGTAACTTTGTAAAAATATTACAAAGTATTCCGAATTTTATCAGTTTGATGAGCAAGTATCGATTTATTTATTTATGTGTGAACATATTGCGTAGTAATTATGCGTAGCGATTAATTAATTATAAGTAATCGATTTAAACAGATAATTTGTAATAAATTGTAATTAATTCTAAAAATTAGAGAATAATTATTTTAAAATATAATAATCCTTATTAATTATTTAAAAATATTACTAAAGTTTAATTAATTATGATTGATTAATTATAATTGATTTATAGTTAATTAAATATTGTTTATTGCGTAGTAATTAGACAGTTTATTCGATTTGAGTGAAACGAACACCCTTAGACTCAGAAAAATGACCCGAGTCCATTAAAAATAAATATAAATCATAATTTCTTTCGGAAGCGATTCGGCCTATGATAATTATTTGTTTGTAGACCCTATTTGTGATAAAAATGAGCCTTATAAATCCCAAAAAAATAGGAATTGAGTTAGAAAGTGTTTGTTAATGCGAATATAAGTCTAGTATCGATTCTAAAAATATTTATAAGTTTAAATTAATTATGTGCCTTATGTTGTTAGGTTACACAACACTGTAGAAGGGGGTTGAATACAGTGTTTATACAATCAAATCGATTTAACACAAGTACGTAACAAAGATCAAGTATATTGAATAAACTCTGTTACAATAAGAACTGTTGTTCTCTCTCAGTGATGAACAAATATCACTAAGAGCTGCTAGGTTACAATGTATAATCTTCTCGATAATGATAACACATATAGTGTAAACCCTAAGTTTGTGTTTATATAGTACACATTTACAAGATAACTTCTAATTGATATGAAATATAATTCTATCTCCTAAAATATATCAATCAGATATCTTCTACAAGTCTTCTAGTCTTCTAACTCTTTCCATGCATATCTTCTTTTATTTTAGTCTCGATCTTCTATTGTAACTCAGCTTCCTTCCTTATATGAAAGTCTTCCCGCACTTAAGTTCTGATATGACCTTAAGTTCTGATATTAAGTTCTGACTTCCAGTAAGTTCTGATTTCAGTAAGTCCTGATATGTCCTGTTTGTTAAGATCTGAAAACTAAACATGAATCATATTAGACATGACATCTCAAATATATCTAACAATCTCCCCCAACTTGTAAATTATGCAAAATATACAAGTTAATAGATTTGATGATGTCAAAAACATTTAAGTATAAATGCAAATAAGAGTTTAACTAGATAACTAACTACAACTTACAGTCCTTGTAGCTTTTACCAATCTCACTGAGTCAATCTGAATCCATAATGATCCTTGACAAAGTTTGATATCAGCTTTTCTTCTTTAATCCTCAGGACTTGAGAAATTGTAGTCCTGACTTGCTTCATCTCTTCATTCTGACTTCCAATCTGGCAGATTGCAGTCCTTAAAGTAGAGATATATTTTTTTCTAAACCATCATTCAGTCTTATTACCCTAGGATGAGAAGAATCTTCATTATAGTATAGACATTTTCCTTTCAGAATCACTTCAAGCTTAGCAGAATTCTTCTTCATTGGAGTTTCACTTCCATTATTTTCAATAATATTAGGAATAAATTCTGTAACTCTTGAACCAGAAATTCTTGCTTTATCTCCGATGGTCTTTAATATTAACTTTAACCATCTCCTGGTAATATCAGATTTTACCTCTAAAAGGTAATGAAAGAATTGAAGTTCTTTCAATGATTTGTTTAGCACATTTGATTCTGACATTTGATATGTCCTTCCATCTTCAAGAAAAAAAATCAGTTTTTTCTTGACATTGTGCTTGTCATGAGCATCCAGTACCACTTGAACAGAGATAACCTTATCAAGGTGTTTCTATGTAACATCTTCAAGAGGTCTGTCAGTCAATAGAAATGGATCTCTAATAGCAACTTCAACTCCTATCTTGATCTTTGCTTCATCAGAACCTAGTCCAGCCATGTCTTTTGGTTCTCTAGCATTTAACCCAATAGTCATGAAATCAGATAACAATTGGCTTTTCTTTGGATTTGATGGTTTAACAATTTTCCACAGAAGTTTCTTTTTATCAACTACTTCCATCTTGTCTAGATCAACTTGAGCACTGTCAGAGGTTGATGTCTTGATGACTTTATCAGAACTTGCTGTTTCTGGTGTAGCTTGCAGTTCTTCAATCTGAACAACTTGAGCCTTGTCAGAGGTTGTCTTTGATTCTTCAGAAATCTTCCTTCTTTTCAGAGTTTGAACATCTTCATCTTCAGAAAGAGTGTCATCAGTAACTTGAACCATTTTATACACTGGTTTTATCAGAATTTGAGGAACTTTCATCTCCAGTGGCTTGGTTGGTTCATCAACTTTTCCCTTCCCTTTGTCTTTGGGATCAATCTCAATCTGTGATCTAGTCTTGGGCTTTGATGCCTCAGTATTTAACTTCTCCTTGATCACAATACCGTTTTCCTTAGGCCTTGGAGGTTTCTTTATAATAGAAGCTTTTGACTTTAGATTTTTCTTTTCAGCTTTAAATCTAGCTTCTTCTTTCTTGAGATTTTCCAAATCCATTCCTGTATTATGCTTTAAAAATAATCTTCTAGCAATTTCATCATCAAGTGTCTGAATCTTGGGATCCTTGTAGTAGACAGTTGTCTGCTTTCCCTTGAGCTTCAAAGTTTGCATGAACTTCTGAGAATCTTGACTTCCACCTTGTATCAGAACATCAGGCTTTGTCATCGGACTTTGCTCATCAGAACTTGATATCAGATTTTGAGTTTCAGTACTTGCTATTAGATTTTGAGTTTGAGCAGCTTCAGAACTTGTCTTCTTTTGAGTAGAAGATTTGCTTGCTTCAGTAATTAGTTTCCTTGAAGAAACCTTGCTGCTCTGCCCTTTAATTTGAACTTAACCTCTACCCTTGCTAGGGTTTCCCTGGTCATCAGCTTCATCATCTTTCTTCTTCAGTATTTGATCATTAGAGCATTTGGACTTAACTATCTTCTCCCCCTTTTTGGCATCATCTGATAGTAGGAGTGAGAGAAAAAGTTCAACTGAAGATTGGATCTCATCCAATTGAGCCTATTGAGAAGCTTGATTAGCTAGGACCTCAGAGATTGGGGCCTGTTGCTTCTCTTGAGCTTTCTCAATTGCTTCTACTTTCTCAAGTGTAGGTCTGATAATCCTTATCTTGTCAAGCTTGATTAGCATATCTAGCTTGTTAAATGATTCTTGTAGTGTATCGGCCTTTACTTGAGTTTGAGAGTGAAGACCTTGAAGGTTCTTGGTAGATAGAGCAGTGATCTTGAGTTGTGTCTTTATATCAGAATTTAAACAAGCTCATCAGCTTTAGCAATGTGCTCTATCAGAACTTTAGAACTTGGAATAAAATCAGAATCATTCCACTTCTTGGTCCACTCTACTCCTCTATGAGTTTTATCCCAAGGTACAGGAGCATCCTGTTCAACAAATTTCTTGACCAATGCTACCTTTCCAAGTACAGGAGCTGGAGTATGAACAGAAACACTGTCTTCAGAATTTGAAGAAGACTCAGTATGTTCTGACAACACTAGAGTGTGTGAAGCAACTGGAGATTCAGGAATGACTTCATCTGGATTCTGAGCATCAGAATTTATCTCCAAAATAGGTGTTTTTGGAGTAGATGTTATCTCAGTATCAACATTTAAAATTGGAGAATGAGTTGGAGATGTTTGAGCTGCTATAGGAGCTTCCAAATACAGAATAGTAGGAGTGTGCAGCCTGTTGATGTCAATTTCAGGACTTAAGCCTGAATTTTCAACTGTAATATCTTCATGAAGAGGAGAGACTGGAGGTGTAACCACTATATCAGGAACAGTGTCTTTGGCTATAGCTGGAGGTGGTAGAGATTCAATCACAATTAGATTTGAGATCAGAGATTCCTGATCCCGTTCCTCAGCTTCTTTAGTATTCTCTGATGGAGGCTTAGCCAAATGCTTCTTAGCCCTCATTTTATTTAATCTCCTTGTAAATGAAGGAGTTGCTTTATCATCAGAGTTTACCGTTCTCTTTCTCTTTAAGGTATCAGAACCTTCAGCTGCAATTGCTTTCTGAGAATCCATAGTTTCAGCTTCAACTGTCACAGGTTCTGATGCATGAACCTGTGCTTCCTCCTCATCATCAGACTCATCCCTCAGAAGCATCCTTCTTCTCTTTATTGGAGATTTAGGAACAGATTGAGCCCTTTTTGGCCTGGAAGATGAAGGTCTGATGGTATGTGCTGATGGTTGAGGTTGAGATGATTGTGTTGGTTGGAAATATGTCCTGATGGAGGGTTGAGTTGGTTGAGGTTGCGAAGTTTGAGGTGTTTGTGTAGTGGTGGTAGGTACTGATGGAGGTTGGGTTGGTTGGACATCAGTATATATTGAGGTGTATGTGGCTGGATCAAAGTTTACTAAAAACTGTTTGACTGAAATTGGAATTTGGAGTTATCAGTGGATAATAAGTCAGTGAAAGCTCTCTTAGCTAGCTTAAATGGTGATATCAACTCACTGGCAAGTTGTGGTGCATCAGAGCAAAAAAAACTGTATAATAGCTGACAGAATCTAGCAAAATAGACTGTGTTTCTGTCTTCTATCATTCTATCACAATAAAACCTAGTACAACACTGGCATAGTCAAAATAAGATTGATTAATTAGAGCATACCCAATTTGCTGACTGAGGATAGGAATGGCATCAAAATTTGAACACTTGTTTGCAAAGATTCTTGTGATGTAGTCGAAGAAGAAACTCCATTCTCTCCTTATGTTCGGTCTCTTCAACTGGCCCATCTTTGCCAATGTCTTTTCATACCCCAGACTGCCCATCATTTGTTGAAGAGCTGGCTCCTCAACTGTTGAATAATTACAGTTTTCTGGTAGGTGGAGTGCTTATCGAACTGTGGCCACAGTCACCACATGTTCATCCTCCCCAGTTGTGAAAATCAGACTAGGGGACCCATTTTCTCCACCATCATCATACATACCTGACCTCCACAACTCCAGCACTTGAGTCCCTAAGATAGCTTCAGGTTGAGTCAAAGCATAGCCTATCTCACTGTGAGCAAGGAAATCCTGGATGAAATGAAGATCTGTTGGGGCTTCATCCTTGCTCAGAATAGCTAAGTAATTTTTAGGAACAAACTTAGCTCCATTGAAAATCAAATCTTTTGGTGCCATTTTCGTTAAAAATCAAGAGAAAGAGTGTTTTCAAAGTGTTTGATAAAATGCCTGTATGAAAAAAAGCTTCAGAGAATATTAGTGGGTGAGAGAAAATAAGAGAGATAAGAGAATGAGAGAAGTAAGTAAAAGATTATAAAATCTTTTAACTTTCTTATTTATACAACCCACATGAAGTATGGCAGACAGTTTACACCTGGCAATATGTGAACAGTCAATAGTTAAAGTAGGAGTTAGTGGGCACAAGAAATAAGTAATAATTACTGTGCACATGCAGTTTTTCAAGACAAGCACGTTTACCACTAACCCAAATGATTAGGGCTATTTTTATCTCACCTAATTATATTCTGATTAAATATGACCGTTTCAGTATTTATCATAAATAAGTCAAGTAAATAAATAATGCCACGTAAGCATCAGAGTGTCCATCAGAATTTAATATCAGAACTTGACTATTATCAGATTTTAACAGTCATCAGAACATGGCTTCTGTACTCAAAAAGTGAATGTTTGTTTCTGTGATTCTTCATACAAATACTGACTTGTTTCTTCAGAGTTTAATCATCAGAACTTCTATCAGAACTTGTCCTCAGAATTTATGCATATGACACTTAACTGTTTATCTGAAACAACTTGATCACCACAGTAATTTTCATCATTCATATGGAGTGATAGTGTGTGCAAAAGTCCACCTCAACTGTTTGTGCTCATTTTATGCATCTTTTGAAATTCCTTTTCACAGTGGCTTCTCAGTGTAAATGAGTCACAACTGCTTATCAGAATTTATGATATTATCAGAGTATTTCTCCAGTAATCAGAGAATGTGAAAAGTCACCAAGAAAAATTTATTTGCTTTTCTAATGTAACTTAATACCAGCAATGCACTTGGGTCTTCCCTTCCACATATTTACTCTAGATCTCAAAGGAGTACCTGACTTTAATTTTCTTTTCTTTTCTTTTCTTCAGATAAATGAGGCTTATCAACATTTAGTTCATCCTTAAGATTTACTGACATCTGAATTTGATAGATAAGAAGCAAGAATCTAGTTTGTGACATAGTAATAATATACACAAAGTAAATTTGATTAAGCACAATATCAGAATTTGCTTGTGTTAATGAATTTCCACATAAACAACTAATTTAAACATGGGATTTCTAGTATGTTAAAGACTACTAGGTCAACATCTAGCATAGTAATCCTCATTGGATTGAATAGTCACTGAACATTCAAATCACTATCAGAGGTTATAGAATCACATCAGATAACAATCAGTATTTAATATATTAACAGTTTAAGCACATATTAAATGAAAATAAGACATTCTATAAACACTGATCATAAAGTCTGATGCATGAGAACAAAAACTAAGCAGATTTAGAGAAAGAACCTGAAACCATTCCAAGTTCATTTACCAGTCTTGTAAAAGTAGCTTCACATAATGGTTTTGTGAAGATATCTGCTAGTTGTTGATCTGTTGGAACAAAATGCAATTCCACTGTACCTTCCATCACATGTTCCCTTATGAAATGGTACCTAATGCTGATGTGCTTTGTCATTGAGTGTTGAACTGGATTACATGTCATAGCAATAGCACTTTGATTATCACAGTAAATAGGTATTTTAGAAAATTCTAACCCATAATCCAGCAACTGATTCTTATCCAAAGAATCTGTGCACAACAGCTTCCTGCAGCAATATATTCTGCCTCTGCAGTTGATGTGGAAATTGATTTCTGTTTCTTGCTAAACCAAGAAACTAATCTGCCTTCAAGAAATTGGCAGCTTCCACTAGTGCTTTTCCTGTCTATTTTGCATCCTGCAAAATCTTCATCTGAGTAACCTATTAGCTTAAAGTCCGATTCTCTAGGATACCACAATCCTAGATCAGTTGTACCATTGAGGTACTTGAAAATTCTTTTCACAGCTATTAAATGAGGTTCTCTTGGATCAGCCTGAAATCTTGCACAAAGACAGGTAACATACATGATATCAGGTCTACTAGCAGTTAAATAGAGTAATGAGCCAATCATACCTCTGTAGTCAGTAATATCTACTGATGAACCAGTATCTATATCTAACTTGGTTGCAGTGGCCATGGGAGTGGATGCAGTTGAACAGTCTTGCATTCCAAATTTCTTCAGTAAATTTCTGGTGTACTTGGATTGATTGATAAAAGTACCTTCTTCATTTTGCTTGACTTGAATTCCCAGAACATAGCTAAGTTCTCCCATCATACTCATTTGATATCTTGACTGCATTAGCTTTGCAAATCTTTCACAGAGCTTGGCATTTGTAGAACCAAATATGATATCATCAACATATATCAGTACCAAAAGTAAGTCCTTTCCATGGTTGAGGTAGAACAGAGTTTTATCAATTGTACCTCTGTGAAATCCACTTTCCAGAAGGAATTGAGCAAAAGTCTCATACCATGCTCTAGGAGCTTGCTTAAGGCCATAAAGTGCTTTATCAAGCCTGTAGACATGATTTGGAAATTTTGAATCTACAAAGCCTGGAGGTTGTTCAACATAAACCTCTTCTTCCAATTCTCCATTGAGAAAAGCACTTTTCACATCCATTTGAAAGACTTTAAACTTTTTGTGAGCAACATAAGCCAAAAAGATTCTAATGGCTTCCAATCTAGCAACTGGTGCAAATATTTCATCATAATCAATACCCTCCTATTGAGAGTAACCCTTAGCAACCAGCCTTGCTTTGTTCCATGTAATTATGCCATCACTGTCAGTTTTATTTCTGAACACCCATTTTGTGCCAACAATGGATCTGTTCTTTGGTCTTGGCACTAGAGTCCAAACTTTATTTCTTTCAAATTCATTCAACTCTTCCTGCATTACTTGCACCCAATTAGCATCTTGAAGAGCTTCTTCCACTTTTTTTGGTTCAGTTTGAGATAGAAAAGAATGATAGAGACATTCATTTGATGTTGCAATTCTAGTTCTGACACCTACTTCAGGATCTCCAATTATTAAGTCAGGTGTATGTGATTTGGTCCACTTACTTGCAGATGGAAGTTGATTTCTAGAACTGGATCCTCCCCAGTGATCCATGATGTCTCCATCAGCATTTTCTGATGCTCCCCCTGTAGTTATGCTCTCTGAGATTTCAGAATTTGAGTTAGATTCTTCAGGATTTGAAGAATCAGAGTTTCCAGGATTATCAGAATTATCAGAATTTGGCTCATCAGAACTTGATGAATCAGAACTTGTAGAGCCAGTGACAGGTTCTGATGCTTCTTGAGAGTCTTGAGTTGTGGTAGGATCTTCAGCTTGCTCCCACTGGACAGGTGCATTTTCCTTTGGAGTTGTTACCACAGTTTAAATGACATCAGAACTTAACCCGTCAGAACTTACAGGATCAGAGTTTAAGTCATCATAATTTACAGTATCAGAGTTTAAATCTTCATTTTCAAATCTCAGCTGATCGTGATCATTGAAATCTTCAAGTCCAGTAATCTTCTTATCATCAAAATATACATTGATAGATTCCATGACAACCCTTGTTCTTAAATTGTAGACTCTGAAGGCTTTTGTGGAAAGTGGATTTGTAACAAAAATTCCTTCATCAGCTTTTAGATCAAATTTTGACAGCTGTTCAGGATGAGTCTTAAGAATAAAACACTTACAACCAAATACATGAAAGTATTTCAGATTTGGCTCCTTTTTCTTCACCATCTCATATGGTGTTTTTCCATGCTTGTTTATGAGTGTAGCATTCTGTGTAAAACAAGCAGTCTGCACAACTTCAACCCAAAAATAGGTTGGTATCTTTGCTTCATCAAGCATAGTTCGTGCAACTTTAATGAGAGTCATGTTCTTTCTTTCTACAACTCCATTTTGCTGTGGAGTTCCAGGTGCAGAAAATTCCTGTTTGATTCCATGCTCTTTGCAGAACTCTTCCATGATTGAATTCTTGAACTCAGTGCCATTATCACTTCTTATAATTTTAACAGAATCTTTGACCAACTTATCCAGCTGTCTGACATGATCAGTTAGAGTAGATGCAGTTTCATTCTTCTTGTGCAAAAAATACACCTAAGTGTACCTTGTGAACTCATCCACTATAACCATACCATATTTTTTCTTTGCAATAGACATGACATTGACTGGACCAAATAGATCAACATGCAGTAGGTGATAAGGCTCAAAAATAGAAGATTTAGTTTTGCTCTTGAAAGAAAATTTTCTTTGTTTTGCCTTTTGACATGAATCACAAAGGCCATCAGGAGCAAATACTGATTTTGGAAGTCCTCTCACAAGATCTTTCTTTACTAGTTCATTTATGTTGTTGAAGTTTAAATGAGAGAGTCTTTTGTGCCAATTCCAGCTTTCTTCAATTGATGCTCTACTTAACAGACAGATTGCAGAACCATCAGAACTTGTTGAAAGTCTGGCTTCATAAATGTTACCATACCTGTAACCTTTCAGAACCACTTTGCCTGTAGAATTGCTTACAACTTCACAGTGTTCTTCAAAGAAATCCATATGATAACCTCTGTCACAGATTTGACTCACACTTAGAAGATTGTGTTTAAGTCCTGAGGCAAGAGCTACTGTTTCAATGATGACATTCCCAAGATTGATATTGATATTGGTATGAAACTCCTGGGCCAGCTTTCTCCATAAAATCTGATAGCAGGGCTTTATTTCCAGTCATATGTCCTGAACATCCACTGTCTAGCACTAGGATATTTTTCCTGTTGCCCTGCAATCACAAAGACCACTATTGGTCAGTTTTAAGGACCCCGACTTGCTTATATTCTTTGGTCTTTTTTAGTTTGTTAGCATTTGCAGCGGATTTAATTTCAGAGTTTATGCTAATTTGTTGTTTATCAGAGTTTATATCAGACTTTGCATCAGACTTTATACTAGAAGGAATTAAAGTAACTTTCTTCAAAGAAGGTTTTATTTGATAATAATCATAGTACAAACTATGATATTCCTTACAAGTATAAATTGAATGCCATAAACTACCACAATGAACACAAGGATTTTGTGGCTTAAACCTAACAGACTGACTTTTAACTCCTGATCTAGGAGGTAAAGAGTTTATATCTTTATTTTTCCTGCAAAAAGAAGCAAGAATGTTAGAGTTTCCACAGTTATAACATTTCTTTCTAGGAGCATTAGAAACAGGCATATAATTATTGCTTTTATTCACACCTTCCTTTCCATTCCTATTTTTCCTAGCTTCCTTTACCTAGTTGACATTCCTAATCTCTTTCAGCTTATGCTTAAGCTGCTTCTTTGTCATTAGGCCTATGTTAACTTTAGCTGGTTTATCCTGTTTCAATTTTTCAGAAGTTGACTTTTCCTTAACTTCTGTCACAGACTCTTTCATCATTTCAGAATCAGACTTTATAGTTTTTGCTACAAACTGAACATGATTTACCTTTGGCTTAGCAGTCTGTTTAACAACAATTGGCTCAATTTGTTCAATTCCTTTTCACTTTTATCATCTCCATAACCTAAGCCCTCTTTCCAGTTTCCACTACGTAATAAATTCTTAGTTGTTCTGCCAGAGTTAGTCCAAGTTCTGATAATCTCTCTTTCCTGTTCTAAGTCAGCTTTTAGAGATTCATTCAATTTTAACACTTCATCTCTAACATATAAAGCATCATCTTTTTCTTTCTTAGTTTGATGAAGAAAAACTAACTCCTTTTATAAATAATCATTTCTCTTTTTATAAGCAAGATTTTCAGATGTTAATCTTTCACATGTTAAAGTCTGATCTCTATAACTAATGAACATGGTTTTAAGATATAATCTCAACTCAGTAATATCATCAGTATGAAAGGCATAAGTTTTTTGAGGTACCTTCAATTCAGCAGTTTCAGGGCTGTTGTCAGCATTTGCCATCAGGGCATAGTTCACCTCGTATTCAGAATCTGAAGTGTCTGTCCAGCTTTTCTTCTTTGTGACAAGTGCCTTCCCTCTTTCACTTTTTCCTTTCTTGCAGTCAGGAGATATGTGGCCTCTTTCACCACAGTTGTAGCATTTGACATTTGAGTTGTCTCCTCTGTCAAACTTTTCTCCTTTGCATTCAGACTTTTTGAAACCTTTCTTATCAGAACTTCTACTTTTCCTGGAAAACTTCTTGCCTTTTCTGAATTTCTTGTAGGCTATCTTTGTGATAACCTTTACCATAAGGGCACACAATTTCATCATCTCTTCATCAGCATCTATTTCAGGTAAACTTTCAGTTTCTAAATCATCATCATCAGAATATGATGACTCTGAATCAGACTTTATGATGAGAGCCTTTCATTTGCCCCTTTTTGAGGCAACTTTAGGAGATTCCTCCTCATCTTTAAGAGCAACCTTCCTTGACTTCCTTCCATTCCTCTTGCTCCTTTGATCCATCTCAAGTTCATAAGTCTTGAGCATACCATAAATTTCATCAAGAGTAGTTTCAGTAAGGTCATAGTTGTCTCTTATGGTAGTAGAATTCAAATCCCAATTTTCAGGAAGAGCTAAAAGGAATTTAAGATTTGAACCTTCAAAATCATATTCCTTGTCCACTAGTGACAGATCATTCAAGAGTTTGACAAACCTGTCATATAAGTCAGTTAAAGACTCATCAGCTTCTGAATCAAAGTGCTCATACTCTTGAGTGAGTGTAGTCCTCCTGTTCTTCTTGATTGCATCAGTTCCCTGGCATCTTATCTCCAAAGCATCCCATATCTCCTTTGCAGTTTTGCAATTAATTACCCTGTTTGACATGACATTATCAATGGCACTATGCAGCAAATGCCTTACCCTTGCATCCTTGGCAATAGATAAGATGTCTTCAGCTGTGTACTCACCTTTCTCCTTTGGTATGGTCTTTGTTGGTTGATCAGCAACTACAACAGACAGCTTGGTAGGCTTATGTGGTCCTTCATTAATTCTGTCAAGGTATTCTGGATCTGTAGCTTCCAGAAATATAGCCATCTTTAATTTCCATATGGGATACTCAGAAGGTCTCATTATGGGAACCCTAATAGTCTCATATCGACTATGGGTTTGAGTCTTTTGAGTTTCTTCAGATTTGGTGGGCTTGGTTGGAGTTTGTGCTTCTTCAGACATGATTGTTTGGATCTTTACTGTATGTGTGTTAACAGATAAGCTCTAATACCAATTGCTAGGTCACATAACACTGTAGAAGGGGGTTGAATACAGTGTTTATACAATCAAATCGATTTAACACAAGTATGTAACAAAGATCAAGTATATTGAATAAACTCTATTATAATATGAACTGTTGTTCTCTCTCAGTGATGAACAACTATCACTAAGAGCTGCTAGGTTACAACATATAATCTTCTCGATAATGATAACACATATAGTGTAAACCCTAAGTATGTGTTTATATAGTACACAGTTACAAGATAACTTCTAATTAATATGGAATATAATTCTGTCTCCTAAAATATATCAATCAGATATCTTCTACAAGTCTTCCAGTCTTCGAACTCTTTCCATGCATATCTTCTTTTATTTTAGTCTCGATCTTCTACTGTAAATTAGCTTTCTTCCTTATATGAGAGTCTTCCGGCACTTAAGTTCTGATATGACCTTAAGTTCTGATATTAAGTTCTGACTTCTAGTAAGTCCAGATTTTAGTAAGTCCTGATATGTCCTGTTTGTTAAGATCTAAAAACTAAACATGAATCATATTAGACATGACATCTCAAATATATCTAACATATGTGATATGTGATTTACGTGCCTATGTGAACTCTATGTGCTAGATAATTATATGCGAGTTAGATAGAATCGTATGGGTAGGTGATTAGGGCTACGTGGTATCAACCTGAGATGTGCGTATGAAGTAAGTTATCTAAATGAATATCTTTCCTTGATAGATTCAGAACCAATATGGCGAATCAAGCAGGAGATATAAGGCTGTGAATCATACGAGGTGAAGTGCGAACCAGGAAAGTTTTTCCTCTATTCTAAGTTCAGAATAGTGAATCACTTCCAATTTCCATGACAATTACACCTTGATAATTCTAATTCACAAACACTTATACACAATTATTGATCCTTTGTTTCTATTTCATTCCGATTCTTGATTTCTTCTAATTCATTGAATCCTCTATTCATATTCCAATACTTATACTCTTATTTACATATACTCTGATATATCCTGATGTTGGGATACATCAAAAGCATACCGATTGTTCCGGATGCTAAGCTATGGACTGGATGGTTACGATACAGGCCGGGTATGAATCGGACCTTTGATTATTAGGCCATAGTTGCATGGGTACCCCATATGTTGGTTGGGCCTATGCAGTGTGGTATAGATCCGCGCTATATCCTGACTGATCAGCAGGTTATAGTACATATTTTGGTTCTTATTTCCAGTCTCGTTCATTTGGCACTCGCCAGTTATGGCAATTATTATTATTTACAGAAACAGATGGTTGTTCGATCCAGCAAATTACCGGTTCAATTATTCTTCTCTCTTTACACTATATATATATATATATTATTGCAGGCTTGTTGAGAAATTTTGGCTCACCCCCTTTTATTGTTGTTTACCTTGTTTTCAGTTAAGGTTGAGAATGAAATCCATTAGAACCCGAATAGTCAAGAAGCGAGTCAAGCTCCGGGACCCTCTAATTCCAAGAGTGTTTGTCCCTATCCCAGAAGAGAGTTTTGAATTGGCAGAGCAGGTGTAATAGGATAAGTGGTAGATGTAATTTGAATAAAAGATATTTAGTTTAAAATTTGAATAGAAAAATGGTTTGTAATAAAGAGAGGTCATGGGACAGGTTGTGTAGAATTGTTGTAATAAAGTTGGTATGTCATTCTTATTTTCAATCCTTAACCTTGAAAAGATCCTGAGTAGTAGTAGTGCGGGGTAATTATTTATTTATATTATGCTTGTACAGGTTCAGTAAGTGGTTAGTGTTAATAATGCCCCAAATCTATACCCCGGATTTGGAGGATGTTATAGTTGGCATCAAAGCTTAGGTTTTGGCCCTTGAAAACAAGAACATTAGAGTTGAGATAAGATAGGAAGATCACATAAGATAGGAATAATGGCATAAGGGTTGTTAGTTTCTTAGATTAGGAGATTGTGAGTTCTAGGAATGGGTTTTGATCTTTTTCTTGTGTTATGGTTATTCTGTTAGATGGCGTCTTCAGCATCATCCTCAGAGCGGACAACATTAGATCCAGCATTGCATCTAGGGTCAGAGCAGGAATTTCCACCATTGCCACCATCACCACCATTACCTCAGGGACCAGCACCAGAGCAGTTTCCAGTACCCCCAGTACCAGAGGCACCTGACTTTATTGATTATTTTCCTTATTTCGAGCCAGAGGTACCTGAGTTACCGCCACTAGCATTTTCGGTATTTAATATTCCTGATATGGATGATTTACCTTAGTGGGAGGAGTTAGATCCTCAGGTTCCAGCAGAGCAGCCAAAGATCCCACAGCCACAGCCAGATCCACAGATGTTTGAGCCACCAGCTCAGCTAGTAATATTCCCAGCAATGCTAGCCATCTATGCCCCTGTGCCTGGGGTATATCAGTTTCCATAGCCCGAGTTCATGGATGAGGTGGTTATCGACCAGCCATTGTCATTACCTACCAGAGGTTCTCAAAAAGATCTTCGTGAACCCCGTACTGTGCCCTATCAGTAGTATGCTAGTTTGAGGGAGGAGATGCAAAGGTGGCAGGACCAGTGTAGGGAGATTCTCGGACCATTTGATACTAGAGAGTACAGACTAGTGAGAGCACTACATCCAGACTATATTATGAGAGAGAGACTCCGCCAGATATACAGAGCAGGTTACCAGGAGGATACTGAGTAGAGGCATGAGGATGTTTACACCGATGCATTTTATCACAGAGCGATGAGGTTGACCGAGACAGTGTTAGAGGCACTTCAGCAGGAATTAGATCGAGTGCCACCTGGATTTTGAGTTCGGCTGACATCAGAGTGTTGTATTATATGTGATATATATACATAGATGCATCATAATATAGTATGACTAGGTTTGTACATGTGTAGCATCTAGTTTGACTGGTAGTAATAGTGGTATGACTGATCTGATGAAGACTCTTTTTGTATCAAGCACTGACACCTGTAGCTGGTGTCATACCTATATATATAAAATGAATTTTTTTTCCACTTTTTCTTTTATTTTCCAATCTTTCAAGCATTTACATTTATTTTATAGTTTTAACTTTCATATTTTAAATTCTGTTTTTATTTACAACCATGTGTTTCTACTGGTGTCAGTGCTTGATACAAAAAGAGTCTTCATCAGATCAGTCATACCTATATATATAAAATGAATTTTTTTTCCACTTTTTCTTTTATTTTCCAATCTTTCAAGCATTTACATTTATTTTACAGTTTTAACGTTCATATTTTAAATTCTGTTTTTATTTACAACCATGTGTTTCCAAAAATTTTCAATTATTTCTAAGTGATTTAATTAAACACTGAATTGTTTTTAATTTCTTGTTTCGGATACCCGATAAATTGTTTTCTTTCCAATATCAACTGTTTAAATTTCTATTTTAATACCATAAAAATTCTTTCTTTACTTCATATCAAATGTTTAATAAACTGTTATTAAAAAGGAACCATTTGTTTTATTACCAGAACCATGGCACCAAAAAGAAAAACAAGAACTGAGTCGTCTAATGACAATACCGAAGGCCAAAACAACAATAACATAATGGACCAAATGTTCCACCTTATGCAACAACAAATGATGATGATGCAGCAGTAGATGCAGCAGCAGCAACAATAATTTTAGCAGCAAATGTTACAGCAAGTAGTTCGTCCTGAACCACAAGCACTACCAGCAGTACCTGTAGTTACCTTTAAGCAGTTCCAGTCGGTAAAGCCTCTGAAATTTGAAGGTTCAATGGATCCTACTAAGGCAAAAGCCTGGTTAAAAGAAATGGAGAAGGCCTTTGCATTGATTAAAGTTGAAGCAGATCAAAAGACAGATTTTTCTAGCTACTTCTTGAAGGGAGAAGGCCAATTACTGGTGGGAATCTAAGAAAGCACTGGAAGGCGAAGGTGTTGTGACTTGGGACAAATTCACCGAACTTTTTCTGGAGAAGTATTTTCCCCGTTACATGAAGAATCAAATGGAGATTAAGTTTTTGGAGTTGATGTAGGGAAATTTGTCGGTCACGGACTATGAAGCCAAGTTCACTGAGTTGGCTAGGTTTGTTCCAGAGCAAGTAGACATTGATGACCTATACAACCGTAGTTCAGAAGGCCATGATTATTGAGGGAGAAAGTGAACCATTCCAACAGGAAAATGGACCAGGAAGTTTTCAGAACCGCTCCAATAGAAGGCCGGGATTTCAAGCCCGGGGAAATGTGAATTTCAGAAGGACAGAACAGGGCAACCAGAGGACGGGTAACCGACTCCCAACCTGAAATCAACAGAGACTCATCCGACCACCCGTACCTGACTACAAAACATATGGGAAGAAGCATACTGGGATTTGTAACAAGCTAAACATCATGTGCTTCAAGTGCAAGCAGAATGGACACTACTCTGGGGAATGTCCGACGGGGAAGGCATAAGTCACTTGTTTCCAATGCGGAAGGAAGGGACACATCACTAAAGATTTTACAGGAGAAGCAATGGCAGCCAGCATTCCAAGGGTTTTGGCATTACCTCCGCCACCACAGCAGAATCAGCCTAAGCCAAGGACTTTTAACATGTTAATGAAAGAAGCTGTGCAAAGTCCTAACGTGGTTGCAGGTACGCTTCCTGTGAATTCTGTAGATGAACAAGTATTGATTGATTTTGGAGCTACGAGATCTTTTATTTCTGAAGAATTTATTCATAAGTTATATTGAAATTCAATGGTTAGAGGAAACATTAATCATAAAGTTGGCCAACGATGATCAGATCGCGGTAGATCGAGTGTGTCCAGGTTATGATATTGAAATAGTGGGACATCATTTCTCAGTTGACTTGATACCTTTCAAGTTAGGAAAATTTGATGTTATTGTAGGAATGGATTGGTTAGCCAGTAACAATGCTCAGATCGATTGCGCAAATAAGAAGGTGAATTTACAAACCAAGGAAAATGCAACGGTAACGTTTAAAGGCGAAAAACAGAGGCAAAGATTTTTAACGATGATGCAAACAAAATGATTATTGTGTCAAGGATGTCAAGCTTATTTAGCCTATGTACTGGATATAGAAAAAGAAAGTCTGAGGATTGAAGATATTTCTGTAGTTTGTGAGTTTTCCGATGTCTTTCCAGATGAACTTCTAGGACTACCTCCGGATCGAGAAATCGAGTTCACTATTGATTTGGCACCAGGAACGGAACCAATTTCAAAAGCTCTGTATCGAATGGCGCTTGTTGAAATGAAAGAACTAGCGAAGCAATTGCAGGATCTTCTCGATAGAGGAATCATAAGGCCCAGTGTATCCCCATGGGGTGCACCGGTGTTGTTCGTAAAGAAGAAAGACGATAGCATTCGACTATATATCAATTATCGTGACCTGAAATGTTACCTATCAAGAACAATATATGTTAACAGTGGATCATAAATGCGACTATATGTTAACTGACCCTTTGCCCCGAATCGATGACTTATTTGCTCAACTGAAATGAGTGGCATGGTTTTTGAAAATCGATTTAAGATCGGTTTACCATCAATTAAAGATCAAGGCAGAAGATATTTTAAAGACTGTGTTCTGAACGAGATATGGACACTGCGAATTTCTTGTGATGGCGTTTGGACTGACTAATGCACCAGAAGTATCCATGGATTTGATGAACCGAGTGTTCAAGAAGTATTTGGATAAATTTATCATTGTATTTATTGATGACATCTTGATTTTTCTCGAAGATCGAAGAAGAACATGCAGAGCACCTGAGAATGACATTGGAGGCATTGAGGAAGGAACAACTTTATGCGAAATTTTCAAAATGCGAATTTTGGTTAAAGGAAGTGCAATTTCTAGGTCACATCATCAGTGTTGAAGGAATTCAAGTCAATCCAGCAAAGATTGAAGCTATTTTAAACTGGGAAAGACCAAAGACTTTGATGGAAGTCACAAGTTTCTTGAGATTAGCGGGTTATTATAGAAGGTTTGTTAAAGATTTTTTAAAGATAGCCGCGCCATTGACCAAGTTGACTCGGAAGAATGAAAAGTTTGAATGGAATGAAAAATGCGAAGAGAGTTTTCAAGAATTGAAGAATCGACTAGTAACCGCACCTGTACTTGTGTTACCTGATGATCAAGGAAATTTTGTCATTTACAGCGACGCTTCCTATCGAGGACTTGGATGTGTTTTGATGCATCATGGTAATGTAATCGCATATGCTTCTAGACAACTAAAGCCTCATGAGAAAAAGTATCCGACGCATGATCTGGAATTAGCAGCAATTATTTTCACGCTGAAACTTTGGAGACATTATCTGTATGGCGAAAGATGTGAAATCTACATGGATCATAAAAGTCTGAAGAATATTTTCACTCAGAAAGAACTCAACATGAGATAGCGACGTTGGTTAGAGCTAATCAAAGATTACGACGTGTCAATCAATTATCATCCGGGTAAAGCGAATGTTGTAGCAGATGCGCTAAGTCGAAAGGAAAGATTGAATCTGTTAACATCTTCAGAGGAATTAATTAGAGAGTTCTATAAATTGGAAATTGAAGTTCGTGTTCCAGAAAGATCCACTGAATTAAACTACGCCATGACATTTCAACCAGAATTATTGGAAAAGATAAGAAGGTGTCAGGAATAAGTAATGAATCATGAAATCGACAATCTGACAGGGGAAGAAATTACCAGCCAGAAAGATGATAAAGGAATTTTTCGAGTTGCTTCGAGAATTTGGATACCTAACGTACCGGAATTAAAGGAAAAAAATGTTACCAGACACTCACAGCTCAAGATATTCAATTCATCCCAGAAGAACCAAGATGTATAAAGATCTGAAGGAAAACTTTTGGTGGCCAGATATGAAGAAAGAGATAGCAGAATGGGTCAGTAAGTGTTATAGGTTCCAACGAGTCAAAGATGAACATCAACGTCCGAGCGGATTACTACAACCACTGGATATTCCAGAATGGAAATGGGAACACTTAACAATGGATTTCGTAGTGGGACTTCCAAGGACCAGAGCAAATCACGATGCGATTTGGGTTATCATTGAATTGTTAATGAAGTCAGCACATTTCCTTCCAATCAACGAAAGATTTTCGCTTGACAAGTTAGTACACCTATATTTCAAGGAAATTATGATGCGCCATGGAGTGTCGATATCCATTGTATCTGATCGAGATCCACGATTTAATTCGAGATTTTGGAGACAATTAGGTACCAAATTAAACATGAGCACTGCTTATCATCCTCAGACAGACGGGAAAAGTGAAAGAACAATTCAGACAATTGAAGATATGCTACGTGTATGTGCGATAGATTTTCAAGGCAGTTGGGACGAACATTTACCACTAGTGGAATTCTCTTACAACAACATCTATCACGCTAGCATCAGAATGCCACCTTATGAAGTCTTATATGGAAGAAAATGCAGATCACCTATATGTTGTGATGAAGTTGGAGAGCGCAAAATTCTAGGTCCAGAACAGATTCAGCGAACCAAGGAAAAAGTAGAGCTTATCCAAAAGCGACTTGAAGCAGCACAAAATCGACAACATAAATATGCGGACCTAACCCGGAAATATATGGACTATCAAGAAGGAGAACATATCTTACTGAAGATATCACCGTGGAAAGGATTGACAAGGTTTGGCAACAAAGGGAAGCTAAAGCCTTGATACGTCGGTCCATTTAAAATTTTGAAGAGAATCGGAAAAGTTGCATACGAATTAGCTTTACCGCCCCATATGCATCATATTCATAATGTGTTTCATGTGTCAATGCTTAAGAAGTATAACCCTGATACAAGGCATGTAATAGAATATGAGCCAATAGAGCTTGAAGTCGATTTGTCGTATGTAGAACATCCGATAAGACTTTTAGATCGGCAAGAGAGAGTATTGAGGAATAAGTTTGTACCATTAGTAAGAGTCTTGTGGAGAAATCTCGTGGTTGAAGAGTCAACCTGGGAGCTTGAAAGTGATATGTTAGAAAAGTACCCTCAGTTATTTTCATGGCGTGATTCTGAGGGCAAAATCCTCATAAACGGGGAATGTAACGACCGAGAAATTACGCTTGTATTATATTTTAATAAAGGTGATTTATGTGTATTATTATGTGATTAAGTGTGTTGAGTCATAAAACCCTAATTGCTATGTGCTATGTGTAATCTGTTTTGATCAGAATGTGTTTCGGGTATTTATAGAGTGTTTTATTATAAGTTAAATGCGTTATGTCAAAATCTGTATAGCCCAAACAGTGTTTTAAAAGCCCATATTTCAAACAAAATCATTGGCCCTATTTTTCCAAGTATGGCCTATACCACATCGATATTCTGAACATCTAGACGTTTTACAAATTTACCCCTTTTCGCGAAAAACGACTTTTTCGAACCCCTTCGGTTGTCAAAAACCCCTTAAAAATCATATTTTTATTTTTATATGATCAATAAATTATCAAACATCATTTTTCTTTGCATTTTTGTATTACTCACAATTTTTGGAAATTTTTGGCATATATTTTATATTTATTGGATATTTAAAAATTCATAATTAATACCCAAAAATTATAAAAACTGGAGCCAAATAATTTTATTAGATGTGTAATTAGACCCTTAATTTTATTTAGGGATATTATTTTAGCTAGTATAAATAGTTGATTTATTATTAATTATTAATTAGTTAATTATTAAAAATCAGAATATTCAAGAAATATGAGTGTTGGTGAAGAACATGCCAAGAATTAAACCTCAGATTTGAACGTGATTCCGTTCCTCAAATCCTTCATGTGAGTATTCAAATTGAAGCTTGTGATCTCTATTATCTGTTTATATCATCAATTTTTGATTTAGTTGCTTCGATTTTCAATTTGTATTTTAGGGTTTATAACCGAAATTAGGGGTTCTTGATATAGGAATCATTTGATTGTTATGGTGTTTCAAATAGCTTTATCTCGAGTTTAGGAGTGATTTCATATATTTATTTTGATTTTATAACCCCTGGAAGACTATGAACGTGTTCTTGGTTTTTAGTTGATTTTGATTTCATTTTTGTTAAATTATAGATGTTTTTTGTTGATGTTAACTGTTGGGAATGTTTATGGAACTCTGTAGCTTCGATTTGATACCGATTTTGTGAAGTTTCAATTCGTTTTCGGGGAAGGGGTTGTTTCCGATCCACCCGTCGGAGAAGGCCGGGTTTTTGGTCGGAGATGGTGAAGCAACGATCGTTGCTGGTTTTTATTGACGGTGGTAACGTGCTCGCAAGATTTGGAATGGAAAAGGGACCAAAACTCGTTGGAATCGTGCACCTGGGCTCTGGTTTCGTATCGCCGGATTTTGCTCGGGAAAAACCACCGGCACCGGTTTCTGGGTGGTGACCGGCGGCGTTATTCGTGACCCGGGTTCGACCAGGTTCCAACCCGGCAATCGACCCGGGTTTGATCCTGTAAACCCATAACCCAATTCTCTGTTTATGCTTCTGAAAATAAATTATTTAGTTTTATTTTATAAAACAGAAAAATAGTTTTATAAATTATAAAAATCAAATAAAAATTGGATTAAAAATCTGAAATATTTTATAAATAATTTCTAAATAATTTTATTAATTTAGAAATTTGAAATTATAATTAATTATTTGATATTTATTATTTAAGTAATTATTTAATAAATAAGATTCAATAATTAGATCGATTAATTCGATTAGTGGTTCGATAATTAATCAATTAGAGCGAGTAACTCGTAAATATTCGAGTGGTATTCTGAATTTTATCAGTTTGACGAGCAAGTATCGATTTATTTATTTATGTGCGAACAGATTGCCTAATAATTATGTGTAGCGATTAATTAGTTATAAGTAATCCATTTAATCAGATAATTTGTAATAAATTGTAATTAATTCTAAAAATTAGGGAATAATTATTTTAAAATATAATAATCCTTATAATTATTTAAAATTTTTATTAAGGTTTAATTAATTATGATTGATTAATTATAATTGATTTATAATTAATTAAATATTGTTTATTGAGTAGTAATTAGACCGTTTATCCGATTTGAGTGAAACGAAGACCCTTAGACTCAGAAAAATGACCCGAAACCATTAAAAATAATTATAAATCATAATTTCTTTCGGAAGTGAGTCGGTCTATGATAATTATTTATTTGTAGACCCTATTTGTGATAAAAATGAGCCTAATAAAGCCCGAAAAATTAGGAATTGAGTCAGAAAGTGTTTGTTAATGCGAATATAAGTCTAGTATCGATTCTAAAAATATTTGTAACTTGAAATTAATTATGTGCCTTATGTGTTATGTGACGTGCCTATGTGAACTCTATGTGTTAGATAATTATATGTGAGAGAGATAGAATCGTATGGGTAGGTGATTAGGGCTACATGGTATCAACCTGAGATGCGCGTATGAAGTAAGTTATCTAAATGAATATCTTTCCTTGATAAATTCAGAACTAATAAGGCGAATCAAGCAGGAGATAGAAGATTGTGAATCATACGAGGTAAAGTGCGCACCGGGCAAGTTTTTCTCCTATTCTAAGTTCAGAATAATGAATCACTTCCAACTTTCCATGACAATTACACCTTGATAATTCTTGTTCACAAACACTGATACACAATTATTGATCCTTTGTTTCTATTTCATTTCGATTCTTGATTTCTCCTAATTCATTGAATCCTCTATTCATATTCATATTCCAATACTTATACTCTTATTTATATATACTCTGATATATCCTGATGTTGGGATACATCAAAAGCATAACGATTGTTCCGGATGTTAAACTATGGACTGGATGGTTATGATACGGGCCAAGTATGAATCAGACCCTTGATTATTAGGCCATAGTTGCCTGGGTACCCCATATGTTAGCTGGGTCTATGCCGTTGGTATAGATCCGCGCTATATCCTGACTGATCAACATG
The DNA here is from genome assembly GCF_009905375.1 of Apium graveolens. Classification (NCBI taxonomy): domain Eukaryota; kingdom Viridiplantae; phylum Streptophyta; class Magnoliopsida; order Apiales; family Apiaceae; genus Apium; species Apium graveolens. The sequence continues at coordinate 240,314,315 of NC_133652.1, read as the reverse complement.
TTATAGTGCATATATTGGTTCTTGTTCCAGTCTTGTTCATCTGGCACTCGCCAGTTATGGCAATTATTATTATTTACAGAAACATATGGTTGTTCGATCCAGCAAATTACCGGTTCAATTATTCTTCTCTCTTTACACTATATATATTGTTGCAAACTTGTTGAGCAATTTTGGCTCAACCTATTTTATTGTTGTTCACCTTGTTTTCAGTTAAGGTTGAGAATGAAACACATTAGAACCCGAATAGTCAAGAAGCAAGTCAAGCTGCGGGACCCTCTAGTTCCAAGAGTGTTTGTCCCTATCCCATAAGAGAGTTTTGAATTTCCAGAGCAGGTGTAACAAGATAAGTGGTAGATATAATTTGAATAAAAGATGTTTAGTTTAAAATTTGAATAGAAAAATGGTTTATAATAAAGAGAGTTCATGAGACAGGTTGTGTAGAATTGTTGTAATAAAGTTGGTATGTCGTTCTTGTTTTCAATCCTTAACCTTGAAAAGATCCTGAGTAGTAGTAGTGCAGGGTAATTATTTATTTATATTATGCTTGTACAGGTTCATTAAGTGGTTAGTGTTAATAATGCCCCAAATCTATATCCTGGATTTGGAGTGTTTTATAGTTTACCTCTATCTGAATTCAATCTACCATTGCCACCAAAAAGAGAAATCCAAGGAAGAGAAGTGTAGGAGTTAAGTCAAACCCACCTCAATTAAAAGTGGTTTCTAAGCCTAAGCCCAAAGTCAATAAGATGATCAACTATCCATCTGTGACATCAAAGTATTCTCAGATATCAATCTTTTCTTGGATGAGCTAGATGAATTAAGGGGAATTGATGCTTACAACAAGCTTCCAGAAAGATTGGTGTATAAATACAAGGGAGGCAAGGAGATCACTTGGCCTTTACACAGAATTCTCAATGAAAGCCACGAGGTTTTCGTGAAGGTGTTCGCTGCAATGAAAAAGGATTTTTGCTTCACCAAAGCTGCCAAATCTGAAGTACTTAGCAAATCAGCAAAATCAGACAAAGCTTTAGAAATTAAATGCACCGCCTAGAGTTTTAACTATTCCTTACAATGGTGATACAGTGTATTTGAGACCTTATTGGATGATGGTTTTCAGAGATGAAAAGGGTGTCAGAAGATTTTTCAGACTTGAAGACCAGCTACAAATATCAAACAATGATACACTCAAAGAAATGCAGAGATGCTGGATCTCAATAATGGAAATGACGCTGAATTCTTCAGACAACTCCAACACCAAATTGAGGAGAATGACAAAAGGCTGAGAAAGAGGACTAGGGGTTCAAGGAAAAAGAAATAATTAGCTCAGACTAAAGGAGCACCTTGAAATGATATGTAACTATACTCAACTTCCTTTATTTAAATTCTATCTGAAGCATTTTGCAATTTATCTACTGCTTACATTCTTAATTTTTATTAGGGTATTTTGTTATCATCAAGTTAACCTGAATTTATGCCTATAATTCTATTAGACATAAATTGGGGAGATTTTTAGGAATATGTTGTATACTTGGTGATAAATTAACAAAACACTCTAAGTAGATAAGTTAAATGATTTTTGTAACCATTATTAGATGGAGTAGCTTGTGTTAAACAAGTTTGTAGCACATTTCTGTATGCAACAAATAGCTTAGTAGTTTAGAAGTTGTAGTGAACTATTAGCCATGTTGACTGCTAGAAAGATATACAAAATAGGTTAGCTAATTGTAAATATGAGATGCCTTGTAATTTTATATAAGTGAAAGAGTGTCAACTACTAAAGGATTCATCATCAACGAATAAACTTAAAGCTTCAACAAATGACTCAAGACACTCTTAACAGATAATCCACTTGAGACTCAACATATAGCTCAATAAGAAGTATCAACTAATAATGCCGGATTCTCAAAGGGATTTAAATAGCAGTTGAAAGTGACTTGATAGTCACATGCTTTGATTGTATACAAACGGAATGTGGCAGCCTGTTTGCAGGTTTTGGAGAACAAAGAAACATTTCCATTTTCATGCTTAACTGAAGATATTCAAAGATGCTAGATAGAGAAATGAAGCAATATGTAAATAGACCTAGATTCTTGTTTTAACAGTTTGGTAGTATATAAATCAAGAGTAGCAAGTGTTTATTTTCAATCAATTGATTGAACAAGTGAAAAATAGGAGTTGAACAGAGAAATAGAAAAACCTACATCTGTTAGGAATTCTCTCTGTTCATATTTGTAAAACACTTGTAAGAAGCTGTGTGCATCCTTGTATCACAGAGTTCTCAAATCTATATATATATATCTCTGGTGGAAAGATGAATCCACATAAAGTTTTTAAACTGTCTTGTTTAATTACTTTGTGTTTGAATACTTACAAACTTTTAATCCGCACTACTACATAGTCATTCATAAGCTATATATATATATATATATTCAAAAGAGATTTTAAAACTTCCAAAAAGAAACCAGAATTACATTCAGCTCCCCTCCTTTTGTAATTCTTTTTTAGATTGTTAGGTTATAACACAATTACTAAGTTTTAGGTTTTACATTTTTCTATAGTACCTTATCTATCTTTTTTCTTGGAAAATAATAAAACATTATTAATTGAGATTATATTATCTACTTCATGATCTTGTTTGGATACAATTGCTTCAATGATGACATAAGTTTCAATGATGTCAAGGAGTCATTCATACTTTTTATACTTGTATAACTGAAGACATTCTTGAAAATATGGCAACTTATATGGGAGCTAGTATATATAGTCTTTCTTCACTAGCTATAGCTTGAGTTTGAGCGTCTTCAAATATCCACCCACATTCAAACCAATATGTGTAGCTTCCTACATCTACGATTTGGGTCAATTTTGAAAGCAAGTTCAAGTGAAAGTTTGGGTATGAAAACTAGTATATGTAATCTTTCTTTAACATCTACGACTTAAGTTAGATCATCATACGTAGCTTGCATAGCTATAGTTTAAACTGATCATTGATACCAATTTATATTAAAACTAATATATATAGCTCATTGCGTCCCCTTGTACCTGCGGCTATGGTTTGAATTGATCTTCTTTCTTGGGATTTATAGCCCACTGACCAAATTTCGTGGATAAATATTTAAGTTAGTCACTTATGTTTATGTTTGCAAGTGATTTTCCTTCCCTAAATTAGTTGAATACCGCTATTATGACTAATCAATATTTCTTATGCACTTGTCAATGATGCGTGGCTTTTAGGATACTCTGGTTGTTTGATCCTTATTAATTTTAGCTTAATCTTCAATAGCTTGCACTTGGCCATGCAATGTTTGAACCCCAAAATCTTTAGATGTAAACTTATTAAGTGCGTGAGTAATGAGTCTTTGGTTACTTCTGGAAATGACAATATGTTCTCGAGACTTCTTGTTTCTAGCTTGTCCCAAGGCACTTCATTTGAAATCATTGAATTTAAAAACTGTACTTTGAAGATTTATTTATTTGATTATATAATAACCCTTTGCAGAGCTTCAGAAGCCTTTCCCAAATCCTCATTTTACTTGATATTCTTACTATGCAACCTAAAGATTGCACTTAATTTTGGGGGCTAAATGATGGACTAAAAATAAGCCTATGGCTACGTACCTACAACTATAGATTGGGATTTGTAACCCATAGCAAACCATGTATAAACAAGTCAAGGCCTACAACCGAAATCTACAAGCTCATCATTAGTTGCCAACCCAGTCCAAATGTAATAAACCCATATCCGAACATGGATATGAACGAGGCCACCTGATATCTATTAGGATATGAAGCGTCTTGTGATATCTCTACGTGGAAGGGAATAGACAATATATATATATATATATGAAAACACTGGAGATAGGGAACAAGAAGGGGACATGGGGAGAGAAAAAAAGCTAAAAAAAGAAACACTTAGCATAGTCTTCTGATAATGGTTGGAAAAAACCCTTCCCTTCGAATTAAGCAGGAAGTTTCTATGACCATCACTCGGGTTCGGGTCGGCTCGTCTCATTTATAAATGAGTCGAGCTTGAACATCATTTTCTGCTGGGTTATTAAATTTTGCTCATCTCTGCTCGTTTTAAAGAAAAATTAAGTCGACTCGGCTCGGACAAAACTCGGCTCAATTCGGCTCTATTTGTTTACAACTCGAAGTCACTGACAATAGAAGGATCCGATTATCACCCTTTACATGCGTGTGTGTTTCTAGGTCATCTTACTTTCATCGAAGGCCCATCTCCATGCCATCCACAAAAACCAAAGAATGCTCTATGATGGCATCAAATTTTGTGGTCTCCCTACGGTCATAGCCGTAGGAACCTTAAATAGAAACGTGACTTTCCTAACTCCCCTTCCCCTTGGTTCTATAAAACCCATTACATAATAAAGGACATACGTCCGCTGAAGGCATGGTGCCTCTTCGGAGTTCGTAAGTCAAAATATCTGCAAACCACAAACGACAAGAGGTTATAACCCAAGACTCAATTTCCGTAGGCCATTGGCCCCACATCTCAATCTTATCCTCTAAACATTACACGTATCATTCACCAGGGTACCATGTCATACTCCTCCCTTCTCCCTGTCTACCACGTGTCGAATAGCCTATAACAGTCACCCCTTATTGAGCTAGGGGACAACTGGCTAAGCATAGGGGGATAAAAAGGAAAAATAAAGGAAAAAGAGAGATAGACATAACATGACAACTAAAAAATATACACTCCCTACGGACCACACCCAGAAACCATAATCATATGCTATCAAATTGGCGCCGCCGCCGGGGAACCAACAAAGAATACTAATCACCAAAACGACATCCCCTCTTTCTTTATCCAACCCCCCCCCCAAAGAAAAATGAGTAACGGATCAGACAACGAATCCCACACTTACGGCAGTTCTTCTGAAACACCTAATAATTCTCCTATGCATAGTATGTTGTCCAACTTGAGGGCTCAGCAGAATTATATGCAACAACAGATGGATCATTTGACAACCCAGATGGATCATTTGACAGCACAGATGGCTGCAAATCAACAAGAAGCTCATCACCCTCAATATTACCCTGAAGCCTTTTCCGGTTCTTACCTTGTAGGACACTTTAGGTCCCCTTCACCTGAATATTCCCAACCAAATTTACAAGACGAATATTCCCAAGGCTCTTATCCTAGCTGCAACACCCTTCGATCTGGAGAACGCCCTCCCCGTAGGGCCCGAAAGACTCCATCTTCTAAATCATCAGGAAATGGTACTTCGCATGATGAAGGAGGATCCCGGTACAGACTGCCTACCCAAGCCTGAAGGGTCAGGAGGTCCCCATATCAACCGAGGAGGGCTCATTAAACTGCTACCCCCATAGAAAGGCAGGAAGACATGATGACTCGCCTAGCCAGGCTAGAAGGTTTATACCCTAGGGCTTCTGCGGACACGGCCACAGGCGCATCACCTATCACTGAAGCTTTGGAAGCTACCCCCGTCAATCTTGGAGTAAAAATCACTGGTTTGGAATTATTCAATGGTACTTCTGACCCGAATGATCATTTAAGTTATTATGAAAACTTGATGATATGTCATAGGTACAACGATATTACCAAGTATCGACTGTTCATTTCAACCTTCAAAGCCTATGCCAGGACTTGGTTCTCAAGTTTAGCCCCCAGGTCTATTAGCTATTGGGAAGAGTTTAAGGTATTATTCCTATCCAAATTCCGTGTTAATACCCCTCATGCTGTTCATATGATATCTCTAGAGAATGTAAAGCAGGAACATGGTGAAACTCTACGGGATTACATTGAGAAATTTGAGAATGTGGCTTCCAAAGTTAGAGAATTAAAGCAGACAAGAGATGTGGATTCTTTCATCCATAATATGAACTATCAAGAGTGCCGAGATTGCTGTAAAGAACTGTGTAATCGGGAGCTTACGGATCTTTTCGAAGCCTATACCATAGTTTCAGCCTATATCGCCACAGACAAAAGAATCCGTGCTTACTAACCTTCGACTAGGGGAGAACTTTCCTCGTCAGGACGAAGTGCCATGCACGTGGATGGGATGGAAGACTTTTGAGGAAGAGGCCAGAGAAATTTCCCTACAGATCAAAGGGCCATACCAAGACAAATCCGAGAGGAACCCAACTTTACCCCGTTAACGCAAACCCCGTCTTACGTACTTCAACAAATAAGAACCAAAGAATTCTTCCAATTGCCCAATCCTATGAGAACACCCACAGAGAAGAGAGATCGAACCCTCTTTTGTGATTACCATGCGGGAATTGGACATAACACAGATGAATGCACCTCTCTCAAATACTTCTTGGAGAGACTAGTGAATAGAGGACTCTTAAATGATTATCTTCCCCCTCGAGACCGTTAGAACCCTCAATAACTGGAAGGTACCGCAAGAGCTGCACCACCCCGACATGTGGTTGATATGATTGTAGGAGGAAATATGATGTATTGTGAAGTCATGCAAATAGATCCACCGCTTCAAGCCTTTCGCCTAAGGGAAGTGTTTGTCGGAATGGTCCACTCACAGTTACTCTCGATATGGCCAACGAAGATGTCAAGAAGGTCTTGATAGATAATGACTCCTTCGCAGATATCATCTTCAAACATGCTCTCAGAAGGAAGATTTTAAGTACTACCCTGGAAGAAATGAAGCTCGAAGACATACAGGGGCCTGTCTACGGATTTGGGAATCATGCCGACCCCGTTCAAGGGGCTATTGACATTCCCACCACCTTCAGAACTTCTCCACAAGAGGTAACTTCCATGTTTAAATATTATGTCATTGACATGGCCTCTCCCTATAATGCTATCATTGGGCAGCCTACCCTGTTCTTCTTAGGAGCTATCATATCTTCCCCTTATATGAAAGTGAACCCTACCCCCATGGGACCTGGTGAACTGATTACTGATCCCATAGCTTTTCAATATTGCTACTCCACTTCTTTAAGCTTGGCTCAGACTCTGCCTAATAAGAGAAAACCCTACGGAGAACCGAAAGATGGAAGTTCCTCTAAGATACCTAAAACTTCACAAGATGAAACTTCGCAAGTATTCTTGATTGTGAGTTTATTCTCATATTCAGAAACTTCTCTAACAAAAGCCGAACTCCATTGTACACCTAAAGTTGAGCCGGGGGAACCCGTGGAAAATATTGAGCTAGTGGAAGGAGATCCCACTCAGTATATTTCTATCGGATCACGCCTTCAGCCCTCTCTAAAGCAAAAACTCATTCGACTCCTGCGGGAATTCCCAGACATCTTTGCTTAGAAGCCTGAAGATATGCCATGCCTTGATGAATCTATCGCTGTCCATAAACTCCATGTCGACCCCAATAAAACCGTGGTCAAGCAGAAAAGGAGGTATTTCGCACCTGAAAGACAGCAAGCTATAGATGAGGAGATCAACAAATTATTAAAAGCCAAGTTTATTTATGAGATATAATTTCCTGAGTGGATATCGAATGTTGTGGTGGTCAAAAAGACTAATGGTAAATGGCGAGTTTGCATTGACTACACTGACTTAAACAAGGCTACTCCCAAAGATTATTATCCCATCCCCACTATCGACCAGTTGGTGGATGCCACTGCTGGAAATGTTCTCTTCAACTTCCTAGATGCATTCTCGGATATAACCAAATCAAGCTGGCTCTCAAAGACGAGGCAAAGACCATATTTATTACCCATCGAGCGGTATATGCTTACCGTGTTCTTCCGATGGGCTTAATGAATGTCGGAGCTACATATCAACGGACCATGAACAAGATATTCTCAAGCCAAATTGGAAGAAATTTAGAGGTATAAGTAGACAACATGATTTTCAAGTCCAAATTTGAAGAAGGACACCTACATGATCTGAGAGAAACCTTCTTAACCATTCAAAATCCTGGCCTTCGATTGAATCCCTCCAAATGCACTTTTAGAGTGGCTAGCGGGAAGTTCCTAGGCCATATGATCAGTGGGCGTGGGATAGAAGTTAACCCTGAAAAAGTTAGGCCTATACTAGAAATGGGCCCCCCAACAACACCCAGGCAGATTTAGTCATTGAATGGATGTTTAACTTCTCTACGAAGATTTGTTTCTAAGTTGGCTGAAAGAAACATCGCCTTCTTCGATGCACTGAAAGGAGTGAATAAATTTAGAGAAGTACAGTAGACGCCTTCGTGTCAAGAAGAATTTAACTCCCTAAAGAGTTACTTATCACCTCCGCCGATTCTCTCCCAGCCTCTTTCTAGAGAACCCCTGTATTGGTATCTAGTCGTAGCCCCTGGGGCTGTAAGCTCCTGTTTGATTAGCGAAGAAGGAGATAAATAGTTTCCTGTGCAGAGACCAGGTATCCCGCTATTGAAAAAATGGCATAGTCTCTTCTGCTTGCTAGCAGAAAACTTCGCCCATATTTCTCAGGACACAACATCAAAGTATACACCAATCAGCCCCTACGGAAGATCCTTCACAAACCATACCTCTCCGGAAGATTGGTAAATTGGGCAATAAAGCTTAGCCAGTTTAACATCACCTACCTACCTCGTCTTTCCATCAAGGGTCAAGCTTTGGACGATTTCTTAATCGAATGCTCGACACCTTTAAAAATTGAAACACTTACGAAAGATTCTTCCCAGTTGGTACATCTACCTCCTCCATGGCTGTTATTTGTTGTCGGATCCTCCACCTCAGATAGCAGTGGAGCAGGTGTCCTGTTGATAAGCCCCGAAGGATTCGAGATCTAGCAATCTATAAGGTTCAACTTCCCTGCAACCAATAATTTCTCAGAATATGAAGCACTTCTAGCGGGTTTACATTTAGCCAAAGCTCTTCAAGTACAACACTTAAAGGCCTACAATGACTCCCAGCTCATAGTCAACCAAGTTCTTGGTGGGTTTACTGCCAAATCCCCTCTAATGATAAAATATCTTGAAGAAACTAGAGCCAAACTCCTAGAATTTCACATTGCCTCCCTTGAAGGGATTATGCGAGAGGAAAATCAAAGAGCCGATATCTTAGTAAAGTTAGCCATAGACGAAGACCACTCACCTTCTACGGGTCTTTACAAAATCTTGCTGACATCTCCTTCTGTAGCTTCTCTGATCGAGCCTGCTTCGAAAATATTAGTACTCTCCTATGGACCAAATTGGATGACTACGATCTACCTTTATCTGCAAGAAGGGATCCTCCCTCAAACTAAAAGGGCTGCTCAATTGCTACATTCCAAAGCTGCTCATTACTCTATTATGGATGATACTCTTTATCGAAGATCTTTCTTAGCACCCCTTCTTAAATGTGTTGATTGTGCAGAGGCAGACCATTGCATGCTCGAAGTTCATGAGGGAATATGTGGAAGCTACTTGTCTGGAGAGGCCCTGGCTTATAAAATCATCAGGAAAGGATACTACTGGCCTACTTTAAGGAGAAATTGCTTAAACTATGTCAAGTCATGTGCCAAGTGCTAGTTTCATGCTTCAGTTCCCAGATTGCCTCCGGTTTTTCCTACGGCTATTTTATCCCCCATCCCCTTTGACACTTGGGGAATGGATATTATAGGACATTTTCCCCCATCCAAAGGAAATATTCAATTCCTTTTAGTGGCCGTTGATTATATGATAAAATGGGTTGAAGTCAAGGCCGTGGCTCAAACGACTTCTGCAGTATGTCGAAAGTTTTTTATGAACACATTGTCACCCGGTTTGGAATTCCCCGTATTCTAATTACTGATAATGGAAGGCAGTTCATTGAATCTGAATTTGAGGAATATCTGACAGCCTACGGGATACAACACCGTAGATCATCTGTGGCCTACCCCCAATCTAATGGCCAATTCGAGGTCACTGATCGAAACCTCCTAGAAAGTTTGAAGAAGAATGTTCAGGATTCAAAGGCACTTTGGGTAGAAGAATTACCAAATATATTATGGGCCTATCGCACTGATACCCGCAAGCCTACCGGAGAAAGCGCCTTTCGGGTCTCCTATGACACTGAAGCTCTCATACCAGTGGAGATAGGAGAATCCTCCTCTCGAGTCCAAGATTATAACTCTCAACTGAATCAACAAGGTTTACGAACCAATATGGATTTTCTCGAGGAAAGAAAAGAAAATGCTCTTATACGGATGGCCAACTACAAACAAAAAACTGCTCTTCACTTTGGCAAAGTACTTCCTCGGCAGTTTTAGATCGGAGATCAAGTGCTTAGAGCCGCTTCAGTTTCTACTCCCTCCGAAAATAAGAAACTAGACCCCACTTGGGAAGGCCCCTATGTTATAACTCAAGATACCCGACCAGGGACTTATCACCTCGCGCAATTATCTGGAGAACCCCTTCCCAACACCTGGAATGCCACTCATCTTAGGAATTTTTATCAGTAAGTCTTTTAACTTGTTGGAGATGTTATGAATGTTGTAAATAGAAGCCTACATTTATAAATACGTTTGCTATGGATATTAGAATGATAGTGTCTCTTACGATTACTACGAAAGCCATAATCGGCCCAGGCTTAACCCTCTACAAAAGCTTACCTATTAAAAAGCCTACATATGCAGTCTACGGCCTGCGGCAGAGGTAATGCCATCTCACAACTATTTGTTACAACACCAATATAAGTAGTTCCTTACCTGCGGCCCGAATAGTTCACTTAGATAAATATTTGTTACAACGCCATTATATGCAGCTCACTGCCTGCGGCCCGAATAGTTAGCCTAAATAACTATTTATTACAACGCCATTATATGCAGCTCACTGCCTGCGGCACAAATAAGTTCGCCTAAATAACTATTTGTTACGAAAACCAACACAAACAGCTTACCGCCTGCAGTACAAATAGTTCGTTTGCATAAATGTTTGTTAACTATCAAATTATACAAGCATCCTTATAGCAGTTTCTCCCTTAAAAAACATTTATTGTATAAGTTGCGATTATTAAAATGCTTACGATACAAACACACGTATTTATAACAAATTATTCGCCTTTTGCTCTAAATCCAAACTATTACTTGGTTACAATTTGCACATGACTTAAATCATTTTTACCACAATAATCGTATATGAAAAATAGAAAAACACGACATATTACTTTATAAATTTAAAACGAAACTTAAACATTAATCCCCTACGGGATATAATTCATCGAATGATTTTTTTTCAAAAATGAACAAAACACTTAAAAACTTAAAAATCATCCCCCACTAAGATACTCAAGCGATAGTTTTTTTCCTTCACCGAAGCTATAATCTCTTGCAGCTCTTTAACCTTCAACTCCAACTTAAGGATTTTGCCATACTGACGACGAATCCTTTCCTGCATCCTGAAAATGGTGGCCAATAACTTTTCCTCCTTTTTCATAGCCTTCTTTCCTTTATCACTTGAACAACTACCTTGGGACTCCATGGAAATGTTTGAGTTTTTCTTTCAAGAAAAAGAAAGGACAAAAAGGCTCATTTTTGAATAAGGTTACCTCAGAAAACCTACTCTTTTTATAAGACAAAGTGACTCTTTACCTCCTTGTATTTAAAACATGGGAATTAATCGCATTAAATAACTCTTCTTGACCCTTTAATATTCCTTCTCCTAGAATTAATACGTTTTATTAATTAGCACAACTTACTAAACTTTTCGTTTTCCTAAATTTTTTGACCATTTATTTAAATTAATTAAAACAAAACGAAAAATATAAAATCAAATCCAACATTCAACACAAAAACTTATTTTGGAATTCCACATAAACCAATTACATAATTAAAACTAATATTACATCATGGATAACGTGGCCTACGGCCCAACGATATCCTCAAGACATTATTCTCATTTTGAAGCCTACAGAGAGCCTCACTAAGCACTTGCACCTGTTCTTCCTTCGCCACAATTGTCTCCCATAAAGACCTGATGCTATCCCTTGACTCCTTCAAATATTCCTCCAACTGAAGCTCCCTTGCAAACTTCCCCCCACTTGAAGACATATCTTTTTACCTACGGACATAGAAAAGTAATAGATGAAGGAGTAAAAGATGAGTCACATCTTCACTACCACACCCCTTTTATAACCCATCCATCACCAACCAACCGCTCCAGTCAACAGATGACTCCTCGTTTTCACACAACTATTCACTACCTCTTGTAAATGAATCCATAATTATTCACTTCCCAAAAACTTTACATTTTCCATAATAATTTACTTCCATTAAAGATCATTTCCTAAAGAAAATGTTTCTGTTTCGATGGGGCAACCTTCCAAGCGGATTCAAAATTCTTCAAAATTCAAAATCCATATTTTAAAATTTGCTTTCTTGAATTAAATCCAAACAAATAAATTATCACAAGCAACAACGATAAGTATTCAAATTCTTAAAAGTCTTAAAAACAAATATCAAACTCCAGCCAACAAAATGCACGAATAATTGTCATAAGTCATACAGGAAATAATACTAAAATACTGCCATCATCCAAATCACTTAGGAGAATACATAAGAAACCGTAGCAAAAAAATAACTGAGAAACCAAAGTTATGAACCCCGAGATCGGACATGTAAAAGTTAATTATTAAGGTATTCTGTCTACACAACTGGAGGGCCCTGAGCCTGAATAGCATCCTCCCCTCCTGCCGTAGCCGCAACCACTGTGTTGGAACCTGGAACTTCCTCTACAACCATCGGATCCACAACTACGTCTTCGGCCCTATGAATAGTCATTTCACCTTCAGCCTCTGACATTCCTCCCTCTTCTGTCGGCTTCTGCTTAGCGGCCTCAGCCTCTTCTTCCTCCTCCATCCTTTTCAGCTCCCAAGCCCGAAAATGGTCCATACTGTGCCGAACAAGATCCACAACATTTCCTTCTCCTAAGAAAGATAAGCAGTCATGAAATCCCTCCTCATGTATCAATCCTTCCTTCTCATATAACGAAGTCTCATACTCTGCCGAAGCCAGGATCCGATCCATATTGTCTTTATAAGTGATAAGAGCCTCCTGCTTCACCCTCTCCAAAGTTTCAGTCACTTTTTGAACTTCTTTTGTCTTAACATCCAACTCTTTCTGCAACCTATCCATCTCCGAATGAAGGCTTGCTGACACCCCTTGCTCTGACTGCAATTTCTCAAGATTTTATTTGTTGTCCTTTTTCAAACGATCTATCTCCTCGCTATTAGACCTAAGAACTTCTTGCAACTCATCATGTTTCTTCTTCATTTCCCTCAGCTGTTCGAGAGCGTCATCCTTAGCCTTTCTCTCGGTCTTCACCTTTTTCTGTTCCACCTTCATCTTCCCCTTGCCTTTTTCCACTCGGTCAGCCAAATCCACCACTCGAGTCCCCAACTGAAAACAAGAAAGGACACACACAGGGATTAAAACAACCAAAATTTTGATGAAAGAAATACAAAAACATGATTCTAGACGTATAATGTTCACAGGAACTCCTAAGGATACCTTTCCCAATAAAGTCTTTGTTTGAGCAATGGTATCCTCATCCGTCTCAAGCACGGTTTTTTACGATCAGTAGATAGAGAGAATACGCTCAATGCTCCTATGGGAGCAATAATCCCTCCCCCTTGGCCAACCAACCCCCCCAGAAAAAATAAACAAAAACAAAGGAAGGGAAAAGAGAAAAAAGAGGACTAATTAATAGTGATGAAAGAAGAAGAGGGGAAAAGAAAGAAAGGAAATAATGATAAATATAAGGCTACATGTGGTAAAACGGAGGTTGGTACATTTCTCCGAACTCTCTTCAGAACAAGGCTTCCCAACACTTGGAACCAAACTCTTCACAGGAATGGCCACTTGTGGATCCTTTCCCCTTCAAGAGAAGGGGCTGAAGCAGCTTCTAGATTGATCAAATCTGCTCCCTTCTTGCTGACATTTGAAGGATCAAGAGTTTTCTTAGTTTTTCTTTCGTCCACCCTGGCTTTCTTAATAGCAGCCTCAGGTCCCTTCATATGAGATTCTGTAGGCCTCTTCCCTCCCACGGATACTGAAATGCCCCTTCAGCTCCAGCTTGTCTAGCGGCAGTACTCGAAGATGCCTCATCACCTCTCTATGAAGCCGTCCTACCTTTTAATTGCCTCTCATGAGCTAATTTCAAAATTTTCCGACGATCCATATGAGTAGGAATAGGCAAATCTTGTAACAAAACTGAAATGACAAAATCTTCCTGTTAATTACCAGAAAAAGGAAGCATCTACTTGAAAGAAAAATAGTCAAAACCCCAAAATATACATAGTATAAAATGACAGATAAACATCCGACACTTACGGTTATGAGTTATCAGAAACTCAGGGTCCCAAATACTCTTAACTGACCACAAACCCTCCTTCTTCCCCCTAAAAAATGGATTGCATAATCATGTTCATTCTCTTCTAACATTTTATACCTCTGCACCGCCCCGACAATCCCATCAGGCCTTTTATACTCCCGCAAATAAGCCAGATGTCCCCCCTTGAACTTCAAGAACTCACCATGCCAACCTTTGTTGGAAGAAGGACCCTGTACCAATATTCCCCCCAGGGATGTAGCCCCCTCCAATGGATCTCCTGCAAAGATTAATAACCCCTTGACCCCTGCATTTTGTGCAAAGACCAGAAAAGGCCTATTGTGGGTTCCAAACCCCATTCGGTACATCTAGCTGTGAAAGCAGTAATTTTCCTCAGAGAATTAGGGCCTAGTTGACCAATAACTATCCTCATTTCACACAGAAGCGTATGTATGAATCGATGCATAGGCAACCGTAACCCCGCCCAGAATGCTTCCAACGGGATTCCAACCCATCATTCCCCTCCTCTATACCACAACCTCTCTCCCTCATTAGGCAACCTTATCTCTTCAGGTATCTGAAAGGCATACCTTACTTCAGCAAGATAGCTGTCATCAAAATTGGGAGGCTTATTGATATATTCCAAATCTCCCAAAAAATTTCTCCAATACTTCATATGAGATAATCCCATATCTCTTTGCCTGATAATAACTAACCTCACCTAAAGACTTAAAATATTTATCTTTCTGAACATCCGAAGGAGTTTTCACAAACTTCTGCTCTACATCTATCCATCCATGATCCCTGACCAAACTTCCCATCGCTATACGTACTCTACTCTTCCCCCTCTCACTTTCTTCCCTCTGCACTCTAGCCAACTCAGCCACTTCTTTCCCCCTCCCTCGACAAATACCAGGAAAACTTGATTACCCTGCTTTCTCTTTTCCACGACCTTGAGATGTGGAAGTGACACCCTTACGAATATGCGATTCCCTAGAAGATTGCCCTAGACCTGTACCTTTAGACACTACCTGCCGAAGGGGACGATCGTCTTCATCTACAGATCCCCTCTTTTCCGAAGATTCATTCCTAGAAGTTTCATCGCTTTCGGTATCCTCCTCCATGATTAGCGACGCGAACAAGGCTTCATTCTCGGAATCTGGTTTACTTTTACCCTCATTCTCTTTCACCACAAACCTCCCACGCTTCCCCATCCCTAGATTACCTACAAACAAAAGAAAAAGGCCCTGTCATTAAATTGGCCATAAAAAGCGAACAAAAAATAAAAATGAAAAATGCACACAACATAATTATAGAATAACCTTTCTTTTACCCATACCAAAATCACATTTCTACGAACTCAACCCCTATCATCAGACTCAATCAGACCATATTCTCCTAATAGCCAAACATCACTCCTCCCCACCATGCATCCGCTAAGAAACCCCTCTTCCTCTTTAAACATCATTAACTTAAACATTCTCCGTTTTCAGAACCCAATTTACATCCTAACCCCTTATAGATATCACAATTTACACACAAATCGAAAAGAATCAAGTACAAAATCAAAACAGAGTTGAAGCAAGTACCTGTTTGGAAATGAAGCAACTATGTGGAGTGAATTGAACAACTTTTCTGAGCCAAAATGAATGAAAAAGAAAATAAAACTGAACAAATGTATATATTTGAAGTTCAGTAACTTCCCCCACTTTCCAAGGAAATAAACCATCGAAACTGTGAAAGCTAATGATTCATGGGACCCACAAAAAGAGAAAAAGCAGGCGCGTGAACCCACTCCTCCTCAAAACCCGTGCCTCTTACAAAGAGACATTTACAGGACACGTCGCCTCCACCTCACACTCTTTAATAAATGGCATAACCGCTCCTATTAACCTCTTAAAAAAGGAAAATCATTATTATCTTTATTAATTAATTAGAATTCATTTAAGAGACTATACTCAGTTCCTCTTCAAGACCGATAGCTTCCTGAAGAAAGTGACACTTATGGAGGGGACATCTGATGGCATTAAATTTGTAGTCTCCCTACGGTCATAGTCGTAGGAACCTTAAATAGAAACGTGACTTTCCTAACTCCCCTTCCCTTTGGTTTCATAAAACCATTACATAATAAAGGACCTACGTCCACCTAAGGCATGGTGCCTCTTCGGAGTCCGTAAGTCAAAATATCTGCAAACCACAAACGATAAGAGGTTATAACCCAAGGCTCAATTTCCGTAGGCCGTTGGCCCCACATCTCAATCTTATCCTCTAAACATTACACGTGTCATTCATCAGGGTACCATGCCATACTCTTCCCTTCTCCCTGTCTACCACATATCGAATAGCCTATAACAATCTACCATGTTAGATATATTTTTGATGTCATGTCTAATGATGATTTGTGTTTAGTTTTCAGATCTTTACTAACAGGACAAATCAGGACTTAACTGGAAATCAGTACTTATACTGAAGTCATGACTTAAGATATCAGAACTTAAGTTATCAGAACTTAAGTTATCAGAAGATATTTATCAGGAGATAATATCAAGACTTAAGGAGACTTTCAGATAAGGAAGGCGGCTGATTGAAGGAAAGAAGATCGAGACTAAAACAAGAAGATATATGCATGAAGAAGAATTCTATGAAGAATAGAATACTTGGAAGAAAAGATAACTAGTTGATATATTTTAGGATGCAGGATCATATTCGATATCAATTAGAAGATTATCTTGTAACTGTGTGTCTATATAAACACAGCATAGGGTTTACACTATATGTGTTATCTTATTCGAGAATATTATTCATTGTAACCCTAGCAGCTCTTGTGATAATTTGTTCATCACTGAGAGAGGAAGGTTCCGTTGTAATACTGTTTTATTAATAAGATTATTCTGTGTTTCATACTTGTGTTCTTAATTCGATTTGATTGTGCTAGACACTGTATTCAACCCCCTATACAGTGTATGTGACCTAACAAGTGGTATCAGAGCAGATCTGTTAACACATATACAGTAAAGATCCAAAACAATCATGTCTGAAGAAACCCAAACTCCAACAAAGCCCACCAAAATAGAAGAAACTCTAAAGACTCAAATCCATAATTGATATGAGACTATTAGGGTTCCCATACTGAAACCTTCTGAGTATCCCCTATGGAAGGTGAGGATGTCTATGTTTCTGGAAGCTATAGATCCAGAATACCTTGACATAATTAATGAAGGACCACATAAGCCAACCAAGCTCTCTGTTGTAGTTGCAGTTCAGCCAGCACAGACTGTACCAAAGGAGAAAAGTGAATATACAGCTAAAGATATCTCATCTATTGCAAAGGATGCAAAGGTAAGACATTTGCTGCATAGTGCCATTGATAATGTCATGTCAAACAAGGTAATTAACTGCAAGAATGCAAATGATATATGGGATGCCTTGGAGATAAGATGCCAGAGAACTGATTCAATTAAGAAGAACATGAGGACTATACTCACTCAAGAGTATGAGCACTTTGACTCAAAACCTGATGAGTCATTAACTGGTTTATATGACAGATTTTTCAAACTCTTGAATCTGTCACTGGTGGATAAGGAATATGATCTTGAAGATACTAATCTTAAATTCCTTGTAGCTCTTCCTGAAAGTTGGGACTTGAAGGAAACTACTATAAGAGACAACTATGCTCTTGATGAAACTACTCTTGATGAAATTTATGGTATGCTCAAAACTCATGAACTTGAGATGAATCAAAGAAGCAAGAGGCATGGGAGAAAGTCAAGGACAATTGCTCTTAAGGCTGAGGAGGATCCCCCTAAAGTGGTTGTCTCAAAGAAAGGCAAAGGAAATGCTCTCATCACAAAGTCTGATACTGAGTCATCAAGTTCTGATAGTGATGAGGATTTAGAAACTGAAAGTCTATCTGAGATGGATGCTGATGAAGAGATGATGAAATTGTGTGCTCTAATGGTGAAGGGTATCACAAAGATAGCTTACAGGAAATTCAGAAGGGGAAAGAAGTTTTCCAGGAAAAGTGGAAGTTCTGATAAGAAGGGATTCAGAAAATCTGAAGGCAAAGCTGGAAAGTCTGACAGAGGAGATTACTCAAATGTTAAATGCTACAATTGTGGTGAAAAAGGCCACATATCTCCTGACTGCAAGAAAGGAAGAGGTGACAAAGGCAAGGCACTTATCACATAGAAGAAAAGCTGGACAGACACTTCAGATTCTTAAAGTGAGGTGAACTATGCTTTGATGGCAAATGCTGATAGCAGTTCCGAAGCTGCTGAGTTAAAGGTACCTCAAAAAACTTATGCTTTTCATACTGATGATATTACTGAGTTGAAAAGATATCTTAAAACCATGTTCATTAGTTATAGAGATCAAACTTTAACATGTGAAAGGTTAACTTCTGAAAATTTGGCTTTTAAGAAAAGGAATGACTATTTAGAAAATGAGTTAGTTATGTTCCATCAAACTCAGAAAGAAAGAGATGATGCTTTTTATGTTAGAGATGAAGTGATAAATTGAATCAATCTCTAAAAACTGAGTTAGAAAAGGAAAGAGAGATTATCAGGACTTGGATTAACTCTGGAAGGATAACTCAGAATTTGTTAAGTAGTGGAAACTGGAAAGAGGGCTTAGGTTATGGAGATGATAAGAATAATAAAGGAACTGTAGAAATTGAGCCTATAGTTGTTAAACAAAAGCCAAAGGTAAATCCTGCTAAGTTTGTAGCTGTAAAGTCCGATATTGATAAATCAGAAGTTAAAGAGAAATTAACTTTTGACAAACAAAAACAGGATAAGCCAACTGAAGTTAACATAGGCTTAATGACAAAAAAGCAGCTTAAGCATAAGCTGAAAGATGTTAAGAATGTAAACATGGTAAAGCCACCTAGGAAAAATAGGAATGGAAAGGAAGGTGTGAATAAAAGCAATGATTATAAGTCTGTTCCTAATGCTCCAAGAAAGAAATGTTATAACTATGGAAATTCTAACCATCTGGCTTCTTTTTGCAGGAAGAATAAAAACCTAAACTCCTTACCTTCAAAATCAGGAGTTAAGAGTCAGTCTGTTAGATATAGGCCACAAAATCCTTATTTTCATTGTGGTAGTTTATGGCATTCCATTTATACTTGTAAGGAATATCATAGTTTGTACTATGATTATTATCAAATAAAACCTTCTTTAAAGAAAGCTAGCATTATTCCTTCTAGTGTAAGTTCTGATGCAAAGTCTGATACTGTAAATTCTGATAAGAAAAATGTTAACATAAACTCTGATGTTAAATCCGCTGCAAATGTTAACAAACTTAATAAGGCCAAAGGATCCAAGCAAGTCAGGGCCCTTAAAACTAATCATTAGTGGTCTTTGTGATTGTAGGGCAACAGGAAAAACATCCTAGTTCTGGACAGTGGATGTTCAGGACATATGACTGGAAATAAAGCCCTGCTATCAGACTTTGTGGAGAAAGCTGGACCAGGTGTTTCTTATGGAGATGGCAATATGGGAAAAACTCTGGGATATGGCAATATCAATCTTGGGAATGTCATCATTGAAAAAGTAGCTCTAGTCTCAGGACTTAAACACAATCTGCCGAGTGTTAGTCAAATCTGTGACAGAGGTTATCATGTGGATTTCTTTGAAGAACACTGTGAAGTTGTAAGCAAATCTACAGGAAAAGTTGTTTAGAAAGGATACAGGCATGGTAACATTTATGAAGCCAAGCTTTCAACAAGTTCTGATGGTTCTGCAATCTGTCTGTTAAGTAGAGCATCAATTGAAGAAAGCTGGGATTGGCACAAGAAACTCTCTCATTTAAATTTCAGCAAAATCAGTATTTGCTCCTGATAGCCTTTGTGATTCATGTGAAAAGGCAAAATAAAGAAAATCTTCATTCAAGAGCAAGACTGAATCTTCAATTCTTGAGCCTTATCACCTACTACATGTTGATCTATTTGGTCCAGTGAATGTCATGTCTATTGCAAAGAAGAAATATGATATGGTCATAGTAGATGAGTTCACCAGATACACATGGGTGTATTTCTTGCACACAAAAAGTGAAACTTCATCTATTTTGATTGATCATGTCAAATAATTGGATAAATTGGTTAAAGACTCTGTGAAAATCATAAGAACTGATAATGGCACTGAGTTCAAGAATTTGATTATGGAAGAGTTCTGTAAAGACCATAGAATCAAGCAGGAATTTTCTGCTCCTGGAACTCCACAGTAAAATGGAGTTATTGAAAGAAAGAATAGAACTCTAATTGAAGCTGCACGTACTATGCTTGATGAAGCAAAGTTACCAACCTACTTTTAGGCTGAAGCTGTGCAGACTGATTGTTTTACTCAGAATGCAACACTTATCAACAAGCCCATATGAGATGGTGAAGAAAAAGAAGCCAAATCTGAAGTACTTTCATGTATTTGGATGCAAGTGTTTTGTTCTTAAGACTCATCCTGAACATCTATCCAAATTTGATCTAAAAGCTGATGAAGGAATTTTTGTTGGATATCTTCTTTCCATAAAAGCCTTCAGAGTCTACAATTTAAGAACAAGGGTTGTCATGGAATCTATCAATGCCTCTTTTGATGATAAGAAGATTTCTGGACTTGAAGATTTCAATGATCATGATCAGCTGAGATTTGAGAATGAAGCTTTAAATTCTGATTCCGTAAATTCTGATAGTCTAAATCCTGATATTGCAAACTCTGATGGGTTAAACTCTGATATTATTGAAATTGTGGTATCTATGCCAAAGGAAAATGCACCTGTGCAGGGGGAGCATATTGAAGATCCAACCACATCTCAAGAAGCATCAGAACCTAGAACAGGCTCTTCAAGTTCTGATTCGTCAAGTTCTGATGGGCCAAGTTCTGATAATTCTGGAAACTCAAATTCTGATTCATCAAGTTCTGATGGGCCAAGTTCTGATAATTCTGGAAACCCAAATTCTGAAGGATCCAACTCAGAGAGCATAATTTCAGGGGGAGCATCAGAAAATGTTGATGGAGACAGCATGGATCATGGGGAGCATCCAGTTCTAGAGATAATCTTCCATCTGCAAGGAAGTGGATTAAGCACATACACCTGACTTGATTATTGGAGATCCTGAAGCAGGTATAAGAACTAGAACAGCAACATCAAATGAATGTCTCTATCATTCTTTTCTTTCTCAGACTGAACCAAAGAAAGTGGAAGAAGCTCTTCAAGATGCTGATTGGGTGCAAGTAATGCAGGAAGAGTTAAATGAATTTGAAAGAAATAAAGTCTGGACCCTAGTGCCAAGACCAAAGAACAGATCTGTTGTTGGTACAAAATGGGTGTTCAGAAGTAAAACTAATAGTGAAGGATAGTGAAGGCATATACAAGGAATAAAGCAAGGCTGGTTGCAAAAGGATATTCTCAATATGAGGGAATTGATTATGATAAAACATTTGCACCAGTTGCTAGATTGGAAGCCATAAGGATATTTTTGGCTTATGCTGCTCACAAAAAGTTTTAAGTCTTTCAAATGGATGTGAAAAGTGCTTTTCTTAATGGAGAATTGGAAGAAGTATATATTGAACAACCTCCACGTTTTGTAGATTCAAAATTTCCTCATCATGTCTACAGACTTGATAAAGCACTTTATGGCCTTAAGAAAGCTCCAAGAGCATGGTATGAGACATTAACTCAGTTTCTTCTGGAAAGTGTATTTAACAGAGGGACAATTGACAAAACTTTATTCTTTCTCAATTATGGAAAAGAATTACTTTTGGTGCAGATATATGTTGATGATATCATTTTTAGTTCTACAAATGACAGACTGTGTAAAAGGTTTCCCAAACTAATGCAGTCAAGATATCAAATGAGTATGATGGGAGAACTTAACTATTTTTTGGGCCTTCAAGTTAAACAGAATGAAGAAGGAACTTTTATTTGTCAATATAAGTACACCATAAATTTGTTGAAGAAGTTTGGCATGCAAGATTGTTCAAGTGCATCCATTCCTATGGCCACTGCAACAAAATTGGATAAGGATACTGGTACATCAGTAGATATTACTGATTACAGAGGTATGATTGGCTCACTACTCTATCTAACTACAAGTAGACCTGATATCATGCATGCCACATGTCTTTGTGCAAGATTTCATGCAGATCCAAAAGAACCTCACTTAACAGCCGTGAAAAGAATTTTCAAGTACCTTAAGGGTACAGCTGATCTGGGATTGTGGTATCCTAGAGAATCAGACTTTAAGATAATAGGTTATTCAGATGCAGATTTTGCAGGATGCAAAATTGACAGGAAAAGCACAAGTGGAAGCTGCCAATGTCTTGGAGGCGGATTGGTTTCTTGGTTTAGCAAGAAACAGAAGTCAATTTCCACATCAACTGCAGAAGCAAAATACATTGCTGCAAGAAGCTGTTGTGTACAGATTCTTTGGATGAAGAATTAGTTACTGGATTATAGGTTAACATATACTAAAATCCCTATTTACTGTGATAATCAAAGTGCTATTGCTATGACAGGTAATCCAGTTCAACACTCAATGACAAAGCACATCAGCATAAGGTACCACTTCATAAGGGAACATGTGATGAAAGGTATAGTGGAATTGCATTTTGTTCCAACAGATCAACAACTAGCAGATATCTTCACAAAACCACTATGTGAAGCTACTTTTACAAGATTGGTAAATAAACTTGGAATGGTTTCAGGTTCTTTCTCTAAATCTGTTTAGTTTATATTCTGGTACATCAGACTTTATGATCAGTATTTACAGATATTACTATTTTTATGTATTATGTGCTTAAATTGAAATTTTCTTAAGTGTTGATTGTTGTCTGATGTAAATTTCTAAACTCTGATAGTGATATGAATATTTCTATGACTATTCAATCCAATGAGGATAACTGTGCTAGATGTTGACCTAGTAGTCTTTAATATACTAAAGATCCCATGTTTGAAGTAATTGTTTATGTGGAAATCTTTTAACACAAGCAAATTCTGATACTAAGCTTGGTTAGGTTTACTTTGTGTATCTTATTACTAAGTCAAAAACTAGAATAGTGCTTCTGATCTGTTAAGTTCTGATGTTGGTAAATCTTATGGATGTACTAAGTGCTGATAAGCCTAACTTATCAAAAGAAAAAAAATATCAGGTACTCCTTTGAGATCTAGAGAAAAATGTATGTGGAAGGGAAGACCCAAGTGCATTGCTGGTATTAAGTAATATGCATTAGAAAGGCAAAATAAATTTTTCTTGGTGACTTTTCACATTCTCTGATTACTAGAGAAATACTATAATAATATCATAAATTCTGATAAGCAGTCGTGACTCACTTACACTGAGAGGCCACTGTAAAAAGGAATTTCAAAAGATGCATAAAATGAGCATAAAACAGTTGAGGTGGACTCATGCATGAACTCATTCTATAGTAGGCTTTAGTCTAATGACAGATTTTAAGCAAAGTTCTTAGTTATGCCTTATTTCTAAGATGTACTGAAGTGAATCAGACTTTACTCTTTGTCTGATATTTAGCTTAATGCACACACTTACACTCCATATGAATGATGAAAATTACTGTGGTGATCAATGTTGTTTTAGATGAACAGTTTAAGTGTCAGTTGCATAAATTCTGAGGACAAGTTTTGATGATTAAGTTTTGTTTTAACCATATCAGTATTTGTGTGAAGAATTACAGAAATAAACATTCACTTTTTGAGTTAAGAAGCCATATTCTGATGACTTTTAAATTCTGATAATAATCAAGTTCTGATGCTGACTTGGCAGTATTTATTCACTTGGTTTTCTTTTAAGTCAATACTTGAACGATTATATTTTTTTCCAGAATATTGGACTATGTGAGATAAAGAAGTAATAATCATTTGTTTAGTAGGAACAGTTTCTTTTTGAAAAACTGAACGTGCAAAGTAATCATTACTTATTTACCGTGCCTATTAACTTTTATTTTAACTGCTGCATGGCTGACAGGTGTAAGGTCTGTTCCACTTCTCAATAACTGTTGTCACGTGGGTTGTCTAAGTAAAAGAGATAAAAGATTTTCAAATTTTTTATTCACATTTCTATTATATTCACTCTCTCTCTTTTTCTTATTATCTCACATGTTTTGACGGTTTTCTATACAGACATTTCATCAAACACCTTTCAGGCACACTTATTTCTCACTTATTTCTGATGGCGCCCAAGGATTTAATTATTGATGGAGCCAAGTTTGTACCAAATAACTATGCTGCAATCTTGAATAAGGATGAAGCTCCATCAAATTTGCACTTTGTGCAAGTTCTCTTATCCAATAGTGAGATTGGGTACGCTTTGACCCAACCTCAAGCTTTTTCAAGCGAACAAGTGCTGACATTTTGGAGAACTGGGCTATTTGATAATTGTGGTGCTACTGGATCACCAAGCATCATTTTTACATCAGGAGATGTTGAGTATGTGGTTACCAGGTCGACTGTTTGCAAATCTCTCCATTTACCTGTAGATTGTACATTCTCTACAGTGGAGGAGCCGGTTTTACAGCAGCTTATGGCAAGTTTGGGCTATGAGCAAAGCTTGGGAAAGCTAGGTCAACTGAAACGATCTTATATCAGAAAGGAATAGAGCTTTTTCTTTGACTGTATCACCAAGGCATTCGCCAATAAATGCTCCAACTTTGATGCTATTCCCATCATGAGTCAGCAAATCGGGTATGCCCTTATCCATCAAATTCATATTGATTTTGCAAGTGTTGTGCTAGGTTTCATAGGGGATAGGATGACAGAAGATAGGAATATAGTCTATTTTGCTAGATTCTGTCAGCTTATATATACTTTTTGTTGTGCTAATGAACCCCAACCAGCCAGTATTTTAATTTCACCCTTTAAGCTTGCAAAAAGGGCCTTTAATGATTTGTTAAATACTGACAATAAGAAACAAGTGCTGAGACCCTTACAGATTCCTCAGTCAGTAAAACAAATCTTGGTAAATGCTGATCCACAAACTTATACATCTGTCTATCCTGATGTCCAACCCATCAACTCATCACAACCAACACAACAACCATCAGAACATACCATCTCTCACCAACCTCAAACTCAACCACAACCTTCAGCACATCCAGTGAAGCCTTCATCTTCAAAACCAAAGAGGACACAGATTGTGCCTCAGTCTCAGCAGAAGAGAAGGAGAATTATTCTGAGAGATGAGTCAGATACTGAGGAACAGGTTCCAATATCAGAACCTGTTGTTGTAGAAGCTGAGAAGATCTCGTCTCAGAAAGATACCGGAACGGGAAGTTCTAGGCCCCTCAAAAGGCTTAGAAAGATAAATTCTGATGATGAAGCTCCCAAAGTCTCTACTTCAGCAAAGAGACTTAAAAAGCAAAGAGCCAGGAGGGCTGTAAGTGAATCATCACACTCTGAAAAAATCCTGGAAGCAGTAGCTAAGGAAGGGGGTCAGGACTGATCCCAACAGAACCTATAGTAATTGAATTACTTCCCACTGCTGAAACAGCTCACAAGTCTCCTATTCAAGAACAAGAGGATATTCCAGAGCAAGTGTCCACACCTCCTGTGTCTCCTATTAATGATCCAGTACATGCTGAAGATCCAGGTACAAGTGATGAAATAGATATTCACAACTTGGTTGTACCTGATGTTCTGTAATTGGAAGCTCCACCCACTCAAGTTACTCTACTAACAACACCACTTTTAGATGCTGATTTCAATGTAGATATTCCAACAACACCAATTCTGAATTTAGATGCTGAAGATCAGATATTAGGTGGACATCAAAATTTGGATGTTGATCAGAACTTAGTTATAGATCAGAATTTAGAGGATGATGTTAAAACCTCTATAGCCTCACATACTGTTATTCTATCAGAGGATGCTGATACTGCAGGCTCTGTAAGTTCTGATGCTGATAATGCTGAAATTACTGGTGAAGCTGCTACAAATGTAGATGCTGATGCAGCTGGTCCATCTGGAAATGCACCTCAACAAGCTCCATGCAAAGCTGATCTAATCAAGAATTTTGTTAGAGAGGATGCACCAGTACCTTGGAGTGAAACTCCTAGAGGAAAGGAGTGGACTAAGGAGTGGAACAAAGTTAATTTTGTTCCTACTGAAAAATTTCTTGCTGAGCACCTGACCAAAGCTGATGAAATGCTGATAAATGATGATTTCAAGGCACAACTGAGAGTTACTGCATTGAGTACCAGGCACCTTCAAGGTCAACACTCAATAACTCATGACAAGGTGAACAAACTTCAAGAATCACTGATCCAGCAAGATATGAATGTAAAATTGGAAAAGAACAGATTTTTTAAGCAAACCTTTGACAGAATTGGGTATATTGAAAAGACTCAGGAGAAGCAACAAGATCATATTTATGAAATTCTAAAGAATCAAGCTTCTCAGCAAACTCAACTCAATGAGATCCAATCCTCAGTGGGATTGCTTGTCTCTCTTCTTCTACCTGCTGATGCCAAAAAGGGGGAGAAAGTGATTAAGTCCAAATGCAAATCTATTCAACCACTAAAGGGTAAGGATGATGGAAATGATGATCAGGGAAACTCTGAAAAGGGTAGAGGTCATGGTCAAGGTCAAGGTTCTTCATCTAGGAAAGCTGAAACTTCTACACAGAGATCAAGCTCTGATGCTGATAGAAGAATAAGTTATGGTAAACAAGTTCTGACAAAGCCTGATGTTCCTATACAGGGTGAAAGTCAAGAATCACAGAAGTTTATA
Source organism: Apium graveolens (assembly GCF_009905375.1). Lineage (NCBI taxonomy): Eukaryota > Viridiplantae > Streptophyta > Magnoliopsida > Apiales > Apiaceae > Apium > Apium graveolens. Next base: position 240,287,364 of record NC_133652.1, on the reverse strand, counting down.
CAGACATTGAAGCTTAAGGGGAAGGAAACAACAGTTTTCTATCAAGACCCTAAGTTACAGAAACTGGATGATGAAATTTCAAAAACACTGTTTCTCAAAGAAAATCCAGGAATGGACTTTGAAAGTCTAAAGGAAGAAGAAGCCAGACTTAAAGAAGAAAATGTCAAATCCAAGTCTAAAGCTTTTATTGTTGAAAAGAAACTTCCAAAGCCTAAGGGAATTGTGATTAAGGAGAAGACAAATTCTGAGGCAACCAAAGCCAAATCACAAGTGGAGGTAGATCCTAGATCCAAGGGCAAAGCAAAAGTTGATGAACCTGTAAAGGTATATATGCCAATCATGGATCTGGAGGCAAAATCTGATGAAGGTACTAGTCTGATTTTGAAGAAAAAGAATATTCAAACAACCTCTGACATAGCTCATGTTGTTCAAAATCAGGACTTAGTAAAATATGAGATTACAGTAAAGCAAGCAACCTCTAACATAGCTCAAGTTAGCTTGATATCACAAGATAAAGAAAAGGAAACCTCTGACATTGCTCATGTTAAACCTTCAAGGATGCTACTACCTGGTTTTACCAAAGCTCAACAATTTACACAACTTTTGAAGACTACATCAAGTGGTTTTGATGCAAGAGTTATTAGAGGAAAGGAAGCTAGAGACAAATCAGGATTGGGTAGTTCTAAAGAGAAGAGAATACACAACACTACCAATGATCCAACTTCCTTAAGTGAACCAGGAGTAGGTGCAACTCCTGAAAAATTGAATCAACTTGAATCTGTACAAATGGTTTACCATTATGTGTTGAAAGAAGATGTCATGTTATACTTTGACAAATGGGAGGGTATTCCAGATTAGGAAGAATGCTATTCGATTGAAGTATTTTGAAGAACTGGAACATGTTCTTTTCTTACTTCAAGTGAAGAACAGATCAACAAATGGTGCTGCCAGTTATTTAAAATCTGATATTCAAAGGCAGAAGAAACTTTACTCTATAAAGTCTGACAGGCCATACTTTCCTAAGTATAGAGATCACAATGGTGATATTGTTGAAATGAAGCCTAATACCGCAAAAATCATCACTACATTTTATGGTATTAAGGGATTTGAATTCAATCTAGAGTCTGATAAAGCCTATATCATCAGACTGGATCAGGATATAAGGAAAGCAAAAATTAATGATCTCAGGGTTGAACTTAAAGATGCAAAAAGGAGGATGCAGAATGAACTTGAATATGCTGAGAGAAGTCTGTTGAAGAACTATCTCAGAACAACTCCTGATATTAAAGAGATCACATACTGAAGCCAAGTCAAAGATCTACAACTACTTAAATTCTGAAGTGCATACAGATTGAAGCTGATATCAAACTTTAAAGATGGTAAAGCTATAAGGACTGTAAGTTGTAGTTATCTAGTTAAATTCTCATGCATTTGTACTTAATGTTTTTGACATCATCAAATATCTGTTAAACTTGTATATTATTCAAATTTACAAGTTGGGGGAGATTGTTAGATATATTTGTGATGTCATGTCTAATGATGATTTGTGTTTAGTTTTCAGATCTTTACTAACAGGACAAATCAGGACTTAACTGGAAATCAGTACTTATACTGAAGTCAGGACTTAAGATATCAGAACTTAAGATATCAGAACTTAAGTTATCAGAACTTAAGTTATCAGAAGATATTTATCAGGAGATAATATCAGGACTTAAGGAGACTTTCAGATAAGGAAGGCGGCTGATTGAAGAAAAGAAGATCGAGACTAAAACAAGAAGAGATATGCATTAAGAAGAATTCTATGAAGAATAGAATACTTGGAAGAAAAGATAACTAGTTGATATATTTTAGAATGCAGAATCATATTTGATATTAATTAGAAGATTATCTTGTAACTATGTGTCTATATAAACATAAAATAGGGTTTACACTATATGTGTTATCTTATTCGAGAATATTATTCATTATAACCCTAACAGCTCTCGTGATATATTGTTCATCACTGAGAGAGGACGATTCCGTTGTAATACTGTTTTATTAATAAGATTATTTTGTGTTTCATACTTGTCTTCTTAATTCGATTTGATTGTGCTAGACACTGTATTCAACCCCCCTCTACAGTGTGTGTGACCTCATACCACATGTCAAATAGCCTATAACAGTCGTCCCCTATCGACCTAGGGGACAACTGGCTAAGCATAGGGGGATAAAAAGGAAAAACAAAGGAAAAAGAGAGATAGACACAACAAGACAACTAAAAAATATACACTCCCTACGGACCACACCCAGAAACAATAATCAGAGGCTATCACTCTACTGGGCTACAACTATGAACCAGACCATTTCAATTTATTTTTAGAGTCTGCAGTGTTTATAAAAACTTGATTAAAGTGTTGAGGTATCAAATAATCAGATGTATAATGGTTTGAAATCTAATATCCAAAAATGACAGCAAACAACTAAACATTGCAATGACAAAGAAAATTAAACCATACAGCTTCGTGACTCATGAATGCTCCCGAGTCCTGATAATTATGTAAATCAATAACAACTAAACAGCAAAACATTTTGAATAATGACACCTCTTTTAATCAATTGGCTGCATGTGATAGATTAAGAACCTAGTACCCTGTTTTGATAAAGCAAAAGATTTGTTTGATGAGATGAATAAGAAAGGAAACACAGCGGTTATATATGTATCACTAATGGAAGGTTTGTGTTATTTAGGGACATTTAAAGAAGCGAATAAGTTGATGTTGGACATGGAGTAATAAGGGAGGATACCTCTGATTGGTAATTATGGTGTTTTGATGAGTCATATTGTAATGAACGAAAAATTGGAGGAAGTTACAGATTCGCTTTTTGCAGTAAAGGAAAGGCGAATTAGGCAAGACACGGTCATATACAACGTTTTATTTACCTACTTGTTTAGGGGTGGAGAGACTACGGACGCTTTTAAGTTCTCGGTTGAAATGTATGTTGAAAGATGTGAGCTTGTGTCATTTCCGAAATGGTTATAATATAATTAAAATATATGGACCTCATGTATTCATATTAAAAATATCAATTAAAATAGTTCATATTGTCACATTACCTATGCCAGATCATTTGAAAAAAATTGACACCCAATCCGGGAGCTCTAACACTACTTTTTTGCTTTTTAGAGGAAGAAATGGATAAGAGGAAGTTTATTGTTAATTACATAACATGGGTATCTCAAATTAAAGCTGTTGGTGAAAAAGATGAGACTACAGTTATGCTGGTAAATGAACTTATATGTGTTGGATAATGTGTTATCTTTGTTAAAGTTTAAGTTATACTATCAAAATGACATCAGTGATTGATTCTCTTAAAGTTCGAACGAAATAGAAAAGGCCAAAGGGTACACGATACCAATGTTGTTTGTACAACTATGCAAGCTCACTGGCTTTTTTAGCTTTGCAATAAATTTGGAATTGTGCCTATGGTTCAGAATTCTGAGTACCTTGTGAGCTCTACTTTGATCTACACCGATCCTAACCTATACTACATGATCCACAACGTAGCCTAGTGCATACCCGTTAAATTTCTAAATTCCATTTCTCCATGATGCCTCAAAACAATAATATTACTTTGGGTTTCATTAGTTAAAATTTGACTGTGAATATTAATATCATACAAAAATATATGTATCACGCAAAAAGAAATGTCCAATTTTCATTTTGCCCCCAGGCTCTTTTACAATGGTTTGGCCCTGCAACTATTTCGTGTTACATCACTTTCTTCTTTTGATCCTAAAAATCATGATAACTATATTACAAACTGTTGTGAAAGGAATTTGATACAACATTTATTGAGATTGTTGCTGAAATAACGGAAGAATCATGGAGATTTAGGCCCAAAATCGGGCTTATCGTAAAAACTCAGATGTGTTCGTGGCTGTGTTTGGACAGAATTTGCAAGAATTTCGAGCATGGTGGCGGAGTACTTTCTACTCAGCCATGGGGGGTTCCCGGAAACGGTCTCACAAAAGTTCCACCATGTGTTTTGGTAGAGAAAGTGAGTGTCCAAACTCTGCAAATGGCCTACAAAACATATATTTATAAGAGTCAAGTCCATATGTAGTTCTATAGCCTTATGACTCCCTCATAATGGGCTGGTCACATTTTACTCAATCTCATAACAGCCTCTAGCCCTTATCCAACTAGGTTTATGCTAAATCCAAATAGTCATTCCCCTAGTATGCCACTAGAATTCTTGTTTATCCATGTAATTATTGTAATTATCCATGAGATATATGTAGATTACATACATATATCATGTATATCCATGTTTTCTAAGTTATAGGTATTTATTACGATTCCAACTCTCTATTCTTTGCTAGCCAGGAGTTGTGTCCTAGTAGAACACTACCTCTATAGGCTTCTCACCATATCAGGATAAGTCCGTGTAGGCTTCTTACCATATCAAGATAAGCCCGTGAAAAATTCTCACTATATCAAGAGAAAGCCTGCAAAATGTAATTCTTAACAAACCCTGGGGCCTGGCTTAATACAAGAATCCTAGGGTAATGGCTCATCTATAAAAAACTTATCTTATTGCCTTTTATGTTAAGCCTCATAACATGCCCTAACAAATATCTCAATACCCCTATCATACCAGCCCACTTAGGTCCATGTTCCCTATTTTAACACGTAGCAAGCCCAATTCATTGTACCAATTCAACACATTCCTTTATGGGCCATAAATTCATCCCAAGCCCGATTTTAAGCATTACAACTACGCCCCGGTTCCTCGCAGCAATTGAATGCAAGAAGAACCTATATAGCACAGGGTCCAATCCTTCTTTACCCTTCTTTGAGAAATACATAACTTTGGCATTTGGCTTTCAAGCTTACATGAGCTAACCCGGTGTAAGAAACAATAAACACAATGCCTCAACATATGTACCTCAATCTGAATCCTTAAATGAAATCATCCAATACACTTTAGACCACATATTTCCATGTCAGTTCCAATATAGAGCTTCTTGGCCTTTTTAGTTTTATCCTTTGGTTTCCAGCCATTTCCTCAAAATCCATGAACTGGCCTTCCAAGATATTCAATTTTCCTGTAAAGTCGATATTTAGGTGAAAATCCTTTATGAGTGAAACCCAGAAACTCCCATTTTTTCAAATAGGCTTGATGTATCCATAATCTTGGGCTGTCAAATAACTTAAAAAGAGTGATTAGTAGTATGAGCTAAATAGCTCTTATATATGCATGAAACTCGTATATATAATGCAAGCACAATTATGCAAGTATGAACATGAGAGTGCGAATAATTTTGTAAAACTATAGATATACATATATGTAGCTGCCTCAGCAATCGGGATGAACCTTAGTGAATGTACATTTCAAGACAAAACTGAATTTTTCAGAGGCTTCCATGTTTTCATCACATGGCCTCTTAATATATTATTTAGTTTTTAAGGAATTCTCCCTTGATGCCCAGCACCTGTGGGACTTTCAAATCCTGCCCATATTATATGAGACTTTTTCGGCCTTCCAATGTTCCATGGGGCTATTTGAGTTTTTTGCGGGATAGACCAAGGGAAGGCCATGGAGAAACCCGTTTATCAATTGTTGATATGTCCTTCCAAATGGTTGTATTATGGGGCATAGAGCGTGCCTAGGTATCTTCTTGAAATCTTCGGCCAACAAGTTTGAAAATATATTATAACCCCATGCTTAATATAAGGAAATAAATATAATATAATAATCCCATACATATAAACCCATGTAAGTTTTATTCCTTGAGAACATACGATATGCATATTTCGAGAAACATGTCCACATGTAAGGCAAAATAAGGGATATGAGGTGTAGCCTAGTAATAATTAATTTCCATATATACACATAAAGTATTCATGATACTGAATACGTAAAAGTGTGATAACTTATCTCATTTCAATGGATATCAGGGTTCATTCATGATAACCCATGCGGTTGAAGTCTCTTCCGGGGTGTTCCGTTGGTAAAAGCCTATTTTCCATCATATTAGCCCTTCTGTGGTGGGATATTAAAGAGTTGATCTACCCCCCAAACCAATAACTTTCCTTTCCCATATGACATTATTCTCCAGCCCGTACACAATTATCGTGGGGGGTAAATTTGAGAATCGTAAGAAATACCACTAACCGTGCTGTTTGGGGAAATCATACATGTTATAGTATCCATTATTATGGGTGAGTGCAAGTGCATGCTTATCTAATTATAGGTGAACATCAATGAACTTGTATCAATCAAGTAAATGCTAAACAACCAGCATTCATTATGTGAATTCCAACTAGCCCGTAGCTCGTAGGTAAATGTCAAAAACCCCAAGCCAACTAGTGAATACAAAGTATGAGTTCTTGTTCAGCGGTGAGGATAATCTTGATGCCTCATTTTTGTAATCCCAATCTCGCAAGCCTCAGCTCTACAAATTTCCTAGGAGCAACTAGTCCGACTACCCCCAAAAGAGAAGTTGACGTCGAATGGATTAACCGTCATCTGACCCTGAATCTCATTCCTCAAAGTGGTTGAAGCTTAATTCCCAAAAGTATGGCGATCTATTCCTCATAGAAGTAGTTGAAAGGGTGAAATAGTTGAAGGCTGATGTAAAGGACAAATATACTAAAAATAAGAAGCTCTCATTGGCCTGCTAATGAAGTTTCAAGTGTGAAGCTTCAATATAAAAACTTTTTATTTAAAGTCCTCGCTTCTTGGATCACCCTTAAAATACACTAGTAGGACCATACATGCTTCCCCTTAATAAGAAACTTCATGCTAGCATAATTTGTTTGCTTGCTTGTAGCATAACATGCTTCCATATTATCCCGGGGTAGCCTCATAAGTATCCTTATATTCACGTTGAACCATATAGCTACTGCCCGAGGGTCCGACCGTATGTATGTCCGGTGTAAATGTGGTTCTGTCAACTATCGTAGATATTTTCCACGGGTATACCAATTTTAAGGTTGCGCCTGGTAGTTGTAACCCTGAATTTCCTTATTTTCCAACCTGTGTATAATACATACACATGTCATATCCATTTCATGTGCAATCTACACATGTTCCTTTTTTTATTTTTCACTAATCCAGTTTCCCTAGAGTTAACATGAAACCATCCCAAGGGCTTCACACACCTACATTCCCTAGGATCCGCATGAACCTTAAATAAAGGTTTTCCACCTAGAATTTAAGTGTCCAACCTCTGCAAATTGAATGTAAGAGACTGTTAGTGTATACTGAAAATATTTATTTGAAGTATGTACATTTATTTCTGGCCAGTTTATTTGAGAATCATTTGAATGTTTACATGTTGTCTAATATTATATAGTGTGAACAATCTAGTATCAAATGGGATACAGAATATTAGATTGTTAAATACGGTTATATAATATAATAAGGTTCACAGCACAGGTGGTGTTGGACAATCCACTAGTATGGCTGTAGTATTATTTAGATTAGTTTATATTGACTAATAAATAATACTAGTATACTTTGTGTATATTGAACAGGATCAAATTTAGAATTGTTCCCTTAATACTGATTAAGAAGGAGAACTAAGATTCTATGTTATTATTAATGCTTAGGTTCTTAATCCGGAAATAGTAATTGACACGTGTATATTATTTACATGCTTTGATTTATATATGAAATAATTCTTTTGAATTATATCATTATATTTTGGGTGATGAAATTATATACATGGTGGATATTATTTATTGAAGGAATCCATGTCCTGATAATATTCGGGTTAATGATGTTCCCTTGAAAGCTCAAAAAGATTTAATTATGTGAAACCCTGCAGGTGGAATTTATTCTGGCATAATTAAATAAAGGTTGAGTGGATGATCAAGGATAAAAGATATTAATTAAATAAATTATCAGTAATTTATTTAATTAATGGACATATGATATTTTAAATATGGGGAATTTAATAAGCAAATAATATTGGAACCGAATTAATTAAATTACGATATTAGGAAAGGTAGTGCAAATATTAATTCTTTAGTGGATTGAATTAATATTTAATTACATTGGGCTAGGCTCAAGATGTAATTAGAAGGCCCAACCAAATTATCCATGGTCCCTATTGTAGCCTATATATATTCGTATTCTCTTCTTGCTTGGAATTGTGTGAAAACATATTGTAGCCACCAAGGAGCAAGAAGAGAGGATAACTTGAGAAGACGGAGGCCACACTTCGCTCAAGGGAATTTGGGAATACAATAGAAGAGCATGGAATCAACCATTAACAAGGTAATCCTCTTTTCGTAATCTTTATCGTAAAACGTAGTAACACCCTAAGTCCGTGGTTCCCAACAATTGGTATCAAGAGCCTGGTAATGGGTTCTACGTTTTATGATATAATGTCCATGTCGTAATTATACATGCGTGTATATAGTGTTTTGCTTGTATTGTTTTTGATGCTGGTTGTTAATCCACTATTATGGCCATGTATCTTTTAATTATGTGTTTGGATCCCACGTGGTTTAATCGTGGTTAATTTTTGTTTTGGTTTCCACGTGGTTTAATCGTGGTTGTAATTTACACGAGGGTTGATCGTGTTAGAATAGATTTTACAAAATTAGTTTTGTATTAGATCTATTTTTTTTTGAAATTGTTCCGGGTATTTTGTAATAGTTATGTGCGATCGAAAATCAATTCCGGTAGTTTTTTGTTCCGCTGTGCGATTACAAGGGGCTGCTGTTGATGTTTGGATCGAACAAAATCAAAACAAAACTCACAGAAAAGCAACAGGCGCGTACGCGCTGCGGCCGCTGCGGCAGGTGGGGCCGGTGCGGCAGCTGGGACTGCTGGGGCTGCTGCGGCAGCTGGGACTACTGGGGCTGCTGGGGCTGCTGGGGGCGCGCTTGGGGCAGATTTTTTTTTGAGAGCTGGATTTTTTTTCAAGGGCCATAATAGTGGAAAATTTATTTTAATTTATTCCATTAAATTTTAATTATTGCTTTAATTTATTGATTATGTGTGTCATTAATTATGTGTGTAATTCTTTTAAAATTACATGTTTAACTTAATTAGGACGACATGGACATAAATTTTATTTATTGCTTTATTAAATGTTATATGTTGCTAAAATTATGTGTGTATTTTGAATGCATGATTAGACATAATTATAACAACATAGGGCCCCATTTAATTTTAAAATTCCTCAATTTTAATAAAAAAATCTAAGTGGGAGAGGGAATTAATATGAAATTAAATCCCATGGTCTCCATTATTGGTTGTGGGTAATTTAACATATTTTAATTTTATTTTGTGATGAATGTTTTGATTAAATTCTGTTGATTTGAGGAAAAAACTGAGGAACAGATTCCCATACCAGAACCTGTTGTTGTAGAAGCTGAGAAGATCTCTTCTCAGAAAGATACTGTAACTGGGTGTTCTAGGCCTCTCAAAAGGCTTAGAAAGTTAAATCCTAATGATAAAGCTCCTATAGTGTCTCCACCCTTGCAGAAAATGAAAAAGCAAAGAGCTCGCAGGGACATACTTGAGTCAGATTCAGAAGAAAATAAAGCAGCTAAGGAAGGGGGTCAGGAATCTCTGATCCCAACAGAACCAATTGTTATTGAATCACTTCCTTCTGCACAACCAGAAACTGCTCAAGACAGAGTGCCTACACCTCCTGTGTCACCAATAATTGAACAAGTACATACTGAAGACCCAGGTACAAGTGCTGAAATTGATATTCATAACTTGATTGTGCTTGGGGTTCTGTACTTGGAAGCTCCAGCAACTCAATTCACTCCGCCAACAACACCAATTTTGGATGTTGATCAGAACTTGGATGCAGATCAGAATTTAGAGGATGATGTTGAAGTCTCTATAGCCTCACATACTGCTATTCTATCAGAGGATGCTGATACTGCAGGATCTACAAGTTCTAATGTTACCAATGAGGATATTACTGGTGAAGCTGCTGCTAATTTAGATGCTGATGCAGCTGGACCATCAGGACATGCACCTCAACAAACAGTTAATAAAGCTGATTTAGTCAAGAAGTTTGTTAGAGGGGAAGCACCAGTAATTTGGAGTAAACTCCTAGAGGAAAGGAGTCGACTAAGGAATGGAACACAGTTAGTTTTATTCCTTCTGGAAAGATTCTTGCTGAGCATCTGGTAAAAGATGATGAAATGCTGATAAATGATGATTTTAAGGCACAGCTTAGAGTTACTGCATTGAGTACTAGGCACCTTCAAGGTCTACACTCAACAACTCATGCCAAGGTGAACAAAATTCAAGAAACCTTTATCCAGCAAGATATGAATGTGAAACTTGAAAAGAACAGATTTTTCAAGCCAGCCTTTGACAGAATTACCTACATTGAGAAAACTCAGGAGAAGCAAGAAACTCAGATTGATGAAATTCTAAAGAATCAAGCTTCTCAGAAAACTAAACTCAATGAGATCCAATCCTCGGTGGAATTACTTGTCTCTCTTCTTTTACCTGCTGATGCCAAAAAGGGGGAGAAAGTGATTAAGTCCAAATGCAAATCTATTCAGACACTGAAGGGAAAGGATGATGGAAATGATGACCAGGGAAACTCTGATAAGGGTAGAGGTCAAGGTCAAGGCAAAGGATTTTCATCAAGTAAAGCTAGAACTTCAAGTCAATGAACAAATTCTGATACTGGGAGAAGAATAAGTTCTGATACTGGTAAAAGGATGAGTTCTGGTGAACATCTGGAACTTGATGAAGAAATTTCAAAGGAATTATTTCTTAAAGAAAATCCTGGAATGGACTTTGAGAGTCTAAAGGAAGATGAAGCAAGACTCAAAGCAGAAAGTGTCAAGACAAAATCTAAAGCTTCTATTGTTGAAAAGAAATTTCCAAAGCCTAAGGGTATTGTGATAAAGGAAAGAACAAATTCTGAGGCAACCAAAGCCAAATCACAAGTGGAAATAGATTCAAGGTCCAAGGGCAAAGAAAAAGTTGATGAACCTGTAAAGGTTTATATGCCAGTCATGGATGAAGAAATAATTGATGATGAAGATGCTAGTCTTACTCTGTTGCAAAAGAATATTTCTCAAATAACCTCTGACATGGCTCATGTTGTTCAGAGTCAAGATGTAGTAAATTCTGATATGACAGTGAAGCAAGCAACCTCTGACATAGCTCAAGTTGACTTGATATCAGAAGTTAAAGAAAAGGAAACCTCTGACATTGCTCATGTTAAACCTTCAAAGATACTCCTACAAGGATTCACCAAAGCTAAAAAGACTCAACCTTTGAAGACTACATCAAGTGGTTTTGAAGCAAGAGTTGTTATAGGAAAGGAAGCAAGAGATAAATCTGGATTGGGTAGTTCCGATGAAAGGAGAATACACAACACTACCAATGATCCAACTTCCTTAAGTGAACCAGGAGTAGGAGAAACTCCTGAAAGATTGAATCAACTTGAATCTGTATAAATGGTTTACCATTTTGTTTTGAAAGAACATATCTTGTTATATTTTATGACAGATGGAAGGGTATTCCATATCAGGAAAAATGCTATTCCATTGAAGTATTTTGAAGAACTGGAACATGTTCTATTCTTACTTCAAGTGAAAAATAGATTAACAGATGGTGCTGCAGGTTATTTAAAGTCACAAATTCAAAGACAGAAGAAGCTTTACTCTGTAAAGTCTGACAGCCCATATTGTCCCAAGTACAGAGATCACAAAGGTGATATTGTTGAAATGAAGCCTAACACTGCTAAGATCATAACTACTTTTCTGGGTTATAAGGCTGTGAAATTCAATCTAGAGTCTGACAAGGCATATCTGATCAGACTAGATCAGGACATAAGAAAAGCTAAGATAAATGATCTCATAGCAGCTATTTTTCAAACTGGTGAAGATACAGCTGAATTTATAAATGCTAAAAGGAGGATGGTTAATGAACTTAAATATGCTGAGAGAAGTCTTTTAAAGAACTATCTCAGAATAACTCCTGACATCAAAGAGATCAGAAATTGAAGCCAAGTCAAAGATCTACAACTGCTTAAATTCTGAAGCGTATACAGACTGAAGTTGTTATCAGACCTTAAGATGGTAAAGCTAAAAGGACTGTAAATTGTAGTTATCTAGTCAAATTCTCATGCATTTGTACTTAATGTTTTTGACATCATCAAATATCTATTGAACTTGTATATTATGCTAATTTACAAGTTGAAAGAGATTGTTAGATATATTTGATATGTCATGTGTAATATGATTTGTGTTTAGTTTTCAGATCTTAACTAACAGGACAAATTAGTACTTAACTGGAAATCAGTACTTATACTGAAGTCAGGACTTAAGATATCAGAACTTAAGTTATCAGAACATAAGTTATCAGGAGATATTTATCAGGAGATAATATCAGGACTTAAGGAGACTTTCAGATAAGGCAGGCGACTGATTGAAAGGAAAGAAGATCAAGACAAATGTAAGAAGAAATATGCATGAAGAAGGAATTCTATGAAGAATAGAATACTTGGAAGAAAAGATAATTGATTGATATATTTTAGGAAGCAGAATTATATTTAATATCAATTAGAAGATTATCTTGTTACTGTGTAGTATATAAACACAGGCATAGGATTTACACTATATGTGTTATCATTATCGAAAATATTATTCATTGTAACCCTAACAGCTCTCGTGATAATTTGTTCATCACTGAGAGATGACAGTTCCATATTGTAACAGAGTTTATTGTGTTGAATAAAATCTATGTTCTATAATTCGATTTGATTGTAGTAAACACTGTATTCAACCCCCTTCTACAGTGTGTGTGACCTAACATCCTGTACTCAACAGACAGATTGCAGAACCATCAGAACTTATTGAAAGTCTGGCTTCATAAATGTTACCATGCCTGTAACCTCTCGAAACCACTTTGCTTGTAGAATTGCTTACAACTTCACAGTGTTCTTCAAAGAAATCTACATGATAACCTCTGTCACAGATTTGAGTCACACTTAGCAGATTGTGTTTAAGTACTGAGACAAGAGCTACTGTTTCAATGATGACATTCCCAAGATTTATATTGCCATATCCCAGTGTTTTTCCCATGTTGCCATCTCCATAAGAAACTCCTGGGCCAGCTTTCTCCATAAAGTCTGATAGCAGGGCTTTATTTCCATTCATATGTCCTGAACATCCACTGTCCAGCACTAGGATATTTTTCCTGTTACCCTGCAATCACAAAGACCACTAATGGTTAGTTTTAAGGACTCAGACTTGCTTGGATCCTTTGGCCTTTTTAAGTTTGTTAGCATTTGCAGCGGATTTAATTTCAGAGTTTATGCTAACATGTTGTTTATCAAAACTTATATCAAACTTTGCATCAGACTTTACACTAGAAGGAATTAAAGTAACTTTCTTCAAAGAAGGTTTTATTTGATAATAATCATAGTACAAACTATGTTATTCCTTACAAGTATAAATGGAATGCCATAAACTACCACAATGAAAACAAGGATATTATGGCTTGAACCCAACAGACTGACTATTAACTCCTGATCTAGGAGGTAAAGAGTTTATATTCTTATTCTTCCTGCAAAAAGAAGCAAGATGGTTATTGTTTCCACATTTATAGCATTTCTTTCTAGGAGCATTAGAAACAGGCATATAATTATTGCTTTTGTTCACACCTTCCTTTTCATTCCTATTTTTCCTAGCTTCCTTTACCTTGTTGACATTCCTAATCTCTTTCAGCTTATGCTTAAGCTGCTTCTTTGTCATTAAGCCTATATTAACTTGAGCTGGTTTATTATGTTCTAATTTATCAGAAGTTGATTTCTCCTTAACTTCTGTCACAGACTCTTTCATCTTTCCAGAATCAGACTTTACAGTTTTAGCTACAAACTTAATAGGATTTACCTTAGGCTTAGCAGTCTGTTTAACAACAATTGGCTTAATTTGTTCAGTTCCTTTTTCACTTTTATCATCTCCATAACCTAAGCCCTTTTTCCAATTTCCACTACTTAATAAATTCTGAATTGATCTGCCAAAGTTAGTCCAAGTTCTGATAATCTCTCTTTCTTTTTCTAAGTCAGCTTTTAGAGATTCATTCAATTTTAACACTTCATTTCTAACATATAAAGCATCATCTTTTTTTTTTCTTAGTTTGATGAAGTAAAACTAACTCCTTTTCTAAATAATCATTCCTCTTTTTATAAGCAATATTTTCAGATGTTAATCTTTCACATGTTAAAGTCTGACCTCTTTAACTATTAAACATGGTTTTAAGATATAATCTCAACTCAGTAATATCATCAGTATGAAAAGCATAAGTTATTTGAGGTTCCTTCAATTCAGCAGTTTCAGGGCTGCTGTCAGCATTTGCCATCAGGGCATAGTTCACCTCATCTTCAGAATCTGAAGTGTCTGTCCAGCTTTTCTTCTTTGTGACAAGTTCCTTGCCTTTGTCACTTTTTGCTTTCTTGTAGTCAGGAGATATGTGGCCTCTTTCACCACAATTGTAGCATTTGGCATTTGAGTTGTCTCCTCTGTCAGACTTTCCTTTACCTTCAGACTTTCTGAACCCTTTCTTATCAGAACTTCCACTTTTCCTGAAAACTTCTTGCCTTTTCTGAATTTCCTGTAGGCTATCTTTGTGATACCCTTCACCATAAGAGCACACAATTTCATCATCTCTTCATCAGCATCTATTTCAGATAAACTTTCAGTTTCTGAATCATCATCATCAGAATATGATGACTCTGAATCAGACTTTATAATGAGAGCCTTTCCTTTGCCCCTTTTTGAGGCAACAACTTTAGGAGATTCCTCCTCAGCTTTAAGAGCAACTGTCCTTGACTTTTTTCCATGCCTCTTGCTCCTTTGATCCATCTCAAGTTCATAAGTCTTGAGCATACCATAAATTTCATCAAGAGTAGTTTCAGTAAGGTCATAGTTGTCTCTTATGGTAGTGGACTTCAAATCCTATTTTTCAGGAAGAGCTAAAAGGAATTTTAGATTTGAATCTTCAAGATCATATTCTTTGTCCACCAGTGACAGATCATTCAAGAGTTTGACAAACCTGTCATAAAAGTCAGTTAATGACTCATCAGCTTTTGAGTCAAAGTACTCATACTCTTGAGTGAGTATAGTCCTCCTGTTCTTCTTGATTGTATCAGTTCCCTGGCATCTTGTCTCCAGAGATTCCCATATCTCCTTTGCAGTCTTGCAATGTATTACCCTATTTGACATGACATTATCAATGGCTCTATGCAGTAAATGCCTTACCTTTGCATCCTTGGCAATAGTTGAGATGTCTTCAGCTGTGTACTCACCTTTCTCCTTTGGTATGGTCTTTGCTGGTTGATCAGCAACTACAACAGAGAGCTTGATAGGCTTATGTGGTCCTTCATTAATTCTTTCAAGGTATTCTGGATCTGTAGCTTCCAGAAACATAGCTATCTTCACTTTCCATATGGGATACTCAGAAGGTCTCAGTATGGGAACCCTAATAGTCTCATATCCACTGTGGGTTTGAGTCTTTTGAGTTTCTTCAGTTTTGGTGGGCTTGGTTGGAGTTTGTGCTTCTTCAAACATGATTGTTTGGATCTTTACTGTATGTGTGTTAACAGATAAGCTTTGATACCAATTTTTAGGTCACACGACACTGTAGAAGGGGGTTGAATACAGTGTTACTACAATCAAATCAATTTTGAACACAAGTAACAGTAAACAGATATATTCAATATAATAAACTCTGTTACAATGGAACTGTTCTCTCTCAGTGATGAACAAATATCACTAAGAGCTGCTAGGTTACAATGTATAATTTTCTCGATAATGATAACACATATAGTGTAAACCTAAAGTCTGTGTTTATATAGTACACAGTTACAAGATAACTTCTAATTGATATGGAATATAATTCTGTCTCCTAAAATATATCAATCAGATATCTTCTACAAGTCTTTCAGTCTTCTAACTATTTCCATGCATATCTTCTTTTGTTTTAGTTTCGATCTTCTACTGTAAATCAGCTTCCTTCCTTAACTTTAAGTCCTCCCGCACTTAAGTTCTGAGATGACCTTAAGTTCTGATATTAAGTTCTGACTTCCAGTAAGTCCTAATTTGTCCTGTTGTTCAATTCTGAAAACTAAACACAAATCATATTAGACATGACATCTCAAATATATCTAACATATACTACTAAGTGTTATGTGAATATTCTATGATTATACTCGTGTATATAAGTTAAGCTTTAATACGAGTTAGGATAATCATTAGACGTTCAGGGAACGTCGAGTGCGAATAAGTATCTAATTAGGGATTATATTTTGGATTGTAAATTCAGATAGCGGAGGCATTCAGGATTGTAGATTCAAATAGTGGAGGCATTCAGGCCAGAAAAGGGAAAGGAAACTTAGGTGGTAGTAGTTCAGCTTCAGTAGTTTAGTTTCAATTTCAGTAAAGCAGGAAAGCAATTTAAGGCAAGTAACTCTTCCTTGTCTTATGAATTGATATTGCTAATGCCATTATAAAGTAGTGATCCTTTTTAATACTTGTGATAAACCTGTTATTGCTTAGAATTCGAATTCCTTGAACTACCTTTGTTTGATAACTATCCTTTATTTTCATATCCAAACTTTGTAACTAGATGTACGCCATGTACTACACTTGATATCAGACACTTCTACCGTTGTTGATTATCGTTATAACTCTTTTTTAATACTTTCTTCCTTAGTTATTGAATCATTGGTACTCATCCTTGATGATCCCGCTTGTGAGAAGATAATTCAATTTCTGATAAGAGTCCCATAACTCCAATCCTCGACTGATAATTTAAATCCTATTGTTTAGAATCCTTGTAATTTCTCCATGGCATCAGTTTTATAAAAGATAATTTCTCTTTAACAAAAAGAATGTTTTCTTGATTCAGTGGATTGGACTCAGACGCAAGTCCCTTTCACACTAATTGATAGGCTTAAATGTTGCCTAGGGATCCCATTATATTTGAGAACCCAGCGAGGTTCGGGATTACTTCGCGGCTGATCACCGGCTGTAATCCGTAGCGTCCTAAAATGAAGTTTAATGAAGTTGTTTTAATTATAAATGTTTATAACATGATGCCATATATCTTGTCCATGATGCTATTATGCCTTCATGATATGATTCTCCTGCTATTAAATTAAGATGAATGCCGACTTTCACCCTATCTTAATCCTTGATTCTTGAAAGCCCAAACCTTTCTTTATAACCTTTGTATAGCCAAAGATAGAAATCTGTCACCTAGAGATTTAAAAGTAGAATGCCTCATATTTTGCTATTGTTACTATTATTACTTTATAGAACTGCTATGTAGTTACTTGTTGAGCTTTTTATGCTCATATATTTTGCTTTATTCTAACCATGGCAGTTAAGCGAGAAGATGACCAGACTTAGGCGTACTGCTCGTAAGAGAGAACCAGGTGGTCCCTACCATATCGTAGGCTTCCAGATACCAGAGCAGGTAGTACAGGTTGTGTGAGCAAGTGCTTTAGTTTAAAAGTTATAAGGATACAATGGGTTATCTGTCGGTTCCAAATCGGAATCGATTGTGTAAATTAAATATTATTTGGATTGTAATATATATTATCTGGTTGGTAGTTGTAATCTTGTCTCAAACTTAATCCTGTTTAGATCCGGTTATTAGTTAATTGGGGTTTATGCTTATTTATTGTTAGTTTAATGATATGTGGGTCCTCATTTCCTAACCCCGAGATTGAGGGCGTCACAAGCTATTTAGGTAATCATCGATAGATTGACAAAGTCATCACATTTCCTCCCTATCAACGAAAGATATTCTTTGGAAAAGTTAGTTAAGTTATATTTTGATGAAATAGTGACCAAGCATGGAGTCCCTGTGTCCATTGTATCAGATCGAGACCCGAGATTCAATTTAAGATTTTGAACCAAGTTTCAAGAATGTC
The DNA here is from genome assembly GCF_009905375.1 of Apium graveolens. Classification (NCBI taxonomy): domain Eukaryota; kingdom Viridiplantae; phylum Streptophyta; class Magnoliopsida; order Apiales; family Apiaceae; genus Apium; species Apium graveolens. The sequence goes on along the minus strand of NC_133652.1, from coordinate 240,269,438 downwards.
TAGGAACCAAGCTGGATATGAGTACCACCTATCATCCCCAGACAGACGGTCAGAGTGAGAGAACTATCCAGATAATAGAAGATATGTTAAGAGTTTGTGCTTTGGATTTCAAGGGAAACTGGGATGACCACTTACCTTTAATTGAATTCTCGTACAACAATAGTTATCATGCCAGCATTGGAATGCCACCTTATGAAGCTTTATATGGATGCAAATGTAGATCACCATTGTATTGGGATGAAGTGGGAGAAAAGAAAGTGTTAGGTCCTGAGCTAGTTTAGTAGAGCAAAGATGTAATGGCATTGATTCGGAAAAGGTTAGAAGCAGCTCAGGATAGACAGAGAAAAAATGTTGATTTGCATCGAAAGGATATGAACTTCGAAGTAGATCGTTGGTATTATTAAAAATATCACCTTGTAAAGGATTGGTTCACTTTGGTCAGAAAGGTAAGCTTAGCCCAAGGTACATAGGACCATTTGAAGGTTTGAAGAAAATAGCAAAAGTCGCTTACGAGGTAGCGTTGCCACCGCAATTACAACATATTCATAATGTGTTTCACGTATCCATGTTAAAGCCATATATTCCTGATTCGAATCAAGTTATAGAGTATGAACAAATTGAGCTTCTGCAAGATTTGTCCTATGTGGAACAACTAATCCAGATCTTAGATCGTAAAGAGCGAGTCCTTAGAAATAAATCAATCCCCATAATAAAAGTGTTTTGGAGAAATCCTCGAGTAGAAGAGTCTACTTGGGAGTTAGAGTCAGACATGCTTGATAAATATCCTCATTTGTTTAGTTAGATCAGATTCTGAGGATATAATCTTTTTAAGGGGGGAAGGATATAACGACTCGTATATTTTTGGATTATTTTAATATGTAATTATAGAATAATTAAATAAATAAAATTGGTGTATAGGGTCTGTCAACTGTTGTATTGTCTTGGTAACATTTATGTTTGATTATTGGTGTACAGGGATTATTTGTATAATTAATTATTGAGCCGTATTATTTTGTGTTCAATTTTAAAAGAGGTTTTATTACAGATTTATTTTCATAAATATTTGGATTGTTTCTAAAATTGTTTTTATGGTTTTATAATTTCAATAATTATTTTTGGGATTTTATAAAATTTAGAAATCAATATTTCAGTAATTATTTATCTTTGAATAATTTTCTAATTACATTTATTTATAAATTCAGTATTTAACTCCAGAATACTTCAAAAATTACGAAACTCATATTTTATTAAGTTTGAAATATTTTGAGAATTTTAAAAATATTTTTAGAATTTTTCTGATCAAATTCACCCGCACATTTATTCATTACTTCGTGAAACCCGGGTATATTGCGCGTTTGGAAAATTCATATAAATTATCAAAATTTTTATTCTATTAACTCTTGAATATTTTGAGAATTTTGGTATAAAATTTGTATCTTTTTGATGCGTTTTGATGCGCAGTTGGTTCGTTATTTTAACAAAAAACAAACAAAAAATTTACAAAACATGAGTCAGGGATAGGTGTAATGCTTTCAGAATATTATTTTGCTGCGTGTCCTGTATTTGTGATTCGTGGCAGTAGATTAAAAACACATACAAACATCACAGTATTCACTCTCTCTCTCTCTCTCTCTCGTTGTCTCGCCTCCCTCTACCTCTCGTCTCTCTCTCTCCTCTCGATCTCTTCTCTATATTTCTCTACTCTCTTCCCTGTACCTTTCCTCTCTCTTTCTCCTCTCTCTGTTCTATCTGATTTTTTCCCCCGGATTCTTGCTTCCCAGTGAGTTTTCGGCCGGATTTTTCTAGTGATTCCTTTTGCTTCATCTCTGTTCGAATTGATATATATATATATGATTGCATATATGTGTGTGTTGGTGTGTGTGTTCGTGATTGTGTGTGTGTTTTGCGTGTGTGTGTTCGTGTTTGTGTGAGTGTGGGCGGCGGGTGAGGCCGTGTGGTGGTATTTGGGTTCGACTGTGTTGCTTATGCAGTGGTGATTGAATTATTTTTATATTTTTATGTAGGAATTTTGTTGAGTAATTTCGTGATATATAATTTCGTGTGGAAATTTTTAATGAATCGGTGAAATTTATTTGGAAACTCGAATAATATCGGGCACCAATAAATTTTGCCGCCGTCGACGACGGTGATGAACGATTCTGAGTCATAAATTTATAAAACAAATTAAGTAGTTCATGTAATTATTTTTCGGAATGTAAATAAGTATTTATTTTGAAAAGTCGTATCGAGATTCGAAATTTGTTAAATTGTGATTTTTGGGAGTTGGACGTCGATTATGTTTCGACGGGTAGTCCTATAAATAGAGGAGTCGCTGTCCAAATTTTCCGAAAATAATTTTAAATGCGAGAATATACTATTCGGTATTAAATATTTTACCCCTATTATGAAAGCGTCACACAGAAGCAAGGAAATGACAAGCATAACTGAACCTCTTTAGTTAATTCACATAGATTTATTTGGTCTAGTGAATGTGTTGTCACAATCAAGGAAAAAATATGCTTTAGTGATAGTCGATGACTACTCAAAGTACACATGGGTGTTGTTCTTATAATCAAAAGATGAAGCACCACATATGATAGTTGATCATATAAAGAAGATTGAGATGAAAGCGAAACTACCTGTCAGAAAGATCAGATTAGATAATGGAACAGAATTCAAGAATGCATTTTTTAATGAATTCTGTATAGAGAAAGGTATTTTGAGACAGTATTCAGTACCAAGAACTCCACAACAAAATGGAGTAGTAAAAATGAATAATCGTACATTGGTTGAAGCAACAAGGTCTATGCTAAGTAAATCAAGACTACCTACTTCTGGGTTGAAGCTGTCAACACAGCATGTTACACTCAAAATCGTACCCTGATTCATAAAGATCATGCCAAGACTCCTTATGAGATCATGGCTGATAAAAGACCAACACTGAAATACTTTCATGTGTTTGGAGCTAAATGTTTTATGCTTAAATAAGGAAATGAGCATCTGGGAAAGTTTGATTCTAAAACAGAAGAAGACATATTTCTTGGTTACTCTCTGGAATCTAAAGCTTACAGGGTTTATGTGATTATTGATCAGAAGGTGATTGAAGGCCTTAATGTAACGTTTGACGACACCAAGTTAGCAAGCCCGCAAAGAGAAAAGGATTCTAAATCTATGGAATTTGAAAATCTTTCAGATGATCCTTTGAATGAAGAAGAACCTGAGATCACTCATGTTATACCTACACTACATGGCAATAATTATCCTGAATCAAGTGGTGGTAATGGTGGTAATGATAATCATACATAAAGCCTTACAAGAACTACTACTCAAAGATCAGAATCATCAAGCCTTGGTGACAACAACTCAGGGGGAGCAGGAAGAGGATCTACAGTTCACACTCAACATCATGTTGAACAAGGGGAAATATAAGATCTTGTCTACCTAGACAAAGAGTATGGAACATAGACCATCCCTTTGAGTTGATCATTGGTTATCCTGACACAGAAGTGAGAACTAGACATGCCACACAAAATGAATGTCACATTTCAGGATTTCTCTCAGAAATGGAACCTAAGAAAGTGGACGAGGCAATTAGAGATCCACACCAATCACTTTGAAAGGAAGAAAATACGAAAGCTGGTACCCCGTCCAAAAGACAAGTTAGTAATTGGCACCAAGTTGGTATTCAGATCAAGTTAGATGAATATGGAATTATAACGAGAAACAAGGCCATACTGATAGCTAAATGTTACTCTCAAGATGAGGTATTAAATTATAATGAAAGCTATGCATCAGTAGCAAGGCTTGAGGTAATCAAGATGTTTCTGGCATTCGCAGTATATTCAGACTTTAAAGTTCATCAAATGGATGTGAAGAGTGTATTCCTAAATGGGGAGCTAGAAGAAGAAGTGTACGTAGAACAACCTCCAGGTTTTGATGATCCAAATCTGGTAGACTTTGTATACTTTCTATTCAAAGCTCTCTATGGACTCAAGCAAGCACTAATGACATGGTATGACAATCTCTCAGAATTTATACTTGAAAATGGTTTTACTAGAGGTGTTATAGTGAAAACTCTGTTTCATAAAATACATAAATCTGATATGATATTAGTTCAAGTATATATTGATGACACTATATTTGGCTCTACTAATGATGATCTTTGCAAGAGATTTTCTAAGTTAATGCAGAGTAAGTATAAAATGAGCATGATGGGAGAGTTGAACTAATTTCTTGGATTACAAGTGATTCAAAGGAAAGATAGTATATTCATTTTTCAATCCAAATACATTAGAGAACTTCTCAAGAAGTACAATTTGGAAGATTTAACTCCGACAAAGACTCCAATGCCAACAGCCTCTAAGCTTGACCAGGACTATAATGACTCGTATATTTTTTTATTGTTTTAATATGTAATTAATGAATAATAAAATAAATAAAATAGGTGTATAGGGTATGTCAACTGTGTGTTGTCTTGTTAATATTTATGTTTGATTATTGGTGTACATGAATTATTTGTAAACTCAGTATTTAATTCCAGAATGCTTCAAAAATTACGAAACTCATATTTTACTAAGTTTAAAATATTTTGAGAATTTTAAAATTATTTTTAGAATTTTTCTGGTCAAATTCACCCGCACGTTTATTCGTTACTTCGTGAAACCCGGGTATACTGCGCATTTGGAAAAATCATATTAAATCATGAAATTTTTATTCTATTAACTCTTGAATATTTCAAGAATTTTGGTATAAAATTTGTAATTTTTTGATGCGTTTTGATGCGCAGCTGGTTCGTTATTTTAACTAGAAAATAAACCAAAAATTTACAAAACACGAGTCAGGGACACGTGTAATGCATTTAAAATATTATTTTGCTGCGTGTCCTGTATTTGTGATTCGTGGAAGCAGATTCAAAACACACACAAACATCACAGTCTTCACTCTCTCTCATTGTCTTGCCTCCCTCTACCTCTCGTCTCCCTCCCTCTCTCTCTCTCTCTCTCTCTCTCTCTCTCTCTCTCTCTCTCTCTCCTTTCGGTCTCTTCTCTCTATTTCTCTTCTCTCTTCCCTGTTCCTTTCCTCTCTTTTTCTCCTCTCTCTGTTCTCTCTGATTCCCCCCCCCCCGAATTCTTGCTTCCCGATGAGTTTTCCGGCCGAATTTTTCTGTCGATTCCTTTCGCTTCATCTCTGTTCGAATTGATATATATATATATGATTGCGTATATATGTTTATGTGTTGGTGTGTGTATGTTCGTGATTGTGTGTGTGTGTGTTTTACACGTGTGTGTGGACGGCGTGTGAGGCCGTGTGGTGCTCTGTGGTGGTATTTAGGTTCGACTGTGTTGCTTGTGCTTTGGTGATTGAATTATTTTTATATTTTTCTACTGTAATTTTGTTGAGTAATTTCGTGATATATATTTTTGTGCGGGAATTTTAAATGAATCGGTAAAATTTATTTGGAAATCTGAATAATATCGGGCACCAATAAATTTTGCCGCCGTCGACGATAAGCCTCGGCGAGTCGACGGTGATGAACAATTCTGAGTCCTAAATTTATAAAACAAATAAAGTGGTTCGTGTAATTATTTTTTGGAACGTAAATAAGTAGTTATTTTGAAAAGTCGTATCGAGATTTGAAATTTGTAAAATTGTGATTGTTGGGAATTGGACGTCGATTATGTTTCGACGGGTAGTCCTATAAATAAAGGAATCGCTGTCCAAATTTTCTGAAAATGATTTTAAATACCAGAAGTATACTATTCGGTATTAAATATTTTACCCCTACTGTGAATATCGATTACGTGAATATGTGTATATATATTTTACGAGTCAGGATATCAGATTGGTTTAGTTAAGTTCGAGGATATCAAGCATGTTGGTATAACTAATTAGGTTATTCTGTTACTATAGATCCCGGTCAAAGTTCGCGAGGACTAAAGCCAATCGAGCGCAGCTACCCTAGGAATCCCGAGAAATCCTTGCAAGGCAAGTACCCCTGACCATTTTTTATGGTTCAGTATATATGAATAAACTGTTATTTTATTCTCGTACAGGAACAAAAATGTTTTAAGGTACGTATCCCCGATAGTTATAATTATTTATTTGAAATCTATTTTGGGGGAAAAAGTAAGTTCGAAAAGGTACCTATTTTTGAATGAAAATGATTTGTGAACCAATTTATTGTGTGTTGTTAAATGAACTGTTTTAAAATGAGATAGGTACAAGTGATTTGAAAACTGGATAAAAACGATCAGATATTGGTTACATAGGGGCCAGGGTGGCCTATTGAGGTGGCATAACAGGCTAACTCGGTTGCGCACACTACTTAACCGATTAGTCCAGCAGGTCAGAGACCTAGCTAGTCTCTGAGTTCCGGAACAGGTTTATGGGATGACAGATGGAGTCATCTGGTGTTGATACCCTGATCAGCTGTCTTCACATATCTACTACCAATTTGATTTGGTTTTGTGATCAACTGTCTTCACATATCCACTATGGAAACAATGATTTATACAGTTGAATTATAAATGTGAATATCATACTAAAATTGGACTCTCGTGTTTACACAACACACAACTACATTGTTTTATTAAGAGCATGATAGTCAGTGATATCCAGTTTCTTCTATTGTTGTTTTGTTTTGACAGAGATTCTAAATGATTTATAGGATACTGATTTCATAACGTTATATAGTTCTATTCCTGTAAATGTTTTACTCTGATATTCATATGTTGGTTGTAACGACTGAGAATTTTGCGTCGTAATTAAGAAAATAGTATGTGTTATGTGATGAGATTATAATTATGTGATGATTATTTGTTTTATCTATATAATAGAGTTTAGGAGCGTGAATAAAAATGTTCCAATTTAAAGAGTTAGCTTAGAAATTAAGCTTGGTGTCGGGCCATCAGGTAGAACGGAACCCGTCCTAATATGGAAATTAAATAATATAAAATGTGAATTATATGTGAAGTGAATGAATAAAGTATTTCGTCTTAAGAGACGTGTTGATTGGCAAATATAATGAGAAGCGTAATCGAAACGCTGAGCGTCGGGCCGTCAGGCCGAACGTGACCCAATACGCCTAAAAGAGGATAAGGACTAAAGAGTGATAGAATCTATGATCAGACCTGAGTTGTTATGTGACTATATGTGTATGATTGCTTGACTGTGTGCATGACTATTTGTTCTGTGTCAATTTTGTGAATTTTAAAGGAATTACGTGATTTAAGTAAAGGTTTAATTAACCTTCGCGCATTTTTATAAAATCATCCGAGAAGGATAAAAACATGGGATTTGTTTTTTTACCTTCGTAATGATCCTAGAGACTTTTTAAAAATAAAAAGTGAATTTGATTGTTGATCTTTGCATTTTTAAATCAATTTTATGTGGAAATTGTATTTATTAAAACAAGTTTGCGGAATTCATATAAAATCAACCGTTCGCTCAAATTCTTATTATGAGTAATGGATAAAAAGCTGATTTCGAGACCTACATGTTAAAATTGTCATTTTCAATAATCCTCGATTTTCCGAGAGAGAAATATTTTTATTTTGAATTTCCTTGCATTTGAGTAAAAAGAGAAAGAAAGTGCAAATTAAAAAAAAAGTTATTAGATTACCATTTTGCCCTTGTGTTGGTGGAGTATAAATTACTCCTTCCTCCCCATTTTCTTCTTTCTTTTCCGTGCACTCACTCTTTTCTCTCCTCTTTTTCTTTCACTCTCTCTCTCTCTCACTCGAACAACTCTCTTTCGGCTCTCTCTTCTATCTCTCTCGGTATACCTCCTTTTTCCTTGATCAAACTCATCAATCATCCCTAATTCTTCTTGCTAAACACATATGTATAGGTAGAAGTATGTGCATGTGTGTGATTAGGCTTGCATGCCGAAGTGTGTGTGTGTTTTGGGTTCGGTTTTTGAGCCAAGAACCGAGGGCTTGCTTGATTAGTTCGTATCCTATGATTATTGTACTGAAATTAGTTTGCATGTGGTGTTGATGCATTTCTTTTGAGAAATCGAGGGTTTCGTGGTTGGACACCCTCGAATGAGGGCATCACCGTGAAACCACCGCCACCGGTGATGAACTCCGGTGAACCGGTGGTGAGCTATGATGTTAAAAAAAAACTGAGCTCTAGAACTTTAAGATCACTTATTTATGTTTGCATGTGATGTTTTGATTAAAAGGCCGAATGACCCTTACTATATTAAAGGAATCAAGTTGATTGTGTTGAAGTACATGAGTTATTGATTTGATGTTGAAATATAGGTGGATTTGTGATTCAAGGATTAAGAATATCAAGTTGCATGTTTGTTTTTGAAAAAGGCCGAATGGTTTTAATCTTTAAAGTTGTTTGATTTGAGTTAACTTGTTTAAAATGATGATGGATTGTGATTAGATTAAAAAGGAATGAAATTGTTGTTGCATGCTAAGTTAAGTTCGAATTTTTGGTATTAATAAGAAAGGAAATTGATTTTTGTGAGATAAACTTGGTAAACAGTAAGTATAAATGGCCTAAAAGTGATTGCATGCTAGTTTTAAAAAGGATCAAGATGTGCATGTCATTGATTTGTCCTTGAGAAGTAAAAATTGAGTTTTGCCGAACTAAATTAAGTTAAAAGGGACTAATTTGATGAATGAATGGATGCATGTTGTGATTTAGGTTAAAATCGATTGTGTTAAGAAACTTTGTTGGCTTACTTGATAAAGATAAAGTGTTTGATAGCATGATAAATTAAAATTGAATTGCATGCGCGCAAGTATGTATGATTGGTTCAAATTTTTATGATTAAAATGAAGAAGAATGATACTTTAATAGCTTTGAATGAGTTGTGTGTATGTATATGAGTTAAAGTGGGTATTTGGTGGATTTTGTGTGATAAGGCCGTATAGGCCATAAGGAATGAAAGTCAAATTACTTGGTTTTTGTGATTAAAAGGATGATTGAAAGTGTATAAGTAAATATTTAGGAATTTGTTGCTTGATTATAGTATGTGGCTCGAATTAAGGAGCAAAAGAAAAGGAAATTAAGTTGATTGATATAATATACGTAAATGTTTGGTTGTAATTAGGTCTTGTACTCGTAAAAGAATTGTGATAGTATGATTTTGAGAAATAGCCAAGGTCAAGCTAGTACGCTTTGATTTCTAAGTGTATAAGGATATAAAAGCTACGAGAAAGGGATACGCTATGTGCTATGTGCTATGTGCTTATATGTATAACCTATATTCGTATGCTCGAGTCAATGATATAATCGAGTTATCGTATAGAGTGATCGTTCCGGGAACGAGAGTTGAGAATCTGATTAAGATTTTGGTTTTATTGTAGATTCGGAGCGTGAGAGCATTCAGGCTAGGAAAAGAAAGGATTTACTAGGTGGCAGTAGTTCAACCCTCAGGAAAGCAAATTCAGGCAAGTAACTCTGATTACTTGTGTAAATGATTATAAAGGAAATGTTGTTCATACCATGTAGAGTATTGAACTGTTTAAGCATCAAACCCTTGTTTTATGAGACCCATGTTTTATGAAACCCTGTTATTGATTTAAAGAATCCCTGTTCTTGATAACTTGTTATTGATAAGCCTATTGATTTCACTCACTGATAACCAGACCTTTCTGTTCAAGTTACCTATAATGCCATGAATCATATTGAACCTATTGATTATCTTGGTTAACTCTGTTTAATGATACCCTGTTTCTCTTGATCACCCTATTGATCCCTAAGTTAATGCTGATCCTTCTAATTTAGTGCCTTGTTGTCCCTGATACTAAATTTTTGAGAATTTTTCCTTGCGTATCTTTGATTCACTCCCTGAACCTTGCTTCTTTAAAATCTGATTTAAGAATGAGTTTCGACTTGAAAGAGTCCGAATGATTTCAAATGCTTGGTAATGATAAAATGGATTTTAGAAAACCTATTTGTTTTTCCAACTCAAGGTTATTCAAATGAATTCCTGATGGATTGGATTGAGACGTAAGAGGCTAGTGGGACTAGTCTAATTTAAGGCTGAAATTATGCCGATTGGTACCTTAAAGACCGGAATGGAGGTCGATACGGGCTGATCACCCGTATATAATGAAATGGAAAGATAAAGTGATCCAATCAAGGGTTCTAAGTGATTATTTAAAAGGGAACTGAAACTTTTTATTCAGTAAATTGATTTTTGAAAATGAAAATGGATTATATTGTCTTGAAAAGAGTTGGTAATGTCATTGTGGAGTTTAAAGCTCGAGAACCCTGATTCTTGAAATTGTTAATCATATGATTGATTCTATATCTTGAAATACTGTTGCTTTCCTCTATCGAAAGATCTATTTTGATCCTATAATGAATTGTGATGAATTTTGGCTTTCGTCCTCTTTCGAGCCTTGTTTCTTGAAAGCCCTACTATTCTTCAGATACCTTTCCTTATCCCAAGAAAAAATATATATATATATATGGAATCTACCACCTAGATTAATTAAGGTAGAATGCCCTAGTTTGTTCAAAGTATATTGTGATTTGATATTGTAGAACTTCTATATAGTTACTTGTTAAGTTTTATACTCATTTATTTTGTCTTAATCTAACCATTGCAGTTAAGCAAGAAGATGGCCAGGCTTAGGCGCACTGCTCGTAAGAGTGTACCTGGTTGTCCCTACCGTGTTGAGGGCTTCTGGTTGCCAGAGCAGGTAGTGGTTGTTATGAGTGAGCTCGCGCCTAGAAAGAGGTGTATAAAGATACAATGGGTTATCTGTCGGTTCCCAGCCGGAATCGATATTGTTTATTTAATAGTATTTCGGGTTTGTAAGTTATATTTTATGATTGGTAGTTGTAATCTTGTCTCATATTTATCCTGTTGATCCTGTTAATAGTTAATCGTGGTTTATGCATATTTAATTATTTGAATAGAGGTGTGTGAGTCCTCATTTCCTAACCCCGAGATTGAGGACGTCACAAGTTGGTATCAGAGCCACAGGATCTAGTCCCTGAGACAAGTTAGGTTTTAAAAAGGGTATTTTGGGAATATATCTTTATCGCGAGAGAGTTCGACTCATGTAGAGTTGTGTTAGACTATTAAGGTATAGTCTAAGGAAAGTGTTGATTGGTAAAGTGGAAACTAGAGTTAGGGTGTGAGTTAGCTGGAAGCTTTATTTAACCCTAACATTGTTTCTTGGTTGTTGTTTTGTGTTTTCTCTCAGGATCCTAGTAGTGGTAGTGACTCAGACTCAAAGATTAGCTTGACTGGTACCCCTGTGGACCCCGTTCCACCCTCTCCAGAGGAGCCTGTGTATGTTAGTTCAGACCCAGAGGAGGACCCTTCTGAGAGTAGTGAGATCCGCATGCAGATTTCACCCCTGAGGCCAGATTCAGAGACCCCTGCCCCTGAGCCAGAGTCGGAGATGCCTAAGACTGTTCCTGTCAGTGTTGGTGGCAAGTTAGCCCAGGACCGAGACTTTGTGTACTCCCGCATTCCTGAGTTATGAGCTTTGGTGGATAGACTAGCCAGAGAGTCTAAGCATAGTGCTTCTGTTATGGATGATGAGTGGCGAGTTTGGGTGAAGATGGTGGAGCAGGTTGCCAGGAGGAGATTGGATGAGGGACCATCCACTAGTGATGCTAATGCTGAGGCCCGGAGGCTGTATAAGATCATTCGCTGGATGTTGGTTATGTTGAGAGAGATTCTAGATGATTAGATGGGACTGTTGGTTGAGCCCGTAGATTGTTATTGTTGTTTTCAGCGCCAGTAGGCTTTGGGATACTTGGTCAGATGCTGGGATCCCTTTTCATTTATCTTGTTGTATTTCAGACCAGTGTAGTAGTAGTAGTAGTAGTTGGAAGATAGGGGTAGATAGGGGGATGTTTTCCAGTTTTTCCTCTGTTTAACCCTGCTATTTATTGTACCTTGTTTCAGAACCTTAATATCCAAAATATTCCCTATGTAACCTTTGATTAAATAAATCTATTATCTTGCTTTCCTTTGTGCACCTTGATTATCTTGTAAACTGTTCTCAATGCCATGTTTTAAATACAACCATGTTTTCATATAACCATGTTTAAAGATCATAAAACCCTATTCCGTGCCATGATAAAACAACACTGATATGAGAATTATGTAGTAATAGGATTGCATGCGTAAATTGGGTAAAACTTAAAACCCGCAAAAGAGATTTCATAAAAATTATGGTTATATATACGCCATGCTATCGTATTGCTAAATAATTGCTCAATCAGGTTTGTAAGAAATGGCCAACTCACCAGATCACCAAGAAGAAGAAATTCCCACCCAAGACCCAGAAATAAACCCAGAAACCACCATGATGAGCAGACTTGCTCAGCTTTTGCAATAACCTGTGGCCCTAAAAGTTGGAAATTTCAAGCACTTTCAATCCGTTCATCCCCCAGAGTTCTTAAGTTTGCCAGACCCGATTAAAGCGCAGTCGTGGTTGAGAGAGATGGAAAAAGTCTTTGAGTTAGCAGAAGTTAAGGATGATAAGAAAGCTCAGTACGCAAGTTATTATCTGAAAGATGAAGCAAGTTTCTGGTGGGAGTCGTCTAAGGCATTGTTGGAAGGTAAAGACTTATCTTGGGAGAAGTTTACCGAGATGTTTCTGGAAAAGTATTTGCCAAGCTATATGCAAGATCAGTCGGAGATGAAATTCTTGGATCTTAGACAGGAGGAAATGTCGGTAGCAGAATATGAGGTGAAGTTTTCAGAATTGGCAAGGTTCGTACCTGAGTACGTGAATACTGAAGTGAAGAAGGCTAAGAGGTTCCAGCAGGGACTCAAGCCGTGGATTAGGAGTCAAATAGCAATGTTGGAGATCAAGAACTATGCTGCATTGGTTCAGAAAGCAATGATAGTGGAAGGTGAGCGGGAAGCTGCTCGAAGAGAAAATGAAGGAAGAAAGAGGAAGTTTGAAAGCTCTGAGCAAGAGCAAGGAAGCTCAAAGTTCAGAGGGAAGTTTGGGAAGAATGGTGGAGGTCAGAACCAAAAGTTCCAGAAGTTTAGACCCGGGAATGGAGCTCAAAAGAACCGTCTCCAGAAAGCTGGACAACCGGGAAAGGATAGCAGGCCCCAGATGCAAGAATGCAGGAACTGTGGAAAGAGACACCCGGGGAGGTGTAATAAGCTGGACATACCATGCTTCAAGTGTAACCAGAAGGGGCATTATTCTTCAGAATGTTCAAATGGAATAAGGAAACCTGATTTGGCTTGTTTCAAGTGTGGCAAAGTGGGCCATATGGCTAGAAATTGTAAGGAGCCTGTGCAGAAGGTTAATGTTCTCAGAATTACTGGACCGCCATCTCTCCCAGCACCATCAGCTCAACCCAGAGCTAGAACCTTTAACATGGCAATGAAAGATGCGGTGCAGGATGTGGACGTGGTAGCAGGTATGCTTGTTATAAACTCAGTAAAAGTAAAATTTTTGATGGATTCTGGAGCAACTAGATCTTTTATCTCTGAAAGTATTCTTGATAAGTTAAATTGTGTTGCGTACCCTCTAGAGCCTAATTTGGTAGTAAATCAAGAGAAAGTTGTTGTTAATAAGATTTGTCCTGATTGTGATGTGTCTATAGAAGGTCGGCACTTTTCTGCTGACTTAATTCCTTTTAAGTTAGGAGAATTTGAGGTTATACTAGGAATGGATTGGTTGTCAAACCATGAGGCGCAAATAGAATGTAAAAGTAAGAAGGTGAAGTTAAGAACCAAGGATGGTGAGGAAGTAATATTTAAAGGAAAAAGGCAAGATAGGAAATTTCTAACGGCTATTGAGGCGAGAAGATTAATACGTCGAGGATGCGAAGTTTATTTGGCTCATGTCATGGATGTGGAAAAAGAATCTGTAAAGATCGACGATATTCTGGTAGTCAGAGATTTTCCGGACGTGTTTCCTGATGAATTGCCTGGACTACCTCCGGACAGAGAGATCGAGTTTACGATTGACTTGGCTCCTGGTACGGAACCAGTGTCGAAAGCTCCCTATCGCATGGCGCCGGTTGAAATGAAGGAATTGGCAGCTCAATTGCAAGAGTTGTTGGAGAAAGGAGTAATCTGACCGAGTGTATCCCCGTGGGGCGCACCAGTGTTGTTTGTAAAGAAAAAGGATGGAAGCATGTGATTGTGTATCGATTACCATGAGCTGAATAAGTTGACGATCAAGAATAAGTACCCTCTACCGCGGATCGACGACTTGTTCGACCAATTGAAAGGAGCTTCGTGTTTTTCAAAAATTGATCTAAGATCTGGGTATCATCAATTAAAGATCAAAGCGGAAGATATACCCAAGACAGCGTTCCGAACAAGATACGAACATTATGAGTTTTTGGTGATGGCATTTGGCTTAACGAATGCGCCAGCTGCATTTATGGATCTTATGAACAGAGTGTTCAAACAGTATTTGGACAAGTTCGTGATTGTGTTTATCGACGATATACTGATTTACTCCAAAACGGAAGAAGATCATAAGGAGCATTTGAGGATTTCCTTGGAAATTCTGCGAAAAGAGAAGCTGTATGCAAAGTTTTCAAAGTGTGAATTTTGGCTAAAGGAAGTGCAATTTCTTGGTCATGTAGTTAATAAAGAAGGAATTAAAGTGGATCCAGCCAAGATAGAAGCTGTAATGAATTGGGAAAGACCCAAGACTCCGACGGAAGTCAGAAGTTTTCTGGGATTAGCCGGATACTATAGAAAATTTGTGCAAGATTTCTCAAAGATTGTCGTTCCATTGACAATGTTGATGAGAAAGAACGAGAAGTTCGTTTGGACAGAAAAGTGTGAGGAAAGTTTCCAAGAGTTAAAGAAGAGATTGGTAACCGCCCCAATGTTGGTATTACCAGATGATAAAGGGGAATTTGTGATATTCAGTGATGCTTCTTATAAAGGAATTGGATGCGTGTTAATGCAACACGGGAAGTTAATAGCATATGCATCAAGGCAACTCAAGCCGCATGAGCAAAAGTATCCAACGCACAATTTGGAATTGGCAGCAATTGTATTTGCCCTTAAGATTTGGAGGCATTACTTGTACGGAGAAAAGTGCGAGATTTATACGGATCATAAGAGCTTA
This sequence comes from Apium graveolens, assembly GCF_009905375.1. Taxonomy (NCBI): domain Eukaryota; kingdom Viridiplantae; phylum Streptophyta; class Magnoliopsida; order Apiales; family Apiaceae; genus Apium; species Apium graveolens. The sequence continues at coordinate 240,254,388 of NC_133652.1, read as the reverse complement.
AAGTATATCTTTACTCAGAAAGAACTGAATATGCGATAAAGAAGGTGGTTGGAATTGATCAAAGATTATGATTGTGCGATAAACTATCATCCTGGAAAGGCAAATGTGGTAGCCGATGCTTTAAGTCGAAAGGAAAGGTTGATTATATTAACGTCATCGGAAGAATTAATCAAGGACTTTGAAAAGATGGAAATAGAGGTACAGACTCCAGAATGTGGAGATGAAGCTATATATGCAATGTGGTTTCAACCTGAAGTTTTGGAAAAGATTCGATGCTGTCAAGAGCAAGTAATGAATCGCGAAAAGGACAAGTTGACGGGAGAAGAAATTAGAGCTCAAAAGGATGGAAAAGGGATATACCGTGTTAACTCACGTATTTGGATAAGTAAATGTTACACGTGCCAAAGAGTTAAAGCGGAACATCAAAGGCCAAATGGATTGCTTCAGCCACTGGACATACCTAAATGGAAATAGGAACATATTGCGATGGATTTCGTGGTAGGATTACCTAAAACCAAGTCAAATCATGATGCGATTTGGGTGGTAATTGATCGATTGACAAAGTCAGCACATTTCTTGCCGATGAATGAAAGGTTTTCATTAGAGAAGCTGGTCAAATTGTATCTGGATGAGATCGTGATGCGTCATGGAGTTCTTTTATCTATCGTGTCTGATAGAGATCCAAGGTTTAATTCAAGATTTTGGCGACAATTCCATGATCATTTGGGAACGAAATTGAAAATGAGTATGGCATATCATCCGCAGACAGACGGACAAAGTGAAAGGACAATTCAGATGATTGAAGATATGTTGCGAACCTGCGCAATAGATTTTAAAGGAAATTGGGACGATCATTTGCCCTTAATTGAGTTTTCCTACAACAACAGTTATCACGCAAGTATTGGCATGCCGCCTTATGAAGCGTTGTATGGAAGAAAGTGTACATCCCCTACTTATTGGGACAAAGTTGGTGAGCGCAAGTTAATTGGCCCAGAGCTAGTTCAGCAAACGAAGGAAAAGATTGAAATGATACGAAAGAGATTAATTGCAGCTCAAGACCGACAGGCAAAGTATGCGAATCAAGAGCGGAAATATGTGCAATTCGAAACTGGAGACAAAGTCTTGTTGAAGATATCTCCTTGGAAAGGTTTAACTTGTTTCGGAAAGAAAGGAAAGCTGAGTCCAAGGTACATTGGACCATTTGAAGTATTGCAACAAGTTGGGAAAGTGGCGTATGAATTGGCGCTGCCGCCGTAAATGCAACATCTGCACAATGTGTTTCATGTATCTCTCCTAAAAAAGTATAATGCTGATGTAAGCCATGTGATCGAGTTGGAACCAGTGGAAATCCAACCAGATTTATCCTTTGTAGAACAACCAGTGCGAATTTTGAATCGAAAAGAAAGGACGCTTAGAAATAAAGTTGTACCTCTAGTTAGAGTGTTGTGGAGAAATCCGTTAGTCGAAGAATCGAATTGGCAATTAGAAAGTGAAATGAAAGAAAAGTATCCCCATCTGTTTGCTTAGATTAGATTCTGGGGACAGAATCCTTTTAAGGAGGGTAGATTGTAACGACTGAGAATTTTGCGTCGTAATTAAGAAAATAAAGTATGTGTTATGTGATGAGATTATAATTATGTGATGATTATTTGTTTTATCTGTATACTAGAGTTTAGGAGCGTGAATAAAAACGTTCCAATTTAAAGAGTCAGCTTAGAAATTAAGCTTGGTGTCGGGCCGTAAGGTAGAACGGAACCCGTCCTAATATGGAAATTAAATAATATAAAATGTGAATTATATGTGAAGTGAATGAATAAAGTATTTCCTCTTAAGAGACGTGTTGATTGGCAAAGATAATGAGAAGCGTAATCGAAACGCTGAGCGTCGGGCCGTCAGGCTGAACGTGACCCGGTACGCGTAAAAGAGGACAAGGATTAAAGAGGGATAGATTATATGATCAGACCTGAGTCGTTATGTGACTATATGTGTGTGATTGCTTGACTGTATGCATGACTATGTGTTCTGTGTCAATTTTGTGAATTTTAAAGGAATTACGTGATTTAAGTAAAGGTTTAATTAACCTTCGCGCATTTTTATAAAATCATCTGAGAAGGATAAAAACATGGGATTTGTTTTGTTACCTTCGTAATGATCCTAGAGACTTTTTAAAAATAATAAGTGAATTTGATTGTTGATCTTTGCATTTTTAAATCAATTATATGTGGAAATTGTATTTATTAAAGCAAGTTTGCAGAATTCATATAAAATCAACCGTTCGCTCAAATTCTTATTATGAGTAATGGATAAAGAGCTGATTTCAAGACCTACGTGTTACAATTGTCATTTTCAATAATCCTCGACTTTCCGAGAGAGAAATATTTTTATTTTGAATTTCGTTGCATTTGAGTAAAAAGAGAAAGAAAGTGCAAATTAAAAAAAAGTTATTAGATTACCATTTTGCCCTTGTGTTGGTGGAGTATAAATTACTCCTTCCTCCCCATTTTCTTCTTTCTTTTCCGTGCACTCACTCTTTTCTCTCCTCTTTTTCTTTCACTCTCTCTCTCTCTCACTCGAACAACTCTCTCTCGGCTCTCTCTTCAATCTCTCTCGGTATACCTCCTTTTTCCTTGATCAAACTCATCAATCATCCCTAATTCTTCTTGCTAAACACTTATGTATAAGTAGAAGTATGTGCATGTGTGTGATTAGGCTTGCATGCCGAAGTGTGTGTGTGTGTTTTGGGTTCGGTTTTTGAGCCAAGAACCGAGGGCTTGCTTGATTAGTTCGTATCCTATGATTATTGTGCTGAAATCAGTGTGCATGTGGTGTTGATGCATTTCTTTTGAGAAATCGAGGGTTTCGTGGTTGGACACCCTCGAATAAGGGCACCACCGTGAAACCACCGCCGCCGGTGATGAACTCCGGTGAACCGGTGGTGAGCTATGATGTTAAAAAAAACTGAGCTCTAGAACTTTAAGATCACTTATTTATGTTTGCATGTGATGTTTTGATTAAAAGGCCGAATGGCCCTTACTATATTAAAGGAATCAAGTTGATTGTCTTGAAATGCATGAGTTATTGATTTGATGTTGAAATATAGGTGGATTTGTGATTCAAGGATTAAGAATATCAAGTTGCATGTTTGTTTTTGAAAAAGGCCGAATGGTTTTAATCTTTAAAGTTGTTTGATTTGAGTTAACTTGTTTAAAATGATGATGGATTGTGATTAGATTAAAAAGGAATGAAATTGTTGTTGCATGCTAAGTTAAGTTCGAATTTTTGGTATTAATAAGAAAGAAAATTGATTTTTGTGAGATAAACTTGGTAAACACTAAGTATAAATGGCCTAAAAGTGATTGCATGCTAGTTTTAAAAAGGATCAAGATGTGCATGTCATTGATTTGTCCTTGAGAAGTAAAAATTGAGTTTTACCGAATTAAATTAAGTTAAAAGGGACTAATTTGATCAATGAATGGATGCATGTTGTGATTTAGGTGAAAATCGATTGTGTTAAGAAACTTAGTTGGATTACTTGATAAAGATAAAGTGTTTGATAGCATGATAAGTTAAAATTGAATTGCATGCGCGCAAGTATGTATGATTGGTTCGAATTTTTATGATTAAAATGAAGAAGAATGATACTTTAATATCTTTGAATGAGTTGTGTGTATGTATGTGAGTTAAAGTGGGTATTTGGTGGATTTTGTGTGATAAGGCCGAATAGGCCATAAGGAACGAAAGTCAAATTACTTGGTTTTTGTGATTAAAAGGATGATTGAAAGTGTATATGTAAATATTTAGAAATTTGTTGCTTGATTATAGTATGTGGCTCGAATTAAGGAGCAAAAGAAAAGGAAATTAAGTTGATTGATATAATATACGTAAATGTTTGGTTGTAATTAGGTCTTGTACTCGTAAAAGAATCGTGATAGTGTGATTTGAGAAATAGCCAAGGTCAAGCTAGTACGCTTTGATTGCTAAGTGTATAAGGATATAAAAGCTACGAGAAAGGGATATGCTATGTGCTATGTGTTATGTGCTTATATGTATAAGCTATATTCGTATGCTCGAGTCAATGATATAATCGAGTTATCGTATAGAGTGATCGTTCCGGGAACGAGAGTTGAGAATCTGATTAAGATTTTGGTTTTATTGTAGATTCTGTGTGTGAGGGCATTCAGGCTAGGAAAAGAAAGGATTTACTAGGTGGCAGTAGTTCAACCCTCAGGAAAGCAAATTCAGGCAAGTAACTCTGATTACTTGTGTAAATGATTATAAAGGAAATGTTGTTCATACCATGTAGAGTATCGAACTATTTAAGCATGAAACCCTTGTTTTATGAGACCCATATTTTATGAAACCCTGTTATTGATTTAAAGAATCCCTGTTTTTGATAACCTGTTATTGATAAGCCTATTGATTTCACTCATTGATAACCAGACCTTTCTGTTCAAGTTACCTATAATGCCATGAATCATATTGAACCTATTGATTATCTTGGTTAACTCTATTTAATGATACCTTGTTTCTCTTGATCACCCTATTGATCCCTAAGTTAATGTTGATCCTTCTAATTTAGTGCCTTGTTGTCCCTGATACTGAATTCTTGAGAATTGTTCCTTGCGTATCTTTGATTCACTCCCTGAACCTTGCTTCTTTAAAATCTGATTTAAGAATGAGTTTTGACTTGAAAGAGTCAGAATGATTTCAAATGCTTGGTAATGATAAAATGGATTTTAGAAAACCTATTTGTTTTTCTAACTCAAGGTTTTCTAAATGAATTCCTGATGGATTGGATTAAGACGTAAGAGGCTAGTGGGACTAGTCCAGTCATGGTAAGAGGCTAGTGGGACTAGTCCAATTTAAGGCTGAAATTATGCCGATTGGTACCTTAAAGACCGGAATGGAGGTCGATACGGGCTGATCACCCGTATATAATGAAATGGAAAGATAAAGTGATCCAATCAAGGGTTCTAAGTGATTATTTAAAAGGGAACTGAAACTTTTTATTCAGTAAATTGATTTTTGAAAATGAAAATGGATTATATTGTCTTGAAAAGAGTTGGTAATGTCATTGTGGAGCTTCAAGCTCGAGAACCCTGATTCTTGAAATTGTTAATCATATGATTGATTCTATATCTTGAAATACTGTTGCTTTCCTCTATCGAAAGATCTATTTTGATCCTATAATGAATTGTGATGAATGTCGGCTTTCGTCCTATTTTGAGCCTTGTTTCTTGAAAGCCCTACTATTCTTCAGATACCTTTCCTTATCCCAAGAAAAAAAAATATATGGAAATCTGCCACCTAGATTAATTAGGGTAGAATGCCCTAGTTTGTTCAAAGTATATTGTGATTTGATATTGTAAAACTGCTATATATTTACTTGCTGAGTTTTATACTTATTTATTTTGTCTTAATCTAACCATGGCAGTTAAGTAAGAAGATGGCCAGGCTTAGGCGCACTGCTCGTAAGAGCGTACCTGGTGGTCCCTACCGTGTTGAGGGCTTCCGGTTGCCAGAGCAGGTAGTGGTTGTTATGAGTGAGCTCGCGCCTAGAAAGAGGTGTATAAAGATACAATGGGTTATCTGTCGGTTCCCAGTCGGAATCGATATTGTTTATTTAATAGTATTTCGGGTTTGTAAGTTATATTTTATGATTGGTAGTTGTAATCTTGTCTCATACTTTATCCTGTTGATCCTGTTAGTAGTTAATCGGGGTTTATGCATATTTAATTATTAGAATAGAGGTGTGTGAGTCCTCATTTCCTAACCCCGAGATTGAGGGCGTCACATTGGTACTGCTGAGAGATTATATGCTCACCCTTGCAACCTGTTATATATATATCGCAGATGCCTAGAAACCTATCAGACCCGGTCTGAACAGATTCTCAGCCCCTTCTGGTCTTGGCTCCTCTGAGATAGCTTGTATAAGACCATGTGCAGTCTGATGAGTTACTGAATAAGTTAGTGTGTCAGACTTTTTAATAAATGGTTGTGTAATAGTGGGTAGCTTAAATCATACTTGAGCCTGGATCAGATCTTGGTTTTGGGGGTCGTGTTAGTGTAGTAATAATAATCTCGTAGTTTATATTTGTGGTTTATTATATTTGGTGATATCAACTATTGACCCCGGGGTTGAGGCCGTCACAAGGACAAAACTGGTAAGAAAGTTGACATTACAAACTATAGAGGTATAATAGGCTCATTATTATATCTTACAGCAAGTACGAAAGATATTATGTTCTCAACATGCTTATGTGCTAGATTTCAAGCAGATCCTAAAGAGTCTCATCTTATAGCTTTTCAACGGATTTTTAGGTATCTTAAGAGGACTTCAAATCTTGGCATTTGGTACCCTAAAGGTACAGGTTTTGACCTTGTTGGCTATACAGATTCAGATTTTGCAGGTTGTAAGATTGATTGGAAAAGTACTTCAGGAAGCTGTTAGTTTCTTAGAAGAAGGTTGGTATCCTGGCATAGTAAGAAGCAGCACTCAGTATGCACATCAATTGTTGAAGCGGAATACATAGTTGCTGGGTTGTGCTCAAATCTTGTGGATGAGGAATCAACTACGGGATTATGTTCTGTTGATGTCAAAAATTTCAATATTCTGCGACAATACTAGTGCCATAACAATCTCTAACAACCAAGTTTATCTCTCAAGAACAAAGCATATTGATATCAGTTATCACTTTATCAGAGAACATGTCACAAATGGCACTGTGGAATTATATTTTGTACCCATGGAGGATCAAATTGCAGAGATCTTCACAAAACCCCTTGATAAAAACACTTTCTTTAAGTTGGTTAGTGAACTTGGGATGTTAAATCTTTCTATTTGATTAAATTAGAAGTCAGTAACTGCACTTTGCCTTGAATGAATTCACTTGTTATTTAATCTCAATATTCTAAGCACATATGAATTTAATTGCTATTATTTATTTCTCGCAATTCAAATATTTGTGTGCTTGTACCTAATTTATATATATTTCAGCACATTTATATTGACAAATTATTTGAAAATAATATAATCTTAATTGATTAAATAATGAGTAAAATAATGCAACATATTTTTTGATGTAAATGATTGAGATATTATCAATTTAATGATAAAAAACTATAATTTAACTAATCAAAGTTATGATTTATTAATTTTTAGTGGATTTTAAATTATTTAATATTTAAATAGGTTCAATAAAATTAAAAGGACATTAGCAGCGTAATTTTATTTCATTATAATTATAATATTATCAAATTAATGATAATAATTGTATAATTGTGGATAAAAATTATGATTTATCAATTTTAATGGATTTTAAATAAATTAATATTTAAAAGAATTCATAAATTTGGTATGGCAGTAGCACTTTATTTATTTTGGAATTATTAGTCTTTTTTATTAATAAAAAGAATTAATAATTATTAAAAGCAAAATAAATTTTGTGGGTGTACAAAATTTTTATAAGTGTTGATTGTATAAAGGGATCGTAATTTATAGTTATTTAAGTTGCAATTGGAAGCTCTGTATCTCAAAAGAACTTAGGAATATTTTGGTTATTCACTAAACCATGTAGTCGCAAGTTAGGTTCAGTATTAAGATCTAAGTGCCGACTAGAGGGTATTGTGTACTTGGTTTCTGTTTATTTTGTTCCCCTCTATTCGTAACCAATTGCTTCTTGCGAGTATTATATGGATGTCTCCCCTATGCCTTGTAACTTAGCTTTTAAACTAAGTAAGAAGGCAGGTCATATGGGTCGTAAGTTAGGATATTAGGACACCCTGTAGTCGCAACTCAGGGTTCCTATACTCCCATGTAGTCGCAACTCAGAGTGTTAATGTTATTTTTTTTGTATGCCGTGTAGGAGTATATAAATCGATTCAACCCTATTCTCTTTCATTATATATACACATTCGCTTATAGTCACAAGAAGAGAAAGATAGAACCAATTTGTACTTCGATTATTGACATACTGAACCTCTGCCAAATTTTATAAAACTTATATAATCTTAAAGCCCAGAATGTTCATATTCTTTTGATAGTGATATTCTGTGATTTCATCAAGGATTCAACGAGATCAAAATTTTTGGTTTCTTGGACTTAAGGCCTTGTTTGGTTCTGTGATAATTGATTTTAATTGGTTATTCAATTCACTTGATCTCTAGGGTTTATTACAATTTATTTGTTCTGTTTATTTGTATGTGTTCATTTTAATTCTAGTTTTAAATTTAAGTGCACAATTATTTGTTTTAAGACCAAAATTTTATCCTCATTTTTTAATTAAAATGGTAGATAATATTAAGATACTAAAAACAAATTATGTCTCGATTATAGAACGTGATCCAGTAAAAATCGGTGAGTTTTAGAAATGGATCCGTTTTCTGAACGAGCACTCGATTGTGCATTATTCTTTGGTTACTAATGTTAAGTTAAATGTTGAGCTCCTCAGATACGTGCACACAACAGCTGAAGATACATCAGATGACAATAAGCTAGGTTTCTCCTTTTTAGCTGGTGATGAAATAATAATAATCACTGAGGATGATTTCAATGAGTATTTTCACCTTCCTCAGGATAATTTTGTAAATCTGCCACAAAAATGGGAACTACTTAGTTTCTTCAAAGCCACCAGAAGCACCATGGAAAATGACACACTTTCAAAGCACTTCAACAAGAGCCATCTACCAAAACCATGGCATTTGTTCTTTAACATATTGTTTTACCGTCTAGCTCCCAAGACTGGTGGATTTCATGGACTGAAAAGGTTCAATCAAGTAATTAGAGTAGCAGCTGCTCACAATCTATGAATCAACTTTGGACGTCTGCTTATGGAAGAGATCTTAGAGATCCAAGCTCAGAAACAAGAATACATCTTGTATGTCAGGTTTCTCCAGATTGTTCTAGATAGAAAGCTGACAGAAAAACATATGGCTTTGGTTCACAGTGATAACTTGGACGACTCTCAAGTGCTGTCCTAAAAAATGGCGGTTAAGTTGATCAATCAGACATCATATCCCAACAACAACCTCATTTTATTGACAGACTTTATGGAGGAGTACTTTGCTACCATTGCTCAGCAATCTGAAGCTACACATCAAGATGAAGCTGGTACAAGTCAACAAGGTGCTCAGCAAAGTGTTCCACAACCTGCAGCTGAAGCTCAACCTATGAAAATTGATCAACAACCTGTCATTGATGAACATCCAGAAGAGGTTGTACAACCTGAAGCTGCTGAACAACAACAAGAAGATTTTGTGCGCACACAATCAGAAGCAGATGTCTACCAACCAGATCTTTCAAGTATGGGTGAATCTTCTCTAAGTTAAACTTTTAAAGGTTTTTCTGATTTAATTAACATAGAGGAATTAACATTGATGATTTTCAACACAAATTCTTGAAGAACAAGTAGATAGGAGAGGTAGTGAATTTGTTTTTCCGCAAATTCATAACCACCCTCTAAAGCCTATACACACTTCTCAAAATCACTTAGCCCAATCCCTGGCGTATAAGGATCCCATGAGTGAAGAGGGAGAAATTGTACTAGATCTAGCAAATAAGGAATGTAATATCCGGGATATAACGTGTAACTATTTTTATCAATAAATAAATATTCTATGATTATTATGTGAATTTTGGTGAATTATATGTTGATTGGTATCTGTGTTTTGATGTTTAAATATGGTAAAATTTGAGTATTTTAATTTTTATATATCCAAAATAAAGTATAGATAATTTTGATATTTTTCTATTAATTTATATGTTGTTATATGATTTTATAAAGGACTTATGAATTTAATAAATTATTTTTTTGAGTAATTATAAACTATTTTGTATAATCGGGAATCATCCAACTTTAACCGTTTTTATATTTTTACAACCCGGAAGTCTCGGGAAATCTCCTTTCTAACCCAATTTAAATATTCATAGCATTTTCCATGTTTCGACTTTTTCGATCTGGAGTACGGTTTTATCCGTGCGGGTCCCAACGCAAGTTTTTCAATAGAATATTCGTTTCGGTAAATCGATAAAATCCGTATTTTCAAGAAACAAGATGTTTTTATTAAACTATTATATTATCTTCTCATAATTCGTGTAACCAAAACGCTGAGACCAAGACCGTATTTACAAAATGCCTGGTTTGACAATTAACCCAAAACCGGTACCGAATTGGATCCGTTTTATCAATTAAGTATTCTATTTTATATCTGACATGATCCAATGGGGTACCAATATTCCGTAAATATAAATAGCCCTGATCGTATTTTATTTTGTACAGATAATTATTATCAAACAGTAAAAATATATAATTTTCGGAGAAAACCCCTAGATTTCATCGCGATCTTGAGAATTAAATAGAGATTTGAGGGTGTTATTGAAGTCATATTTTTATGCCCTATTAATCACAACAAAGGTCTCGAGGAGTACTATCAGGTTTCATAGCTTATTTCACTGCAGAATCATCTGGTATTTTTCTATAATTTTATTTATTTTCGAATTAAATTGGGTTTAATTATAATTTTTTCATTTTGATGTTATTTGTGTGATTTGATGCTTGCCTGTTATAAATAATTCGATTCTGGTCATTTTGGTAGATTATATGTTGAATTTAGAGTTCAATAACATATAAAATTTGGCATTTGATTCTTGAATTATAAAAATTAGGGTTTTAATGTTCTTCATTGTTCTTGAATGAAATTTGGGAGTTTTTAACCCAGAGGTTATTAGTTCAATTAGTTGATATCATTAAATAGATCGTTTAACAAGCAATCGTTTGATATAAGTTTAGAGAACATAGGATTCCGGGAAGGGCCTCGCTGGAGTTTGGAACTCGACGGCGGCGTAATTTTTCGGCTGGATTTATGAATTGTTCGTTGATTATTTGATGGATTTGTTGGTGAAATTATGTTCCTGGAAGCATGGCAATCATTCCATTAATTTGGTTCGATTCTGGAGGTTTTCCGGCCGCAGGAAAAGCTCCATGGAAGCGGCCATGGATTTCGGCCGGCGGGATGGTCGGGGAAGACGACCAGAGGTGTCAAATTGCAGTTTGGCCCCTAGAAGTCTCCCTTATTTGTAAAACTTGTATTTTAGTTTTAAAAACTTATAAAAACAGGATACTATTTTAAAAATTTTCAAAAATCATATTTCTGTTTAATTTAATTTCATAAAATTGTTTTGAATTATTTAAAAGTTCCAAATTTTATTATTTTTAATTCCAAAAATTATCTTTAATTCAAAAATAAGTCAGAATTATTTATTTAATTAATTTTAATTAATAATTAACTATTTAATTGGTAAATTAATTTATATATTAATTGATTTAATTAATTATTATTTAATTTTAATTTATTATTTAATTAGATCTAATTATTTCTTTTGATTTAAAAAATCCAAAAAATAGTTTCGAGCTTTAAAATATTATTTTTAATTATGTTCAAGGATTGTTAATTATTATCAAATGATTTTAAAGTCATATTGAAGTATTCAAACCCTGTTATTTATTTATAAAATGATTCTGTTATCAGTTTTAATTCCGAAAAATGTCCAAAAATTTGTATTAAATACCCGGAAAATCATTTTAACACCGAATCTTCTTTGAAAAGTTATTTTTATTGAATATATTACATGCCATGTGCTATATGTGATCTGATTGATGTATAATATGCTTATGTGTTTACTGTTTGGCGGTTTTTATCGTAACTTTCAATCCGTACGTCGGATTCGGGTGAAACGAAGGTTAGATAGAAGCCTGTAACGAATAAAATAAAGTGAGAATGAGTATTGATAGATACTTGTAATGTCTAAACAGAGGAAGCGAGGAGTAGAAAGGGGAAGCAGATAGTCAGTGAATAGAAACGATAGACGTGTGCAAAGAAAGTGAAAGCGGATTGAGATAAGGCAAGTAATTCTTAAACCATCTTGATATGTATTTGAAATAGTTTTGTTTTATATTGCAAGTGCTCTGAAGTACTTAACCCTAAACCCTGATGTTGTGTTAGGTCCTATATCAACTACAGAGGGGGTGGGGGTGAAAACAGTTAATATAATCAACTCGACAAAGCTTCAATAGAATAAAAGTTTTCATATTAATCTTATAAAAACTTATTACACAAGTACTCTCTCGAAAGGATGAACAAATACCCTTGAGAGCTTCTAGGTTATGTGAAAGATATAAAAATGTCGCAATGCTTATAGCATGAACCTAAACTATGCTTTATATAGAGCACAATTACCAATGTATAAGGAATCCTATTCTATTAACAATAAGGAAACCTATACTATTGCTTCTGAGATAAAGTCCTTCACCGCCTTGAAATACATGTTTCCTTTTCCTCTTCAAAGATCAACTGATGTGACAAATACTGATTTCATTATCCGTTAACATCATCATCTGTTAAAATCATCATCCATTGATATCCTATCATCCGTTGATATTTTATCATTCATTGATATTGTCATCAACATCCGTTGATGTATAAGTTCTGAAATGAACTTCTGATAGCTTATGTTTGATATCATCAATTGCTTCTAACATTTTGCTTGTTGATCTTGAGCCGTAAGCTCTATTCCTTATAAAACATTAATTGTTGAATACCCAGATGCGAATCACTTATACACGATACTGCTCCATAAATACATATAAACCATATATGGATCACTGAACTGGATTTGCTTAATATACCAACCTTCATATCTTGTACATCTGAAGACTAATCCTTGTAACCATTAAACCTTTGTTCTTTAATTATATGATTCTTTTATAGGCTAGAAACCGATCCTTATACACACCTTGTTATACCCTTATGGTGTTATAAATCACCTTATACTTTGAGACGAATGTTGTTTATGATTTTGTTTATTGATTTACATTGTTTATTCTGTTATTTTTATAAAATTAAATGGTTTTATAAATGTGGACCAGATTCGTGGTCAGACCAGATTCATGGTCGTATTAGGCCAATATGTGTCTTGGATCCAGTATATAGAGCAGAGCTGTGTGCCTTTCTCGGAGTTAGTGCGTGACTGATTAGCAGCCTAATCTTGGTTTTAAAAATAAAAGTGAATATCCAATTCTAATCATTGCTTATTAGTAAACTTAATTCCTTAAATCATTTCATTTGATCATTGTTTAATCTCAGTATTGTCACTGTGACTTGCTGAGCTAGTTAGCTCACTCTTGCGAATCTTTTCATGTTTTTCCCAGTTAAGAAGGAAACTTTTGGTAACGAGGATCCCTAGACAAGTGTGCGATCTAGGATTCCAAGTTGAGACAAAATAAGCTAGCTGAAAACTTTTGTTTTGGTTTTGAGTTTGAAAGTTTATAAAAATGTTTTATTTTCAGATGTAAGTTAAACCAGTTTGGATCTGGTACGTTTGTAATATAAATAAGGTTATGTCTTGTGTGCATACTTTAACCTATTGTGATCCGTGGTTATGGTAAGTAGGATGATTACATATATTATTTCCATAAGCAGGTTCATATATATTGTTTTTGTGTGTTTTAAACCCCAAACTTCTGACCCGGGTTTGGAGGGCGTCACAGGTTTGGTATCAAAGCTACAGGTTATAAGTCACTGACACAAGCCTAGATTGTCGGGAATGGATAGAGGGTTGGAATTAGGAGTAAGAAATAGAAAGATAGAATGTCGAGAGGATGAGTGTGACTATATAGTAGGTTTTAGTATGATGCATGTTGTGATTCAAGATTCTTATCTTGTGATGTGATTTTCAGATAGCAGCGATGGCAGATTCTATCATTCATGTACCATCTAATCATTCTGAGCCTTCAGTTGGAGGATTGTCATATGATCCATACCCTGCTCTTCCAGCAGTGTTAGCCATACTACCTCCTGTTGCGACGGCTGCACCACTGTGAGCTATTCCACCCTTGGCATGAGACCACCTATTCGAGGACCCCCACCTGGTAATTCTGACTCTACTAGGCATTCAGTTACGGGTTCATCTTTCCAGTTTACTCCATGCCCTATTCCATACCATCAGTTTGAGGCTTGTCTTTGGAAGCAACAACACCTACGAGGACAGATCTAGGAGCTACTACATATCATGCGTACCAGAAATATCGGGAGAGGTGAGAGGGAGCTTAGAGAGAGGATTTAGGTGTTTCGGAGAGCAGCTACTGTCAGGTGATATGGGGCTACCCATGAGGATGTCACCCCTGACTTTCTTGTGGAGTGAGCTAAGTGGGATTTAGAGGAGCTTGAGGAGATCGGAGGTCCAAATTTTCCATGAATCTAGATGACGGAGATGTTATGATAGTTGTTATATGTATATTAGTGTGTAGTATGTATCAACAGACTTTTGGCTTTTATATATAGACTAGACTTGCTGACTAGTGTGTAGGACTATTGTACCTTTTTGCTTTTATTGAAGCATTTTCACGCTTGTACTACCAAACTTTGACATATATATAAGTACCTTTCTTTTCCCAGCATTGTCATTTATATTACTGTACCTATTTTATCTTACTTTATTTACTGCACCAGTTATAAACTCTTGTGATAACATGTATCCTATCCCCTTGATTGTTTATATTCTGTAAAGAAGTCTGCAATTTACTTAGTTCAACCATGGAAAATGTTTTCAAAAAGAGATATTTCTGTTTTACAAAAAAATTTCATAAAAAAGGATTTGATTTAAAGGCTAAATAAGTTGTTTGATTATTTACAGAAAATTCCTCCCAGAAGAAATACCCGTTTTACCAACCAGAATGAAGAAACCAGCAACAACAACCAAGACAAAAATAACCAGAATGCTAATCCAGGTCCTATAGACATAACTGTAGCCCAGATTCTTCAGATCATGGTTCAACAAACAGTCAGCCTGAATTATGGGATCTACTCCAGCAGTGAATGAACCTCCTAGAGCTAGAGTTTATGATATGTCAGTGAAGGATGCTATTCAGGAACAGATGTTGTGGCAAGTACGCTTACTGTGAATTCTTTATGTGCCAAAGTGTTAGTAGTTTGGGAACAACTCGATCATTTATTTCTCAAGATTTTGTTGATAAGTTGAATTGTCCAGTTGAATTGTTAAATGAGATTATGACTGTAAAATTAGCAAATCAAGAGCGTGTATCTGTTAACCAAGTGTGTACGGACTGTGAGATTGAGATTTCTGGCGATAAGTTTTATGCTGATTTGATACAATTTAAGATAGGAAAATTTGACGTCATTCTAAGAATGGACTGGCTATCTAAGCACGATGCTCAGATAAACTGTCATAACAAGAAGGTAATTTTAAAGACACCAGATGAGAAAGTGGTGACGTTTAAAGGTCAGACACAAGTAAAGAAATTTGTAATGATGATTCAAGCTAAGAAGTTACTGCGATAAGGGTGCGAGCATTTTATTGCTTATGTGATAGATAGAAATCAGGAGCCAGCAAAACTTGAAGATATTCTAAAAGTTAATGAGTTTCCAGACGTGTTCCTAGACGAGTTACCAGGACTTCCTCCAGACAGAGAAATTGAGTTTACAATCGACTTAGGACCTGGAACAGATGCAGTATCTAAGGCCCCGTATATAATGGCGCCTATTGAAATGAAGGAGTTAGCAAAGCAATTGCAAGAGTTGTTAGAAAAAGAGTGATTAGACCCAGTGTCCCCATGGGGTGCACCGGTGCTATTTGTTAAGAAGAAGGATGGAAGCATGAGATTATACATCAACTATCGGGAAATCAAAAAGCTTACTATCAAGAACAAGTACCAATTACCTCGAATTGACCATTTATTTGATCAGCTGAAAGGATCCAAGTATTTTTCTAAGATTGATCCGAGATCCAGATATCACCAATTAAAGATTAAACCTGAAGATATACCAAAGACAGCTTTTGGAACAAGGTATGGTCATTATGAATTCTTAGTGATGTCTTTTGGATTGACCAATGCCCTAACAGCGTTTATGGACTTGATGAACAAAATTTTCAAGGAATATTTGGACGAGTTTGTCATTGTGCTTATAAAAGATATTTTAATCTACTCAAAGTAAACAGAGGACCATGCGGAGCATCTAAGGATATCTTTGGAAATTTTGAGAAAGGAGAAGTTATATGCTAAATCTTGAAAGTGTGAGTTTTGGTTATAGAAAGTTCAGTTCTTAGGACACATAGTCAGTAGTGAAGGAATCAAAGTGGACCCAGCGAAGATTGAAGCTATTATGAATTGGGAAAAGCCAAAAACACCAAAACAAGTGATAAGTTTCTTGGAATTAGCAGGATATTATCGAAGATTTGTTCAAGATTTCTTGAAGATTGTGACACCTTTGACGAAGCTTACTAGGAAAGATGAGAAGTTTACATGGAATGAGAAGTGTGAAGAAAGTTAATTGAAGAAGAGATTAATCACGACACCTGTTTTGTCACTCCCAGATGATCAAGAAAATTTTGTAATTTATAATGATGCTTCTCATAAGGGATTAAGTTGTGTTTTGATGCAGCACGATAAAATTATTGCATTTGTATCTAGAAAACTGAAACCTCATCAGCATATGTATCATACTCATGACTTGGAACTAGGAGCAATAGTATTCGCTCTGAAGATTTGGAGACATTATCTATATGGAGAAAGATGTGAGATTTATACGGACCATAAGAGTTTGAAGTACATATTCACGCAAAAGGAACTTAATATGAGACATCGAAGATGGTTGGAGTAAACCAAAAACTATGATTGCACGATTAACTATCACCCAGGAAATGCAAATGTAGTGGCAGACGCGTTAAGCAAAAAAGAGAGATTGAATGTGTTGACAGTGCCAGAAAAGTTATACAAGGAATTTCAGAAACTGGAATTGGAGATCATAATTTGCAAGCCTAATGAAGCAAAGATGTATAGTATGACTTTTCAGCCAGAATTGTTAGAAAAGATAAAGAAGTGTCAAGAATAAGTAATGGATCAGGATATCAACCGTTTAGTAGGAGAATAGCTATGCACTCAGAAAGATGATCAAGGTGTTCTTAGATTTTCTTCCAGAATTTGGATTCCACCAGTAACAGAATTGAAGAATGAACTTCTACACGAAGCTCATAATTTAAAGTATTCCATCCTCCCAGGAAGTACCAAGATGTACAGAGATTTAAAGGAGAAATATTGGTGGCTAGACATGAAAAGAGAAATTGCGGAATGGGTTAGCAAAGGTTATACATGTCAAAGGGTAGGGCATCGGATACTAAGTGGATTATTGCAACAATTAGAGATTCCAAAGTGGAAGTGGGAGCATATTGCCATGGATTTCATAGTCAGATTACCAAGAACGAAAGTGAATCATGACTCCATTTGGGTTATAGTGGACAGACTAACTAAGTTATTTCACTTTTTGCATATTAATGAAAGATTTTCACTAGACAAGTTGGTTCACATGTATTAATGAGATAGTAGTTCGTCATGGAGTCCCTGTGTCTATTGTATCTGATCGAGATCCACGATTCAATTCAAGATTTTGGAGAAGTTTTCAGGAATGTTTGGGAACCAAGTTAAACATGAGTATGGCTTATCATCCACAGACTAACGGTCAAAGTGAAAGAACGATTCAGACAATTGAAGACATGTTACATGTTTGTGCTATTGATTTCAAAGGAAGTTGGGACGAGCATTTTCCCTTAGTAGAATTTGTTTGTAACAACAATTATCATGCCAGTATTGGAATATCTCCCTATGAAGCTCTTTATGGATGCAAATGTCGATCACCAGTATATTGGGATGAAGTAGGATAACGCAAGATACTTGGACCCGAATTGGTGTAACAGACAAAAGAAGTTATCAAAGTTATTCAGAAAAGGTTAATCACATCGCAGGATTGTCAAAGGAAATATGTAGATAAATCCAGGAAGGATATGGAATTCGAAGAAGGAAATTTAGTATTATTGAAAGTGTCATCGTGGAAAGGATTGTCTAGATTTGGAAAGAAAGAGAATCTGAGTCCTAGATACGTTGGACCTTTTGAAATTTTAAAGTGTGTCGGCAAGGTAGCTTAAGAATTGGCGTTAACCTCACATATGGAGCATATTTATAATGTCTTTCACATGTCTATGCTTAAGAATTATAATTCAGATTCTAGGCATGTAATCGAGTCCGAGCCGATGGAACTTCAGACAAATTTGTCGTATGTAGAGAATTCAATAGAGATTCTAGAGAAGAGAGAGAAAGTGTTAAGGAATAAAGTTGTAAAGGTAGTAAGAGTATTGTGGAAAAACCCAAGGGTTGAAGAATCAACCTGGGAGCTAGAAAGTGATATGCGAGAAAAGTACCCTCATTTGTTTACTTAGGAGATTCTGAGGACATAATCCTTTTAAGGGGGAAGGATGTAAATCCGAGATATAACGTGTAATTATTTTTATCAATAAATAAATATTATGTGATTATTATATGAATTTTCGTGAATTATCTATTGATTGATATCTGTGTTTGGATGTTTAACTGTGGTAAAATTTGAGTATTTTAATTTTTATATGTCCAAAATAAAGTATAGATAATTTTGATATTTTTCTATCAATTTATATGTTGTTAGATGATTTTGTAAAGCATTTATTGATTTAATAAATTATTTTTCCGAGTAATTATAAACTATTTTATATAATCAAGAATCGTCCAACTTCAACGGTATTTACATTTTCACAACCCGGAAGAGTACTTTTTCTAAATGTGGTGGAATAGTAGAATGTGGTGGAATAGTACATTTTCTAAATGTACTTAGAATTCCAACCATTTTTACATTTAGAAAACGCTCACTGACATAGTAGAATGTGATGGAATAGTGGATGCTCAGGACATATGACATAACAGGTCTAGAAGATGCAGATGGCCATGACAAGTTGAGATTTGAAAATGAAGTACCTTATGCTAAACTTGATACTAGAGCATTCCTCCTGTCATATGCCCTGAGCATCCACTGTCCAAGACCATAGTATTCTTCCTGTCACCTTGCAATCAGTAATTTGAATCAGTTAGTGTTTTTAAGGACCCAGACTTGCTTGGATCCTTTGTCATTTTTAAGTATGTTAACATATGCAGCAGAAGACTTCGTATCAGAATTTATGTTAACATTCTTACTATCAGTATTTATACATGCAGAAACAGATTTTGCTTTAACTAAAGAGGGTTTCAGTTTATAAAAATCATAATATAAACTGTGATACTCTTTACATGTATAAATAGAGTGCCAAATACTGCCACAATGAAAACAAGGATTCTGTGGTTTATATCTAGATGTTCTATTCCTAAACTCTTATTTAGAAGGAACATCTTTTATCTCTTTATTCTTCCTGCAAGAATTAGCAAGATGATTAGTGCTACCACAGTTTGAACATGTCTTTCTTGGTGCATTAGGTGGGGTTACGTAATTTCCATTCTTATTAATACCTACATTGTCGTTCCTATTTTTCCTAGACCTTTTCCTCTTGTCTTTCATGTGTAGATCCTTCAGCTTTTGCTTAAGCTATTTCTGAGTCATTGAACCAATATTTACTGAGTTTGTGTGAACTTGTTCACTCTTTTCAGTAATTAAGTTTGATCTAGGTGTTGAGGTAGTACCTTCCTCATAAATTAATTTAACATTATTAGCACTTGGATTAAACTTAATGGTCTTTATTTGAACCTTGTTCAATTTTACCTGATTATCAGTTTTTATTGATTCTGTTTTCTCAGTTTTTTCTTCCACTTTTCTTATCAGAATTAGATCTAGCTGAATATCCTAATCCTGATCCCCAACAACCATTCTTTAAGATTTCCTGAGTTGTCTTTTTGAGTTAGTCCAAAGTTTAATGACTTCTCTCTCTTTAGCTAGCTCCTTTTCTACATAAGCATATTTTTCTAACAATTTTTCTTTAACGTAAACAACATTATCTCTTTCTTTCTGAATTTCTAGCATGGAAAGCAACTCACTTTTTAGGTAATCATTCCTTTTCTTAAGCATAGAGTTTTTACTCTTGATTCTAATGTTCTCTAAGGTTTGATCCATAAAACTAACATGCAGAGTCTTAAGAAATAATCGTAATTCATATATATCATCAGTATTAAATGCAAGAGTAGACTGAGGTACCTTTAATTCAGCATTGTCGGTCTCAGCATTAGCATTTTTCATGAGAGCATAATTGATCCCATCATCTGAGTCTGATGAATCATCCCAGTTTCTCTTCTTTGAGATCAAAGCTTGTTTCTTCACAGCTCTGGGTTTTCTGCAGTCAGTTGTAAAGTGTCCAAGTCCATCACAGTTGTAACATCTCTCTTTCGACTTTTCAGGTTTTACATATCTAGCTTCCTTCCAATCAGTATCTCTTCTGTTATTCCTCTATCAGAGTTTGAGGAACTGGAACTTTTTATGGAAAATCTTTTCCCTTTCTTGAAGTTTTTGTAGACCATCTTCTTGAAGCTTTTAACAAGCTGGGCAACCATTTGATCCATATCTTCATTGTTGTTGTGATCACTATCAGTATCTGATTCAGTATTAGGATTTGAGTCATCATCAGAATTTGATGATTCAGTATTTGACTTAACAATCATGGCTTTCCCTTTGGAGTAGCTTTTTTCTCCTAGCTTTATACTTTGGCTTCTCTTCAACTTTGAGTGCCACTGGTCTAGCTTTTGATCCTTTCCTCTTACTCTTTTGCTCCATCTCTAGTTCATGAGTTTTCAGAATTCCATAGATCTCATCTATAGGTGTGATGTCAAGTTGATAGTTATCCCTGATTGATGTGACTTTAAAGTCCCACTTTTCAGGAAGAGTAAGTAGGAACTTAAAGTTTGAGTCCTCCAAATCATATTCTTTGTTGACAAGGGATAAGTCATTCAGCAACTTCTGAAATCTTTCATAGATCTCAGTTAGGGATTCATTGTCCCTTGAGTCAAAGTGCTTATATTCTTGAATAAGTACTGTCCTCCTATTCTTCTTGATAGCAGTTGTACCTTGACACTTTACTTCTAAAGCATCCCATATCTCTTTTGCTTTTTTACATCCAATGATTTTATTGGACATAACACTATCAAGACTGTTGTGCAGGATATGTATAACCTTAGCATCCTTTATGATAGACGAGATATCTTCAGGAGTATAGTCCTTCCTGTCTTTGTCTATCATCTTCTCCGGTTCTCCTGCAAGCAAAACAACTACTTTCATTGGTTTGTGAGGACCATCATAGATCATGTTCAGATATTCATGATATGTGGCTTCCAAGCACATGGCCATCATGACTTTTCAGATTGGATATTCATGCACTTTCAGGATGGGAACCTTGATTGCTTCATACCTACCCATGTTGCTGTTTATCTTTGATTTGGCTGGGGGTTGTGGCTTCGGATCCAGATTCTGTGTTTCTTCTTCTCCTTTTTCTGACATGGTTGATTAATCTTCGGATCTTAAATTGTTTGTATGTTAATAGAAAGCTCTGATACCAATTGTTAGGCCCTTAATCAACTGTAGAGGGGGTGAATACAGTTAATATAATCAACTCGATAAAGCTTCAACAGAATCAACAGTTTTTATATTAATCTTATAAAAACTTATTACACAAGTACTATCTCAAAAGGATGAACAAATATCCTTGAGAGCTGCTAGGTTATGTGAAATATATAACAATGTCACAATGCTTATAGCATGAACCTAAACTATGCTTTATATAGAGCACAACTACCAATGTATAAGGAATCCTATTCTATTTACAACAAGGAAACCTATACTATTATTTCTTAGATAAAGTCATTCACCTCCTTGAAATTCCTGTTTCCTTTTCCTCCTCAAAGATTAACTGATGTGACAAATACTGATTTCATTATCTGTTGACATCATCATCCGTTGATATCCTATCATCCGTTGATATTTCATCATCTGTTGATGTTGTCATCAGCATCCGTTGATGTATAAGTTCTGAAATAAACTTCTGATAGCTTCTGTTTGATATCATCAATTGCTTCTAACATGTTGCTTGTTGATCTTGAGCCGTAAGCTCTATTTCTTGTAAACCATTGATTATTGAATACCCAGATGTGAATCACCTATACACGATACTACTCCACAAATATATAAACCATATATGGATCACTGAACTGGATTTGCTTAATAGAACAACCTTCATACCTTGTACATTAGAAGACTAATCCTTGTAACCATTAAACCTTTGTTCTTCAATTATCTGATTCTTTTATAGGCTGGAAACCAATCCTTATACACACCTTGTTATACCCTTATGGTGTTATGAATCAGCGTATACTTTAAGAGGAATGTTGTTTATGATTCTGTTTATTGATTTACATTGTTTACTTTGTTATTTTTATAAAATTGGATGGTTTTATAAATGTGGCCAGATTCGTGATCAGACCAGATTCGTGGTCGTATTAGGCCAATGTGTGCCTTGGATCCAGTATATAGAGCAGAGCTATGTGTCTTGCTCGGGGTTAGTGTGTGACTGATTAGCAGCATAATCTTGGTTTTTAAAATAAAAGTAATATCCAATTCTAATCATTGCTTATCAGTAAACTTAATTCCTTAAATCATTTTATTTGATCATTGTTTAATCTCAATATTGTCACTGTGACTTGCTGAGCTAGTTAGCTCACTCTTACAAATCTGTTAATGTTTTTCTCCAGTTAAGAAGGAAACTTTTGGTAACGAGGATCCCCAGACAGTGTGCGAGCTAGAATTCCAGGTTGAGACGGAATAAGCTAGATGATGACTTTTGTTTTTGTTTTGAGTTTGAAAGTTTGTAAGAATGTTTTATTTTCATATATAAATTAAACCAATTGGGATTTGGTATGTTTGTAATGTAAACAAGGTTGTGGCATGTGTGCATACTTTAACTTGTTGCAATCCGTGGTTATGGTAAGTAGGGTCATTGCATATATTATTTTCATAAGCAGGTTCATATATATTTTGTGTGTGTGTGTTGTGAACCCTAGACTTTGAAGGGCGTCACAAGGAAGGTAATATGAGTGAACCTACAACTCTGTCTCCTACGAAGCAAAGTAGTAACCCTATAGAGAGAACTAAAACCACCCATGTATCTTCCCAAAAGGATATATTGGCTATAAAGGCACTTAAATAATTACTCGATTGATCTTCTCAGCAAGGCGGGTCTATTGAAATTCGCTCGTCGGCCATGACATCCTGTATTAAGTCAAACACTCTTTCTAATATCCAAGATCTTGAAGCATTAAATGAGTCAATTAGAAGAGCATTACATGGCGAGGAAGAATTCACGGATTCTACCATATTACGATTATAATACCTGTTCAAGGTCCTTCAATGAATCAATTGCCTTCACATATGTTAGGAGAAAGTGTTGTAATTGCTACCACAACTAGCACAACATTTACCTCCCCAAGACTAATAAACCTGGATGCATCCATGGATAGGGATCCGACATAGGTGCGGATCGGCAACCCACCGACGATGAACCAAATTCACATGGTGAGCCTAAGGAGACAGTGTCTTCACGGACACCAGAGGAAGCTGTGGAACAGATGCCAAGTATGACTGCTTCAGTGATCTTCCCAGAGATTCTAACTCTTGACCAATCATCTCAAGATGACATGTAACTTGTCTTGTACAAGGATTGGGAATCGCAAACTCCCATTGCACCACTGTTCACCTCCTTAAGGATGGCTCCAGCGTTTCTTGTAGGTACTTCTGGATCTCGGAGCTATGAGCGTAGTGTATACGCGAGGATGAGTGAAACAACAATCTCTAAACCGAGTGATAGAATGCTAAGCGAAATACCGCGAGAAGGCAGTGAAGCACCTACCACCCAAAACACACCTAAAGACATGTCATAGTACGTGACAAAATCATATCTTGAAGAGCAGTTGGCATTCAAATATGAATACCTCAAAGAACAACTGGCTCTAAAGGATCCATATCTGAAGGTTGAATTGTCTGTTAGGGATTATCAGATTTCCCGTCTTTCCGAGCAACTTGAACTTCAACAAGCATCATTTGCTAGCTTAAGGAAATTCATGGAGTAATCAATTTCACACTCAGAAAAGGGAAAGGAAATTGCCAATATTGAGCCAAAGTTCTCAGTTAGCCAGAAAGTGCCAATCCCAACTCCTACTGGAATAATTTTTGCCAGTATCAGGCCAAAGTCCTTAGTCAGTAAGCAAGTCTCTTTTTTAGAACGATCTATTTAAGAGATCCCTGACTTGATCTTGCCTGCTCAATCAACCCCGGCTATAAAGGATAACACAACTGAGGGAGAGAAAAGGGTAGAGAAAAAAAGTAGTTGCTACTGTGGACTTAATTCAAGATGCATTTCAAGCAGCTGGCACTGAATATGATGAGTTTAGAGATAATCTAGAGGAAGAGAAGAGTGAAAAGAGAATTGATGAAAGGGTGCTGATCAAATCTAGAGCTGCTGAGAAGAGTTCTATGACTCATGGGGAGCAATCAAAATCTAAACAAGATCTTCTGAGTCAAGTCATTAAAGCTCAGAGGAATCTTCTATCGGAGGTATATGCTCCAAGGCTCCTATTCTCAGAGTTTGAGTTGGAAGGTTTGGAGGAAGGGGAGATAAATGAGAGCGATGTTCCCACGGGATGTGAACCTACATTTGAAGAGGTAGAGATGGTAGAAAGGAATATGATCATATAAGATGAAGAATATGAAGATGAAGATGCCTTTTTGGATGAGTGTTTGTACTATGAAATGACTGAAGAGATCAAACTATCTTATGAAGTAATTTAAGATGAGGCAGAGAGATTAAGTGCAAGAGTACAGAGAGCCATTCAAAGAAAGGAAGCTAGATAATCTATATAATCATATGTCCAGGAGGATAGAAAAGAAGTAAATGGGATGATATAAAAAGGAAAATGGAAAAATCAGAAATCTATCTTAAATCAGAAACTGGCAACATGAATCTTTTCAACATTGTGGAAAATTTTAGAAAGTTCTATGACAACATTCATGAGCTCTATCATGTGTTCGGTCAAGTGATCACTGGTACCACTATGAATGTTCTAAAGAATGGATGGAGGATTAATGTTAACCACCTTGATGGGTTTTAAATAAAGATATCCACGAGTGTTCTAAAAAAGCTTAACATTCTTGAATTGTTTGTCTTGACCTCAAAGATCCCATGGTTGTCATCAAATAAGAATATATATTTCAAAGACAAGCTTCAGAATATGATGATGGATGTGTTTCATCAAGCATTCTTTCAACCATTCGTGATCAACATATTTGTATATGGTAGAATGCATAATATCTCATTGTTTGATAACCACTTAAGACTTATTCATTTTCAATAGCTCACTTTTCTGGAAAGTTAATTAAGAAGCAAGAGATCAAAACTTGAAGCTCCATGAGTGAAAAGATCAGAAGCAGACCTCAAAGTTGTTAAAGTTATATATGCTTACAGGCTAAATGACAAGATGATCAGAGATTCTAAGAAAGACATGAAGAAGCTGACCAGGGTATATCATGAGATGGTGTTTATTAATGGATGCATAAATTGATCTTCTAAAAGATAGTGAACCTATTATCAACACAGATGATAAAGGGGATCTAGTATTTAAGATCAATAAGAAGAAGATCAAGATCAAATATTTTAGAGTAAGTGAATCAGGCCCAATAAAGCAAGCCTTGTTGGATGTTAAAGCTTTCACATGCAAATCTGACAAGGTTGCACTGAATCCAATCATGGAGATTCTTGAAGATGTAATGGAAGAAGAATCTGTCAATGATACCAAGATAGTACGCAGACATCCTAAAAGGATAATTGTCTTTGTAATGGTAAGAAGGTCTATATTGTTGTTTGAACTTATTCCTAAATGCTCCAATATCATATATCTTCAATTGATGCTTAATAAACTGAACAATCCACCTCCAGTTAATGCACTTGAAATAGAAGCTCATGATTTTGTACAAGCACGACTGAATGATCTTCCGAATCAAAGAAAAAGAACATCTCTTCCAGAATCAACAAGAACATCAAATCCCAGGAAGATAGCTACCAAGAGAAAGTCTATTCAGGCTCAATCTACTCAAGAATGAGAAGGTAGTCAACGCAAGAAGCAAAAGAAGACAAAGATAAAGAAGACTTAGATTATCTGTCCAGGCTAGAGGAACTCTTTTTTATAATCTGTAATTTAAGAAATATGAAATTATATATGTAATCCAGAATGCATTTAATATTATTCTCTATTTTCAATATGTACTTTTTCTCATTGTCAGTTGAGTTATCCTTAGGGATTTGCTTGTTGAACTCTAAGAAACAAAAAAAGGGAGATTGTAAGAAATAATGTAATGTAATATGTAACTGGGGAAATATAACTCAACATGAAGAATAAACAGATAAATAATATTAAACTGTGAAGCACGGGAACCATGAAGATGAAAACTGGATAAATACAAAGAATTAAAAGATGTAACTAATGCTCTAATTCCGTAACCAGGTCATGGGAAAAAGTTCATTAAGATGTTCAAGCCTCCATGAAAAATAAAATGTCAAAGGACTTCTAGTGTTAATAAAATTATTTGATTTGAAGTATTAAAGATCAAAGGTACAGTGAATGAAGCAATGAATAACCAACCAAGTTGTATCAATTCAGAATTATAAAAGAAATTGAATTAGATCAATTCAGGTTAGTTGTTTATGAACCAGACCAGTGCACCAAACATCAGCATATTAGAAAGGGTTTAATTTAATTATACAGAAGAATTATTATTGTTACAATTTCAGGAGTTCAAGAGGTGCAAAATTATCCAAGACATAATTTCTAGTGGTCGCAAGTCAGGGTAAAGTTAAGCTACACCAAAGGTCGCAACTTAGATTTATCAATATAAGTCAAGTACTACTCTAGTACTCGCAAGTTAGAAACTTCTTTAAGGCAAATATTATCTATGTGGTCGTAAGTCAGTAAAGCAAGAACACATTTTTGTGGTCGCCACTAAGAGGAAAAGTTTCCAAGGCAACTCCTTTCCTTGTGGTCTCAAGTAAGCAAGGAAGACAGGTATCTCTTGTAGTCTCCAATAAAGAAAAAGACCAAGGCAAGTTAGTTCCCTGTGGTTGCAAGTAAACAGAATAGCAAGGCACTTGGATTCCCTCTTGTCTCCAGTTATTCACTTGGTATACACATTGGATACAGAAATAAATAAATTGGTTTGAGTGGACACAAATGATCCACCTGTCCAATACTTTTGAAAGTCTACAAAGAAGAAGAATGAATTAAATTTATTCAGTTATCTTCCTCAACAACCAACTGTATTTCTTAAGAAGCTCCACTGAAGGCTCTATTTATTAAGCTTGTAAATCTACTGTTGTATAGTCGAATTTATTATAGCTAATCATTTAATTAATTAGATTGTAGCAACCTCAAGGTTATATTAATAAAATAATATATTCCTCGAATTGTTTTGTGTTTATTTTTTATTCCGTTAATATAACGAAGAACTTGAAATGAATCAAAAAATATTATAGGTATTGTGTTCAACCCCCCTTCTACGATACTTTGGGACTAACAGTAGGCTTCTCATCGTATCAGGATTAACCCATGTAGGCATCTCATCATATTAAGAGAAGCCTTGCAAAATGCAATTCTTAACAAACCCCAGGGCCTGGCTTGATACAAGAAGCCTAGGGTAATGAGTAATCTATAAGAAACCTCTTTTATTAAGTTTTATGATAACCCTCATAACATACCCTAATAAATATCTCAATATCCCTGTCATATCAACCTATTTAGGTCCATGATTCCTATTTTCACACGTAGCAAGCCCATCCATTGTACCAATCCAACACATTCCTTTGTGGGCCATATGTGGCGCCCTCCAAACCCGTGTCAGAAGTTTCAGGTCCACACACATACATACCTTATTTATAACATGCTTATAACAATAATAAAGATAATAATAATATACAGTGACCCTACTTACCAACTATCACGGACCGCAACAGGTTAAAGTATGTCCACAAGCCACACACACACACTTATATTACAAACGTCCAAATCCCAACTATTCAGACTTAGAACTGAACATTAAACATTATTACAAACTTTTACAAACTTAAACTATCTCAAAAGCTGCCAGCTAGCTTAACTCGATCAACCTGGACCCCTAGCTCTCGCACTGGATTGGGGATCCTCGCTACCAACTGGTTCTTTCTTAACTGGAAAGGAACATAAACAACATCGCACAAATGAGCTAACTAGCTCAGCAAGTCACAATGACAAGACTGAGAATAATGATCATCAAGTGAAAAGGATTAAGGTATCAAGTGAATAATGATTAATGATTTAGAATTGGATATTATATTTTTATTTTAAAAACCAAGGTTAGGCTGCTGATCAGTCACGCACTAACCCCGAGCAAGGCACACAGCTCTGCTCTAATTACTGGATCCAAGGCACACATTGGCCTAACTTGACCACCAATCTGGCCTCGCCATGAATCTGGTCCACAATTTTATAAAACAATCAAATTCTAACATAATAACAGAATAAACAGTGTAAAGCAATAAACAAAATCATAAGCAACATTGGATATTCAACAATGAAATGGTTTCAATCTTCACAAATGATCAATATGTCAATTTCAAAGAATGGATGTTAGGTAATGAAAGAATTGGATAACAAAGGAATCAAAGTTTTAAGGTTGCAAGGATTTGGTCTTTCAACGCATAAGGTATAATGGTTTGAGTATGTAATCAATTTGGGTCAGTGTTTGGCATTTAGTTTGTATGTATTTGTGGAGTAGTATCGTATATCTGTGATTCGTATTCGGGTATACAACAATCAATGATTCAGAAAGAATAAGGTTTACGGATCAAAGATCAACAACTGGAATCAAGGTTTAGGGTTCAGTTCTTCAAAGCACTTGCAATATGAAACAAGACTATTAATCAACTACAATATATCTCGAGAAAGTTCAGAACACTTGCCTAATATTAGCTTGCTATTCTTCTCTAACTTCCGATCACAATCTCCTACTCCTCAACTATCAGTTTCCCTTTCCTACGCCTTGCCTCTTCTGCTCACATATCATAAACATCTATCAATACTCAACTCATACGATTCTATTTGATATACACTTCTATCTACCCTTCGTTTTACCCAAATGCGATTAACGGATTGAAAGTTATGCTATAAACAAGTAAACACCGAACATATAGACCGTCAGTCAAGCAACAAGTCACATATAACACATAACACGTCAAAAAATCAATGATATATCATTTATAAAGGAGTCTTGGGTCATAAACAAGCTTTCGGGTATTTAATATGATTTTTAAAATATTTTTCGGAATTAAAACGGATCGTTGGATCAATTTTAAAGCAATAAACAGGGTTCGGTTGGCTACATCTGGCTTCAAAATAATTTTCTAATAATTATCGAGCCTTGAAAACAATTTAAAATAATATTTTAAAGCTCGAAACTATTTTTTAGAATTTTTATATCATTTTTAAATAATTAAATCTAATTAAATAATTAATTAAAATCAATTAATAATTAATTAAAATCAATTAATAATTAATTAAATCAATTAATTTTCGAATTAATTGACCAATTAATCAATTAATTATTAACTAAAATTAATTAACTAATTTCATATTTATTTTTGAATTAAAAAATAATTTTTGGAATTAAAATAATAATTTTTGGAATTTTCAGAAATTAAAAATGAATTTTTATAATTAAAATAAATAGGAAATATGATTTTTAAACATTTTATAAAAAGGAATCCTATTTTTGAAAACTTGCAACTACA